>NW_006399839.1:7841301-7844753 GCF_000299155.1 Elephantulus edwardii | reverse complement strand
GATTCAGTGACTGGGGTAATCAGGGTGGGTGTGTAGGAGACAGTGCGATTGGCACAAGACAGAGCAGGGTTTAGGGCTGTTGTACATAGGATCGCTATGAGTCGCAAGTGACTCAACAGCACGTAACAACAACAATAACTTTGGGGTCAGTCATGGAGGGACAAAATCCAAGATAGGCAGCTCAAATCCAACAGCTTCTCTGTGGGAGAAAGATGGGCAATATCCTCCTGTGTGATTTACATCCTCTGAAAACCCACTGGAGGGTCAGCTCTGAGCTGGTTCTTTTCTGTTGTTCAAACCCCGATGCCACATAACACCAACTGTGTAACAGTTGCCTAGATTTCTGTAACAGATGGTGAAATGTTGGAGCAGCGGACTTTCCAGACTGCTAGGACTCACGAGGGAGCTCTGGTGGAGAGTGGTAAGCAACTGCACTGGCAATATTAAGATATGTGGTTCAAATCCACCAGCTGCCCTGCAGGAGAAAGATGGGCGATCTCTCTTCCCACACAATGTACTGCCTCTAAAACCCTGCTGGAGGGTCAGTTCTGACTTGACGGTACACAGGAATCAACAATCACTGCTGAGTGTGGCAAAGTCTCCAAACCTTGGAGTAAGGTGCTAAGTGCACAGAGAGCTTCTGGTGCACAGAAAGGATGCACACATTTCCCTCCTGTGTGACACCAAAACATGGCATGAAAGAGGCCTAAGCAGTTAGCATGTGCTCAGTGGTCAACACAACCCAAGACCAACAACCCTTTATGGATGGGATATGTCAGAGCAAAACTATGCTTGTTCCATAGTTTTCCAAGAATTTATCCTGCAGAAGCTGACTGCCAGGCCTTCCTCTCAAGGTACCTCTTGGTGGCTTTGAACCATCAACCTTTGGGTTAGCCAGAGTCCATTAACTGTATCCCAGGAATTCCTCAGTGTAATAAAACTACTTTAAAAAAAAAAACCAAAACAACAAACAACTTCTAACCCCAGCTAAACATAGCTGCTCCATTTCTCAACTGCTTGGTCTTAGGAAATGGTAGGTATCCCCAGATTGAAGTTGAAAAATAGTTCCTTGACTATCTTCCTTACTCCTCTATCCCTAATTAATAGTTTTACCAGTTCTTCCTTCTTTATTTCATTTCTTTTCCTCTTTTGGACACTTGGTCAGCCCACCAACACGTCTCACCCATAGTAGACTAGCGGGCCTAGAATCTCTCTGCCTCCAATCTTGTCCTTTCTAAACCATGTCTACCATGCTATCAGAATGAGCCTTCTAGAACATGTGTGGGGCTGTGTGGCTGTTACTTGTGGTCCTCAACGCTCAGCACGGAAGCTGGCACAAGCCAGCGGGCAGGGGCACCTGGAACAAGGGAGTTGGGGACATAAAGTCTGGCCTGAGGCTAGAAGAGGACAAGTCTCTATGATCACAGGAGCGCCGCAGCTCCAGTGTGGTCTGCTGTCACACTCCTGACCTGGTGGTAACGGCCAGACATATCCATGCCAACCATTCTCAAGCCTTAGAGTCTGAGATGGGAGGCTAATAGAGACTGAGGTTGCTCTAGGTTCGGATCCTTGACCTCTTTCCCCTCTGGGACCCCTGGTACAGTTACTGAGGGAATAACTATGCCTATCTACTAAAGTCCCTTAGGGTCTTACACAAACAGACTAGCCACCTGATGTCTGTATCCTGCTATCTCCCTGCTGGCCACCTGTCTTCCTTCTGTCCTGTAGCCTCACTTTGCACTCCTGGAGCCAAGTTACTGTACCCTGGAGCCCAGGTGTAGGCAGGGACACAGCAGGTAGTAACCCTAAATCAGGGGGGCTTCATTCCTTGGACCTGACTCTACACAGGCCCCTGGAGATCCGCATACCTCTGTGCTCTAAAAATTCTGCAGTCTCATTCCTGGCCCGCTTGGCAGCGTTCCCTTAGGTCTATCACACCGATTGTTTGCTTTGTGATTCTCCCTGCTGCGACAATTTGCTATACTGTTTACTCCCTCATTTGAGGCGGAGTCATAACTCCTCCTATGAAGATGTGGCTGGCATGATACTATTTATCCATTTTACTTCTCCCTCCTCCTAGAATAACCTGCAGGCTATTCTGTACTTTGTTGCTCACAAAAAGTGTAGATGTCAGGAAGTTTATTCTCAAGGCTGGGGTGAGGGTCTGGGCTGCATTTTCTTCACTATTAAGTGGCAAGGCTCCCTCCTTCCTCGGAAACCAATGATTTTGCAGTCCCTCCCTGCACCGCCTCTGCCAAGGCTTCCAGACTCAGTGGCTGGGCACCCCTGACCTTAGGGGTGGCCTGGCCCCCTGACCATTTTGGGCTTTTACCTAGCCCCGCATCATACCTGGAGGTGGCAGCGCTGACATAGACTACAGCACATAATTATCACAAGCGCGCCGTTGACTGGGTATTTTATAATAACTGTAAGACCGAGGCCCAAAGGATGCTGGAAATGGCTCAAAGTCCTGGAGTTGAGGAAGCTGGGCTTTTGCAGCTCTGTGAGCTAAGCGCGCTTTGGAAAACTACCTGTCAGAGAACGTGGCTGCCTCAGACCGACAGGTGCAGGTAGAAGTCCAACCTACTGCATTGAACAAGGCGGCCCGGGGCTCTGCAGGACCGCCCACGGGGACGACAACGCAACACGCCCTCTGAAAGCATCGCGCTTCCGACTGACGTAAAAGAGGCGCTGGGCGGTTCGCGCCGAGCTTTCGGATGACGTAAAAGGACACGGTGAGCCCTGGATTGTGTGGTTCGGCCGCCTCGGAAGGCAGAGCACTTACGACTGACGTAAAAGGAGCACAAGGAGCCCTGGGATGTGTAGTCTGGGCTCGGAACGCGCTGCACTTACTGACGTAAAAGGGCGTAAAAGGGCGAGGTGAACCCTGGGATGTGTGGTCCGGACTCGGAAGGCGCCGCGCTTACGATGACGTAAAAGACACGGGACGCGTCGCTGGGGCCGGGGGTGGGGTGGGGGGGCGTGGCGCTGGCGAGATGGAGCGCTACCCGGGCGCCTTCGAGGAGGCCACGGACGGCGCCCGGCAGCAGGAGCGACACTACCAACTGCTGTCAGCATTGCAGAGCCTGGTCAAGGAGCTGCCGAGGTGTGCGAGCCGGGATGGGGTGGGCGGTAACCGGGTGGAGGACACCCCCACCTCCCACCACCGCGGCCAGTTGACGCTTCCTCTACCTCTAGCTCGTTCCAGCAGCGCTTGTCCTACACCACACTCAGTGACCTGGCCCTGGCGCTCCTCGATGGCACTGTGTTCGAGATCGTACAGGGGCTGCTGGAGATCCAGCATCTCACCGAGAAGAGCCTGTACAACCAGCGCCTGCGGCTGCAGAGCGACCACCGAGTGCTCAGACAGGCGCTGCGGCAGAAGCATGAGGCGGCCGGCTCAGCAGACCTGCCGGCCCCACAACCTGTCTGTGCTGCAGGCGGCTCAGCAG
>NW_006399839.1:7839615-7840916 GCF_000299155.1 Elephantulus edwardii | reverse complement strand
CACCCTCTCCAGGACAAACTTGTTTGTTCTCCTAGCAGTCCATGGTATATTCAATACTCTTCTCCAGCACCACAGCTCAAAGGCATCAATTCTCTTTCTGTCAAGCCTATTCACTGTCCAACTCTCTGATTCATAGCACGTAATTGCAAAGACTATAGCCCGGGTCAGGCGTACCTTAGTCTCCAACCTGACGTCATTGCTCTTCAGTACTCTTGAGAGGTCCCTCACAGCCGACTTTCCCAATGCAATTCATCTCTTTATTTCTTGGCTGCTGTTACCAAGAGTGTTGATTGTGGAGCCAAGCAAATTAAAACTGTTAGCTAACTTTAATCTCTTCACCATGTATATGTATATGTGTGTATGTGTGTGTGTGTGTGTGTGTGTGTGTGTGTGTGTGTGTGTGTAAATAAATCACATCTGTTGGGTCTGTTAATTGCCTCTTAGAGCGAAGCCCTTTTCGGGCTCCTTTGTGTTCCCTACCTCTTCTCAGGCAAGGTAGCTCAAGTTCTTGGCGGGCACCCTGTTCCTGGAACAAACCTGGGTGGTGGCCGCAGTCCTGGCCATTCTGTAAAGGCTGTGCGGTGTCTGTGCCAGATCCCTCTCCCTATCGAAAAGCCAAAACGCTCTTAAGCCTTAGCTCCTCCCAGCTATCTCCATTTGTGATGGGGCTCTGGAGCCCTTCTTGCAGAAGATGTGGGGCTGCTTCTGTCACCCATCAGGTTTCCTACCTTTATTTATTCCTCCAACTTAGAAATAAGAGGAGTGTGTGTGTGTGTGTGTGTGTGTGTGTGTGTGTGTGTGTGTGTACTGCTTGCAATGCATCTGAAAGCCAGACAGTGATTAAGGATGACAGAAGAAGAATTGATGCCTTTGAGCTGTGGTGCTGGAGAAGAGTACTGAATATTTCATGCATGGACTTCCAAGAGAACAAACATGTCTGTCCTAAAGAAAGTGAAACCAGCGTGCTCCCTGAAGACAGGGATGGTGAAACTCCATCTCACTTTGGGAAGGTTGTCTGGAGAGGCTGGTCTTTGGAAAAGGACATCATGCTTGGAAAGGTGGAGGAGGATGAGCACAGGAGAGGAAGACCCTGGACAAGATGGATTGATACAGTGACTGTAACATAAGGTCAAGAGTGTGAGAGATGATGAGGTTGGCTTAGGATAGGACATGTTCAGAGGCATTGTTAATAGGGTCATTATAAATAAATTGTCCTCTGAGCACTTCCTTATATTCTGGCAAGGGAAGGTGTTCAGAAGTACATCTTTTTTCTTCTTCTTCTTGTGTGCCTCAGTCTTTGA
>NW_006399839.1:7820898-7839515 GCF_000299155.1 Elephantulus edwardii | reverse complement strand
TGCTTTCAGCCAAGATCCATCTAACATCAGCAACAATATCCCTAGTACCACGACCCCTTCTAAACCCAGCCTGGACTTCCGGCAGTTCTCTGTTGATGTGCTGTTCTAATCGTTTTTGGATGATCTTCAGTAGAATCTTGCTTGCATGTGAAATCAATCACATACATACATATTTAGAAAGGTTAAAAGAATATTTTTTTTAATACATAGAACAAATACATGGCACTTTGTCACCTTCCTCCAGACTAGGTTTTTGACCAGGCACTAATGACAGTTGTGACTCAAGAAGTCTTTATAGTGGGGGCCGTCCAATGCATTGTAGGTTGTTTAGCCCCATTCTTGGGCTTGCTCCTTTGTGACAGTGGCCCCTCATCACCAAGTCTGACAACCATCTTCACACAGCCCCAGAAAGATAGAGTCACCCTGCCTGAGATTATTGGAGGCATAAGATGCATATAGTTCACAAATCCAAAGAACATAACCGATTACTCATGTTACTGTTCAGATACGTGATCAGGCAGCCCTTTGTCCTCTGAGCACTTCCTTATATTCTGGCAAGGGAAGGTGTTCAGAAGTACATCTTTTTTCTTCTTCTTCTTGTGTGCCTCAGTCTTTGAACTGACATTTCTCGAGGGTGCACTGGCTCCTCCTCCTGGGAAGTTTTGGGGGAGACTCTGGCCACCTGTTCCTCGTTTGCACCGGGTTTCAGAGCTGCATCGCGGGGCAAGCCTGCTTTGTCCTCCCAGGTGATTTAGCTCGTGATCTTTACTTCTGTTGGTCATTAGTGAACAACTCTGTTCCGTTGAGTTGCTTACCCACTGGGAACTGGGAATTGATTGACCTGGGATTTGTAGCAAAACAACTGAGATGCCCCTGCATTTATTGATTTCCTTTCATTTTCCCCTCTACATCCTACACTAACTTGTCAGATACTCTTTTTGCCATGTGTGCCAGAGTAGAGCGGAGCTTCACAGTCTTAAGTGGTTGATTATTTTGGAAGTAAATGAACCACCTAGCACTGCTTTCTTCCAAGGCACTGCTGGGTGAACGCAAACTGCTGGCCTGTTCATTAGCCACTGAGAGTACTAACTAGAGGTGTCATTCTCATCTTGTGTGTTTATAGAGCTGTCCTGAGAGCGGCTTTTGCTTTAAAATACACATAATGTGTTAACTGTTGTAGTTGAGGGGTGCGCAGACCATCAAAAGGAAGGTGGCCGAGGCTCACGGCAAAATAGGTGCAGGTTGCTGGCATTGAGACCCAATAGACTTTCTCAAGGACAGCTGTAAGGGGAGACCTCTTTCCTGGAATGTTGCTGGGGTTTGTGTTTGCTGTGAGACAAGGAGTATCACTGCTGATGCCAGCTGGATCTTGGCTAAAAGCAGAACATGCCTGAAAGGTGTTTGTTTCTGTTTTATTGACTATCCAAAGGCATTTGACTGTTTTTGCATCTTAACAGATTTTGGATACCATTGAGAAGAATGAGAATCCCAGAACACTTAATTGTGCTCATGCAAACCCAAGAAGCAGTTGTCCAAACAGAACAAAGGCACGAACACCGCATGGTTTAAAAAAATTCGAAAATGTGTGTGTAAGGGTTGTATCCTTTCTCTAAACCTATGTAATCTTACACTCAGCATGTCATTTGAGAAGCTGGACTACAAAAGAAGAATGTGGCCTCAAGATTGGAGGCAAACTCAGCAACTCCTTAGAAGCAAGGGTGGTGACACTGCATCTCACGTGTTTTGGTCGTGTCATCAGAGAGGACAGTCCTTGGCAAAAGGCAGCATGCTGACAGAGGTGGAGGGTCAGTGATGATCCTCACCGAGTTGGGTTGGTGCAGGGCTCGAGCATGAGGTGGAGAGGAGGAGGCGGGCCAGGTGAGGTTCAGAGCTGCTGTTCACAGGGCTGTTCTGAGTCATGGTTAACTCAGTGGGCCCAAACAGCAGTAGCTGAGGACCCCACCTAACCACGTCCAGGGCCCTGGTGCGTGATCTTCTCTGTTTTGTGATGGTGGTTTCTTTTCATCTTGTGACACCTTTTCTCTTTGCCCATTCCCACCAAACTGGACAAATTTGCACACATCTATTATGGTGACACAGTTTAGCAGGGACATGGGCGTATGTAGCGTCTAGTGAGCCCCTCTCTGCGGCGCTGAGCCTCTGTCAAGCTTGTAGGAACCCAGGCTTCCATCTCTTCTTGCCTTAGGATTTTCCTGCCATTGTTTTTAGTTTGGTAACTCCCTCTGTCATCTACAGTGGGGCCTCTAGTTAAGCAAGGCTGCACTGTTTCTTCATTTGAAAAATGAGTTTATCAGGTTTGCTTTTCCTGTAACTGCTGTTCCCCTTGGCGGATCATGCCCCCAAGTGTTTGGTCGGGACCCCAGTAGGCCTGGCGTGCGCAGTGTGAGGTGGTGGATTCGCCAGCCCCCATTCTTGGTCACCCATGGTCCATGCGCACCCTTCTACTCCAGCTGTGATGAGGAAGCTAGGAGCTGTGGATGGGGTTCAGGGCCACTGCCTCCCTAAATGGCATCACAGCTCCAGCTTGAAAAGTGACCCCTCTTCCCTCCTTTTCTAGATCTGTGCCTGGGTCGTGGTCTTTGGGAATCTCTTGGGTACCCCCGAATGATGAGACAGGCATACCTGGGTCCACTGGCCTGAGGCCATCAAAGCCCAGAAGCCTCCAGTTGGCAGCCTCTGCCCCACCTTGGCCTTCTTAGTCTGGACTTGAGATGCCAGCCCTTCTTCTCCTGCCCTTGTGGAGAGGAAGGATGTCTGGGGTGGCGGGAGGTGGGGGGCTCGTGGGAGTCAGTGCATCCCCAACTTTCTGCTGCTGGGAGGGTTTGCCTGCCTCCCGCCTTCCCTTCGGGCCTGCCTGCTCTGTGGGGGGTGCCAGGTGGGTGCAGAGGTGCGACGTTGTACATACGCCTGCTGAGAGGTCCTGCGTGTCCACCCCCACCGCCCGCCTCCAGTGCTCAGACAGGCGCTGCGGCAGAAGCATGAGGCGGCTCAGCAGACCTGCCGGCCCCACAACCTGTCTGTGCTGCAGGCGGCTCAGCAGCGGGAGCTGGAGGTAAGGGCACAGACAGGGTGGTCGGGGCCTGCCGGCTGGGCCATGTGGAAGGACACGGGCGATTCCACTGTGTCCTGGGACGGGCAGCCGGCGGCTGGGTATCCTACTATGTGACTCTTCACTGTGGGGTGTAGCGTTCAGATCCCTGTGTGGGGCAGAAGCATAGAATAGGGTGGAGCAAAGAGCCTGTTTGTCATCTCCCCATTCTCTCTCACCTCCTTGTGAGCCAGCTCTTTGCACAGAGCAGGTTCTGAGGTCAGGTCATCACCTGGCACGTCCAGACCTCCATGCCCACCTCCCCAGTGGCAAGGGGGATAACCAAGCCAGGCAGCTGCTGCACTCCTGCCAGCTCCTGGTTTCTTTCTGTCCGCTGGGTCCAGGGCCTAAGGTCCTAAGCTCCTTGCTCTCAGCAAAGTCCATATTTACCTGGGGACCAGCATAAAATTGATGGGAGGAGGGCAGGGGGCCCACAGAGGTGTGTGTGAGGTAGCTGGGCAGTGTGGGGGTGCCTGGGAGAGGAGGTCCAGCTACTGAGGGCCCCAGGCTGTGCCAGCAGCTCAGCATCTGGAAGCGGCAGAGCAGAGAGTGAAGAGGGCAGGCCGGCCGCTGCCCAGCCCCTCTGCAAGGTTTTGTTTGGCTCAGGAGAGAGGCGCGAGGTGGGAGTGATAAAGCCACTGGTTACTGGTCTTGGGGCTGGTCTTAGCCTAGGGTAGGACCAGAGGACCGGGGAAGAAGGCAGCAGGCCAGCATTGTGTGTTGGTGGCCTGGGAGGGGACGGGGCTGAGCGCCCCAGCGCCGCCCTCAGCCGCCCTGCCTTTGGCAGGCAGTGGAACACCGGATTCGTGAGGAGCAGCGGACGATGGATGAGAAGATCGTCCTGGAGCTGGACCGGAAGGTGGCGGACCAGCAGAGCACGCTGGAGAAGGCCGGTGTCGCCGGCTTCTATGTCACCACCAACCCGCAGGTCAGCGCCGCCTGAGACCTGACTGCTGGGTGCTGCTCCAGCCCCGGGCTGGTGTGTGGGGAAGGGGCCCTCCGGGAAGGGGCTGTGCCAGAGCAGGGGGAGGCAGTGGCCACAGGGACGCCCCCAGCCCTCATCAGTCTTCTGCACATCCCTCCCGTGTGCTGAGCCAGGGCAGCGCAGGCCCTACTGTGGGGTGAAGTTCAGGCTCTGCGTCTCCACCCAGAATCATCCTAGTCTCACTTCCAGGCACCCTCTCAGCCCTGGTACCTCTTTTCTGAATCCATGGGAAAGGCAGCCAGAGGTTTCTGCAGGGACCCGGGGACACACTGTGATCCTGGCCCTGACCTCACAGGGACCCCTCTCTGTGCCCTAGGAGCTGACACTCCAGATGAATCTACTGGAACTGATCCGGAAGCTGCAGCAGAGGGGCTGCCAGGTGGGGAAGGGAACCCTGTGACCAGGTGAGAGCCCCCCGTCACCCAGTGCCCAGCCCGCTCGGAGAACAGCCCTGCCCTGGTGTTTTCATGCCAGACCTGAGTGGAGCAGAGCTCATCTTCCTCGTGCCTGGTCACCTCTCAGCTTGGCTGTGTGTGCTCCCCACCTTTGCCTGAGCGTTTCTGTCCAAATGGCAGGATGGGTGTGTGAAAGGGGAGAGTGAGCCAGCCTGCTGTCCGCTCAGGACCGAGTGGAGGGTGAGGCTGGAGGACCTGATCCCTCCACTGGGAACTTCCCGACCTTGCACAGGCACCGGGCTGCACTCTTACTCTGGTCTTGGCCTCTCCATTGATGCCAAAGCAAAAGGTTCTAATGCCCCAGAGGAATAAAGACTCATTAGTGTGACCTGCACATGGTTTTGTGACAGCTCTGTTGGGCCCACCATCACTGGGGCCAGGGAGTCACCACTTGGTGGCTCTGTGGCTTGTGAAGGAGCCAGCTGACCATGGTGCCAGGCATGGCCCCCTGTTCAGTCCAGTGCTGCTGCAGGTGCCCGTCTGGGACTCCCTTCTTCTGCACCAGCACACCTGGTCCCACCACCTTTCCCCAGGACCAGGAGACTCCCAGGCACCCCTGGTCCCACAAGACTGTGCCAGTGTCTGGTGCAGGTCCCCCTGCAGAGCCTGGACACAGGGCCACAGCTAACTTGTTCTCAGTGAGGCTGGTGGCTGGAGAAGACAGGACACCAGGTGCGCAGCAGGGAGCTGGTGGCAGCTCTGGGCTCGTTTCAGGCTTCCTGGAGCAACAGCCCAGTGTAGGTCACCGTGGCTGCTGGGGTGAAGGCCATGAGCAACAGGAAGTCTCAGAAGGGAAGTCAGCCTTAGGTGGGAAGAGGCCAGGAGGTGGAGGTGTGTGGGAACTCACAGGCCTGCCCTTGGAAGCATGAGGCATCTGGTCTCATCCCGACCAGGAGGGGGGGGGTTGGTGACTCCCTGGTTATGGAGGAGGTAGGGGCCATCAGACTGATCTCCAGAGCAGATGATGGCAGGTTGGTGAGGTCCTGAAGGCCTGCTTCTCAGGGCCCCACCAGGCCACCCAACTCCCCCACCCCAAGCTGATCCACAGGAAAACACCAGAGGTCACAGCTGTAGAAACTGGTTTATTGACAAGAAGGCTTGCTCAGGCCAGGAGGCTCACACCCTGGCAGAGGGGCTCTGTTAGACAGCACATTCCCGCCCCCAGGCAGGAGTAGGTCCCCTCTGACCAGCTGGCCCCACCTCCTGCCATTATGCCCAGCCTACTTCTCGTTGGGGCTGGGGCACGTGGGTGTGGTGGGAGGGTGGAAAGGAAAGCTGTAGCGGTTCCGTCCAGCCTGGCCCTGGTCCAGACCCTGCCCCAAACCACTGAGTCTTGAGGCCCTAGGAGCCTGGCCACAGCTGGTGGGGCGGGGCCCCAGCTGGCAGCAGCGGTGACAGGTGGCATCAGCCCCCCGGGGCTCTAGGCGGGGCGGTAGAAGATGTCGCCTGCACAGAGTCTCCGTGTGAGCTCCTGCCACAGCAGCTTCCGCTCGCGCTGGGCCCCCTCCATGATGCCGCTGTTCTCCAGGGCACGGCGGGACAGGTAGGGCAGCACCTCCATCACAGGGCCGTAGGGCACGTACTTGTACACAGGGAAGCCCGCCTGGCCTGTGTGTATGCGCACAGGCAGAGGTGGGGTGAGCCGGAGCCCTGCTAAGAAGGATGCACCCCCACCTCCAACCGCAGGGAGGGCCTTGCTCACCCAGCGGGAAGCTGATCTGGTCACACATGCCCATCAGCTGTCCGAAGTACACCTGGTTATCCGCGGGATGCAGGCCCAGCTCCTCCATCCTGTGAGCAGGTGAGGCCGGGTGCTTAGGGTCTGGGGCAACTTGTCTTGACTCTAGTTCCCTCCTGCTACCCAGCAGATGGGGTGCTCTGGTGGCCCAGAGGTAAGGAGCCCGTGGAAGAGATGGGTATTCTCCTCCTGTGCAGTTTATAGCCTCTGAAAACCCACTCGAGGATCAGCTCCGGTCCTTTCAGTCACCACCTTCCACAGACTCCAGTCCCCTGCCCCTGGACGGTAGGGCCAGGAGTGCCCTGCATCAGCTAGACACCCCACTCCTAGGCATTTCTCCCCTGAGAGAGGCCTGTGTCAGCTGGAGCCGGATTCAGATGCAGGGGGCAGCCCAGAGCTGTGGTCCATGGCCAGCAAGGCTCCCTCCTGCCCCAGCCTGCCTCCTACCTCCGCTTCCCTCACACCTCTTCTGCTTTCCTCCTCAGGTGCAAACTGAAGCCCAGGGATCCAGAGGCAGGCCCCTCCAGCCACCTGCCCCCTCACCTGGGTGCCACCGCTGACCGCCCACTCCACTCATCGCTATGGGGCCCTTGCTTAAGTCCCTCGGGTTTCTGCGGCTCCTCGTGCTCCCCTTTGCCAGATCCCCTTCCGTCTGCAGAGCTGTGCATTCCGGACGCCAGCCCCCAAGCTGAGATGGGCCACAGCCCCAGCGGCCCCCCAGGCTCAAGGGCCCAGCACAGAAGGAGGGTAGCACGACTTCGAGCCTTTGAAGAATCCTGACGTGTTGAAATGGTGATATTTTGAATGTGCTGGGAGGAATAAAATGTACTAATGGAATGTCACCCTTTCTCCTGTGGCTAAGAGATGTTAAATGGCAAATAGAGTCTGCATTCTGTTCAGCTGGCGGTGCTCTTCATTTTGGGGTTTAGACTCCCATCACTGTCCGGCACCCTACTGTCTTTACTAGTTGTTGTGCACTGTCAGAAATGCCCAGGGTGAAATACTTAGATATGAACACCCCACATGTTAAGCCCGACTTTGTATCTGTGTATCCAGACTTAGTACAGATCTGTACAGGACTCAAGCCCACCTCTGCCAGCCTTCCACTTACCCCCCAAGAGGCAGGCGTACCCTGGTTCCTTGTCTCCTCATACCCCCACATCTGTCACAGTGAACCCCATGAGAGCTGAGTTGCTGTTGTCTTGCTGATCAAGTCAGGCACCCCTGGAGTAGCAAGTCTGTGTGGCTTACTCCCTCCCCTGCATGTTCCCTCAACCCTGACCCCCAATCCATAACAGTGACTGTGACTCATCAAGTTATAGAATGAGTCTCCGCTGGGCATCTGGGCATCTGGGCAAGGCCTAGTGCCCTTTGTGCAGCAAGACAATGGCAAATGATGCAAGCAGAAGCTGCCCTCTCCCAGTGCTGGAACTGACCACCACATGAGGAAGTCCAGTCTGGCCTGCTCGAGGCTGGGCTCAAGGTACAGTTGCCCTGGTCGTGGATAAAGTCGTCTAGACAGGCCAGTACCCAGCAGACCAGCAGGTACAGGAAGGGCCCGCGCGCAAGCCAACAGATGCAGCCTCCAGCTGAGCCCAGCTCACGCCACAACACAGAATATATCATTACGGTCCCCAAATTTGGGGCTGGTTTGTTATTCGACCAAAGCTGGCATCATGGGCTGTTTGCCTGAGGTCCCTGGATGTGTAATGTGGCAGCCTGAACTGGGAAGAGGACAGAGCAGACACCACCATTCAAAGTCTCTTAAGAGTGTCAAAGAGGAAAAGAACATCTCACTTTGATTTTAAAGTATTTCTTATCCAGGAAACCAAAGAACCACAAAAAGCTTGACTCGGACTGCAAAAGCCCATCAGAAAACTGCTTAAAACAATGCAAGTTTGTCTTTTTCTGTTAGACTATTCAACAAAGCCACTGCCTCCTGGTTCTCCTAATTGAAATCTCAGAAGTTCACGGCTGCAAGTATGTGGAAGGCCAGATTGTTCGCAGACAGAACCTGATACCACCAGTTACATTAAGATCAGTCAGGGTCCAGGGTCCTCCCTTCCCCTATTAAGGATTATCACAACTAGCTCACTTTTAATTGCTATGTTTTACTGAAATCAGCATGGTCTCGCTATTATGTACAGAGTAACTGCTTTGAATAACCTTCTATTTTAAAGACTTCAGGGGTTTTTTCCTGTTCTTTTTTAACATGAGACGGGGAGGCAAAGCCCCGCTACTATTCACGGAATGGAGGTACCGCAGCCTAGGGGCAGAGGCCTGCACACAGGGCGAGACCATGAGAACACTGCGAGAGGCAGCTCAGGGTTTCCATCGCTCGGTAAGAAAAGAAGAAACAATGTGGTGGGACCAGCAGACTCCGGACCCTAGAACCATCCCAGGTTGCAGCAGCTAAGCAAACACTGAAGCCAGAAGAGGCAGCATTCGGTGGTAGAGAAGTCTGTCGATGCTTCTCCCTCTTCCCACAGGGGCAGTGGGGACTGATGAGAAAAAGACAGCGAGGGGGAAACCGTACTCCCCTCTGGCCCAAGAGCTTTTGCTGGCAGGCTGCTTTGTGGGATTCTTGACTGTTGACCTGAAGAACCAAAGATGAGCTTGCTTTTCAGAAGAGCCTTCGCCGTGGGCCTGGGGAAATGGCGAGAGCAGTGCCGTGGACTGTGTGGTTCCGAGTCACTGGATTAGTTCGCATAGTGGAAGCAGACAGGTTTATAAAGGCCAAAGGCTCTGACTTGCGAGTCTCTCACAAACATTAGGACCCAGAAAGTTAGTCCCTCCACCTGATCAGCTCTTTCCTGGTGAAGAGCAACTGGAACTATGGAAGGACTCTGGGAACAGCTAGGACATTTAACCAGGGAAGCAAGCGCTGGCTGAAGGCAGAGGCTGTAGTCTTTCCTGGGTGGCCATGTGGGCCCACTGGCCACTGCCTCCCTATTCCAGGCAGGTGGGGAAAGGAGCCAGTGTTTCTAGAGAGGCTAGCCAGTGCCGTGGGGAGCTGGCCCCCCACGATTTCTGAGGTTGCACATAAAGGCTCGTCTACCAGTGCCCTGCAAAGACAGGTTCAGACTGCTGGGGAGATGTGGGTTCTTTCACAGGTGCAGCTTACCCCTCCCAGCAATTGCAAGGGGTCACTGTGCCCTCTGGTGGAATCATTTAGGACACTGACAGACTAAAGAGTGAACATAACCGGAATATGTACTTTGCACAAGGTAGTCTGGGACCTGCACTAAACATCAGGCAACCGTCTACATGAAGCAACAGCAGTCCCCGGGCAGGGGACGAGTCCGATTCTTTGTAGTACACGGTCTGGTCTTGTCCTCTACTCCCAGAGCACAAGAAGGTCTCCATCAAAACACGAGCACAGCACAAGCTGCGGCTCAGCAGCCCGGCACATCCAGGGCAATCTCTTCAATTACAGAAGGGGTTGGTGAACAACTGGAGCATGAGGGTGAGGATGGGGTCAAAACCAGCCACTGCAATCCTCACGGAAGGAGAATGTGAATGTTTAAAGTTGCTATAAAATTCCGATGTCCCAGTTTCAACAGCAGGAACAGATGGCCCTATCAGAAGTACAAAAAGCGAAAACGGTCGTATGGAAGCCTGGAAATGTGACAGAATAGACAACGAGAAAGTGACATTAGTAAATAAGTTCCAAGAACACTCGGGTAGTCAGCGGAAGAAAATCAGAAACCACCACAAGAATTTCACTAAAGAGACAGAAATGATAATAAGTAACCACACACTGGCGCCCAAGAATAACCATAAAAGTACTTTAAGAGGTCTTCACAGATGTGAAGTGACAGGAGAGTTAATGAACTGCAAGACAGGGCACTTGTAATGCCATCTCAGGAGGAAAAAGGAAAAGAAACTGTTGTGTGTATGTTTACCAAAATTAAGATTAAGAAATTAATCCTTATGCACACCCATGTTTATCGTGGCTTTGTTCACAATAGCAAGGAGTTGGAAACGACCTAAGCACCCATCAACAAACGAATGGATAGAGAAGCTGTGGTATATTCACACAATGAAATACTATGCTGCATTGAAAAATGAGGAGCTCATGCAATATTATTCAAAATGGGTGACCCTGGAGGACATTATGCTGAGTGAAATATCTCAGTCACAAAAGGACAAATACTGCATGGTGCCACTGTTGCAAAACAGGACTGACATCTGGGTTGGGAGGAGACTGAGAAAGATGGGTTCGATAATGTATACTGCTTTGAAACAGATGAGGGAGAAAACTGTTTAAAAGGGATATGTGATTAGGTATTTTTTTGTCATGACAGGAGTCCAGAACGAAGGCTGCATAGTGGAGTAGACCTGGGGGGAGCGGTTGTAAAATGAGGGAACTTTTCTTTTACTTTTCAAAGAGAAGAGTGTGCTGGGGGGAGGGGAGAAAAGTACAACAATGAATGAATGGAAATCCAAAGTCTCTGAATTTTCATTAAAATTAATGAAAAAAAAATTTAATCCTTCCTGATGTTAGCTCCTGGGAAAAGTAGCACCACTCTGGGATGTTTCTGAGTGGCTGTGGGGTGACCAGGTGATGTCTCTGCTGGCTCCCCAGCAGTCAAAGTGCCTGGAAGGCATGCGCCACCAGCCCTGCTCCTTCACACCTCTGGAAGACCCCACGCAGCTCTGTCCCTGGGCAGAGGTCACAAAGGCCACTGCCCGCCTGCTGGGCTTCCCATGGGGCTGACCCTCTGTGATAAGGCCAGGGTCTGCTACTGGCGTCAACTGGGTAAAGGCATAGTCACAACAGAATATCTAAGAATTATTTACCTCCTTTCAAACTGGACGCATCAGAATTGAGAAATCATTTTCTTTCACAGGCTAGCCATTTAAAGAAAAAGAAAAAAATTCGGTTCCAAACACAGTTTGACACAAGAGGCAAGGTGTTTATAAATGTGGCGACAAAGTGGAGGCCTCCTGCATCATCACCGAGATGTGACACATTTGGAATGTTGCAATACGCTCTTTCTTTTCTTTTTATTTTTTTGTGAGTGTACCGTCAAATCAGATCTGACTGGTACAGGAGGAGATTGACCCTCCTTCCCCGGCAGAGCATCTGGTGGATTTGAACCGTGTACCTCTGGGATTGTAGTTGCAGCTCCTTGCCACTAGGCCACCAGAGCTCCCCTGCAATACGCTCTTTCAAGCGCCTGATGGAATTTCTTTTTCCATTTGAAACTTCAAGACAGCAGATTGTTGTCATGAGCCGTCCCATCGGAACTGACTCATAGCTGGCCCTCCAGCGGGTTTCCAGAGGCTGTAAATCACACAGGAGGAGACTGCCTATCTTTGTCTCACAGAGCAGCGAGTGGATTTGAACTGCCTGGCTCTGGGCTGGCAGCACAGTTTCTTACACTAGGTCACCAGAGCTCTCCCAAGTAGACACAGATTAGTACTGAAATGCAAGTGCTTGCTGTCAGCCTCTTTGCTCTCGAACCTTCTCTCTGAAGGTTTTCCATGCACACACTGCCAGGGGGCACCACCAACTCCACGCGCCAGGAACCCACTGCAGCCAGGGCCACGGGACACCGCACCTACCTGCCCAGTGTGAAGCGCACCGTGTCTTCATTGTGCGAAGCCACCATCACCTTGGCCTTGGCGTTGTGCTTCAGCTCCTCCAGCAGGAAGTCGAGGCACCTGGAGAGACCCCTGCGTGAGCCTGGCCCTTGCTCAGGGAGAGGCCTTGGGCATGACCACAGGGTCCACAGCAACAGGACGAAGGAGCAGAGCCGGCTTTTTTACTCACAGCAACAGCCAAGACTCATGAGTTAAATGGATCAGCCAGGAGGAAAGAAATAAGCAGAAGCCAGTTCACCAGAAACGGGGAGGCCTTGAATAAGAGGCACCTGCAGTCAAGGGTGTTCCTGCCTCAAAGACGCTGTGGCTCCCCAAGGACCATGGTGGAGGCGGGTCAGCTTCTAGAAACGTCTCTGACAGTGGATTGTTTCCAACCTGAGTATATGCTCACATAACGCAGAGGTGCATGCTTGCCGGCCAGGTAGAGCACGAGTTATCACAAAACTCGAGACTGTCAGTCCAGCATGATGATGTCACTGTGTACCATTTAGTCAGAACCGACTCTTAGCTGATCTCCTAGTGGGTGTTCGAAGGCAGCTAATCACACAGGAGATCGCCCATCTTTCTCCCCCAGAGCAGCTGGTGGGTTCAAACCGCTTGCCTTTTGTTTGCCTTGCCACCAACCACCAGAGCTGCCTCAGTCTGGCATGTTGTTGTTAGGTGTCACTGAGTACAGTATGATTCATAGCGACCCTGTGGACAACAGACCTGACCCCTGTCCTGCCCTGTGCCGTCCTCACCATCGCCGACACACTTGAGCCCTCTGCTGCAGCCAGAGTGCTCCTGGAGGCAAGGATGGCAAAGTTTCATCTCTCATCCTTCAGGCACGTTGCTAGGAGAGGCTATTCCTTGGAAAAGGACATCATATTTGGAAAGGTGTTGGGTTAGTGAAAGAGAGGAAGACCCCCAGTGTGATGGACACATAACTGTCTAGCACAGGTCTGGTCAAATCCTATGATCTGGAGGAAGAACAAGCTAGCAGTCTTGATAAACCAGTGTCCTCTTTGAGCCACTAATTCTGTTTCCAGAGCTTGGTGACAGCTGCCTGATGGCACAGGATACGCAAATGAGCGGCTATTATAACAGGATCAGAAAACTAGGGTGGAAAAAAAAGATCGTAGGGAGAGTAGGCATGTAACATGAGGATGCCATGCTGGCTTCTACAAAGGATCAGGCACTTCTGTGTGTTCCAGCATCAAAGGATCAAGAAAGAATGTCAAAAGAATGAAGCAGGAGCAAAGATGTGTGTGTATGGCATAGAAAAATGATAGGACTAGGGAGCCCTGGCGGCCTAGGGGCAAGAAGCTGCCCTGCAGTTCCCGAGGTCTGTGGTTCGAATCCACCAGATGCTCTGCTGGAGGAGGGGCAATCTCCTCCTGTACCAGTCAGATCCGATTTGATGGTACACACACACACAAAAATAATAAAATAAAAAAAATAGATGATTGTATGTCACAGGGTGTCCCTAGAAGGCACTGCTAGGGAGATAGCCAGCGGCCTTGTGTTTTCAGACAAGATGTTCAGTGCCATCGAGTCAGGACCAGCTCATCGCTGACCCTCCCGGGGATTTTCAGAGACAGTGACTCGCACAAGAGGAGCCTGCCTATCTATCTCCTGCAGAGCAGCTGGTGGATTTGAACTGTGTGCCTTTGGATTGGCAGCACAACCCCTTACCACTAGGCCACCAGAGCTCCCTTGCAGAAGAGAGGTGGTGTGGCCATGGTCCAGAGCTCGAGGGCCCTGGCATGGAGGACCGGCCATCGGGACAGACTGGAGGCCCCTTGCCTTCAGTTCAGTAGACAAGTCTATATTACACACCCTCGGTGATGTTGAAAAATGAACAGAAGAAACAGGAAAGGAATTAGTAGCTGCAGCCTAGGCCCAACCAGGTCATATGTGGTGGCTCGCTGCTCTCCCAGTGTCCCTGAATCCCCCTGGGCCCTGTTTTATCCACCCTAGAAAGGCCCCCGGGGCCCCATCCTGTCTTTCCCCACTCCCTAAAGTGGCCAAGGGGCTACATACCTGTGGTACATGGCGTTGGTGGCCTCATACGTGGGGTTGATGGGGTCCTCGTAGCCGATTTCAGCAGCTCGGGCACGTTCCTGGGCCATATAGGCTCCCCGAACCAGTTTGGCCCCAAAACACCAGCCCTCTCGGCGAGCCAGTTCCATGTCCAGAGTCACGTTGTCATAGGCTTCCTGTAGGGGCCGGATGGACCAAAAGTCACAGACTCTGCTGGGCCCCAGGGCCCCAGAGCAGGACCCACCCTGGAGCCTCCTTCCAGGGACCCTTGCACTGCAGGTGCGGTTTAAGCTCTTAGACAGAGGCAGCTTGGTCCACCCAGGGTGAGGCAGGGGTCTCTCTGGGACACAGGGCCCAGACATGTCACTAAATCCCCCCCGGGCCGGCTCCGTCCATCCCACCACCTCCAAGCCTGTGCCCAGAGCCAAGCCACCCTCCAGGGCCTCGGGTAAGCGGTGTCCCTTCTAGGGGGCTGCCCCCCCCGTGGGGCAGGGGGCCGCACCCGGAGGTAGCACTGGAACGTGTTAAAGATGAGCGGCTTCTCCACATTGAACTTGCGCTGCGTCACCAGCGTCAGGCGGCTGATGGCCGGCTGGAAGTAGGACTGCTCAGCGTCCATCATGAGCCGCACGCCCACCTGGGAGGCTTTCTGAGAGGCACAAGGGGTGCACGAATGAGTGTGCTTGGGGCTCAGCTGAGGCCAGTCCCCCCCCCCACCACTGCCAGGCCGCCCCGGTCCTGCAGTGTCGGGATTCCTCCGTCCCGAGCAGCCAGCCTCGGACCTCGGCCAGGATGTCCATTCTCTGCAGCACCCTCGTCATCTGCAGCTCTTCCTCCTCTGTGAACCGCGACAGCAGAGGCTCCAGCTGTCCTGTCTGAGGGGCAGCCACGGCTGAGCCCCCAGCAGCTTGGCTGGCCAGCCCCCCATCAACCCCACGAGCACTCTCACAGCCACATGTAGGGCTGAGAGAGGGCTCCTTCCACCTGCTGATGGCCACATGGCTGGTCCCCAGGCCCCGTGGTGCTACCTGCCCTCAGGTTGGCGACAGGAGCACAGACACAGGTCGTGGAGCCTGGACCTTTGAACCAGCCACAGTGTCCCACATACAGGGACCTGGTGGACCAGGATGGAGGAGGCCTTGTGCAGTGGGGGCACCTGTGTCAGCCCTGGCCTCTCCAGGCTTGTGTGCCAAGCACTTGCCCCCAGCCCCCCACCCAGGGTGCAGGCCTCTCAGTGGTGGAAGGGTCCATTTCCTCCTCCAGCTTCCAAGTCAGTTTTTAGGCCCCCTGCTCCAGGCTCCAAGGAGCTCTGGTGGCTTAGGGGTAAGGAGTTGCGCTGCCAATGCAAAAGCACACGGTTCGAATCCACCATCAGCTGCTCCTTCGAATCCACCATCAGCTGCTCCAATGGAAGAAAGATGAGCAATCTCCCCCCCCGTGCAATTTACTGGCTCTGAAAACCGGCTGGAGGGTCTGCTATAGGTGGATGGACCTTGTAAGAACCACTCCCTAGGCTCCAGGCTTAGGCCAGCCACCTCCTTGAGGGCACCTGTACCCACTTCCACACTTACTACACCGACATTGTCCCCAGACTATGTGACCAGGTCAACTCAGCACACATCTGGCCCCTCAGCCGTCAGCCTGAGGAGCTGAGCCCTCATCTGCCTGGCTGGAGGACCTCCCCAACGTCAGTGCCTCACCTGACCCTCCCAGCTCTTACTCTGCTGCCAACAAGCTCCCCCCCCTGCACCCTCTAATTAATACCAGACACTGTGCAGTGACCTACCCAAGCTCATGCTTTCTCGACTGAACCTCACCTTCCATGGCTCAGGGTGGTGGTGGTGGGAGCAATGCTGGAAGTATCAAGTGAGGGCAGAACTGTTATAGCAATAGTTTTTGTTTGTGGGCTGTTAGGTTTGTTTGTTTTTTTAATCCAAGGAGGGACCAGTCCTTGGAGAAAGACAGTATGCTTGGGAGGGTGGAGGGATACAGAAAGAGAGGAAAACCCTGGATGAGATGGAATAATTCAGAAACTGGGGTAACGGGGTTAGGTGTGTCGGAGACAGTAAAGTTGGCACAGGATAGAGAAGGTTTCAGGGCTACTGTACATGGGTTGCTAGGAGTCGCAAGTGACTCGATAGTACATACAAACAACAACAACAACAACAAAAACAAAAACAACAAGGTCTCAGTGTAATTCTAGAGCTTATTGATTGATGGATAAATGTCAGCTTTGGATTCAGCTAATACCTGCCACCATATCACCAACCAGCCATAGTATTTCAATGAACGTCTACTTAATCTTTAACCCACCCGGCTCAGGCGTCAGCTCCGTCGTGTGAGTCACCATTGTGACGTACTCCTCCCAGTAATAGGTAGAACCTCCTGTCCTTCCCCGAGTACAGAGTAGCCTTAACAAATGGCCCTTTGAACCAGTGGGATGTGACCCTTTTAACAAACAGGATTTGGCAGAACTGACAGCCGTGTGACCAGGCTACAAATGATGGCACAGCTTCTGTCTGACTTTGTCGGGGGACACTCGCCCTGAGAACACAGCCACCGAGGTGAGGTCCCAGCTGACAGCCAGCACCAAGCACAGAAGTGTGAATAAGCGAGCATCAGGTGACCCACACTGTCACTGCCACCACCACTGCCACTTCAGGGCATGAGAGCTGCCCTGCTGAGCCCATCAACTCAGACCCGTGACGGGATGGCCACCGCCTCTGGCCACTAAGATCTCAGTTGTCCTGTTGTTGTTGTTGTTATGTGCTGTCGAGTCGCTTGAGACTCATAGCGACCCTATGTACAACAGCCCTAAACTCTGCTCTGTCCTGTGCCAATCGCACTGCCTCTAAAACACCCATCCCGATTACCCCGTCACTGAATCAATCCACCTCATAGAGGGTCTTCCCCTCCTGCGCTGTCCCTCCACCCTTCCAAGCATGATGTCCCTCTCCAAGGACTTGTCCCTTCTTACAACATGTCCAAAGTACGTCAGATGAAGCCTCAGAATCCTTGCCTCCAAGGAGCAGCCCAGTTTAACCCTTTCCAGGATGAATCTGTTTGTTTTCCTAGCAGTCCATCAATACTCTTCTCCAGAACCACAGCTCAAAGGCACCAATTCTCTTCTATCCTCCTTGGTCATTGTCCAACTCTCTGATGCTTAACAAGTGATTGCAAAGACCATAGCCTGTGTCAGACACACCTTAGTCTCCAGAGTGACATCATTGCTCTTGAGTACTTTGGAGAGGTCCCTAACAGCAGACTTTCCCATCGCAATACTTTTTTGATTTCCTGGCTACTGATGCCAAGAGTGTTGTCCTAGTATGTGATAATTGGCCACCAGTCATCGTCAGAGGAAGGCCCTCCCAGACCCCCAACCCAACCTGGTGGCCGCGCCACGTGGCACCCCGGCTGTGTATCCGTGATCTCCTAAGGCCTTGAGCACTGGAGGTGAGTCTTCTCCCCAGCCCACAGGTTCAGTGTGTAGGAACCATGGTTTGAGCCCCTCTGTGAATTCTAGGTCTCATTTCATCTCCCCCAGGACAGTACCTGCTGGGGGGGAGGCCAAGCCGAGGGGGCTGCATTACCTTTGGGTTGGGGACCACCAGGTGCTTGGCGAGCTTGTTCTTGCCATCGATGAGGATGTTCCAGTCCAGAAGGTCCACGGTTCTGAGACAAGACAATGCCGCCAGCCGTGAGGCAGGCAGGGAAGCACGGGGAGGGCCTGACCCCCCAACCAGCCCCATTCCCCTAAAAGCAGACCCTCAGCGCTGACCATAACAAAACGTGCCTCAGGATTCCATTATAAAAGACTAGAGAAAAGGTAAACATTACGCACTGTTTAAAAATGAAAGCTAAACTGTGAACCCCACTGCAGGAGGGTGGATGTGATCACAGGGTCCAGGAGGGTGGGTGTGATCACAGGATCCAGCGTGGACTCGGTGGGGGGATACCCGTGTGCAAAGCGGGTCACAAGCCTAGTCCAAACGGGGCTGCAGGTTGTGCTGGGAGATGACAGCGGGTCAACATGGACAGCATGCCTTGTCGCCACTGAACTACCGGCCCCCACATCCACCTGTCCCATCATGCCACCTTGAGTGTCACTGATTCCACTGGGGGGCTCAGGCCAAAGTGTCAGGCTCAGGCCACCTGGCCCCTATCTCAGTCGGGCATATCCACCTTCCAGGCAACGTCTGGCCTGGCTCAGGGGCACTGGAGCCCACTGCCGAGGCAGCTCCCTGACCCCCAGCCCAACACCTTGGTCTGGAGGAGAGAGGCCAAAAGCAGGGACTCCCAGGGGCTTCCAGCTGGGCCTGTTCTGGCCTGCAGATGAGGCATGTGCTTCCTCTCCTCCACCCAAGTGAGGGAGTCTTACCCAGACACCCCCAGGGTCTCCGCTGTGAACCAATCCTCTATCTCAGCCCGGCTTGCAAAGCCCATCTTCGCCATGCTCTCCTTGGGGACAGAGAAGGTGCCAGTCACAACACAGGCTCGCCTCAACTCACCCGCATCCATGCGGCCCGTAAGTGTTGACTTGATAACATTTTCGGAGAAGATGGAACATCTTCCTTCCTGGCTGGGGTCTGTCAGCTGTCTGCAGACGCCCATTCCCATCACAGTAGCTCCTGCTCTGCTCTGTCAAGACCACTTCTGTTCAGCGCCTCGCCTGCCTCAGCTGGGCCTCGAGGGTGTGTG
>NW_006399839.1:7816988-7820548 GCF_000299155.1 Elephantulus edwardii | reverse complement strand
AGGTGTGTGTGTGTGTGTGTGTTCCTTGTCAGGCGCTGACTGCCACTCTAGCAGACCACGGTGTCTTGTGTAGTAAGTACCCTGAACCCACACACCCGCCCAGTGTCCCAGGTTCTTCCTTGAGCCCCACGGGCGAGCCTGGAAAGGGTCCTGCCCACCCTCATACCCACCTGCAGCGCAGCCACCTCCAGCTTCACATCCACGGCGGCGAGGCCGGCCTTCCCTTGCTCTGCGGCCAATTGGTGAAAGAACCGCCTCCACCTGGTCAGCACCTCTGACAACTGCAGCTGAAAAATGCAGGCCCAAGCGGCCCTCTCAGTGCCCAGATCCCTGCCCCAGAGGACAGCTGAGGACGGTGCCTGTGGTTCTCAAATGCCAGGCTTCACGGGCAAACGTGAGGTCCTGCAGCTGGGACGTTCTGGCACTTACCAGGAACTGGGGTCTCCCCAAGGCAGTGAGCTTGATGGCTGAGAAGCCGTCCTCACTGGTGTTACCTGGTTGAAACCACAGAGAGGGCGTTGAGGGCTGCTGAAGAGCTGGGCAGAGTGAGCCGGGTGGGCTGGACCCCCCAAGGCTGCTGGCCCCACAACTCGACCTCTGACCAAGATTTCACCCAGTCTAGAAATGCCCTCACGTGGAGCTGCTTGGGGGGGAAGACCCCTTGCCGAGATGAGGACAGCCCAGTGGGCAGCGACTCAATCTGTCCCGCAAGTCCTGGAGGGTGGTCAGACAGTGGGCAAAAGAACCACAGAGACTTGCCTGTGCCTCAGTTTCCCCTCTTCTACCACCAGCACCCCCACTGCTTATGTGAATGCAGAAGGCAGGTCGGAATGTAGAGGGTGCAGACTGGCAGCCCCATCCCTGGCCCCCTTCAGCATTTTGCTTCTCTGGCGAGACAGGTCGCTGGTACCGTAAAATGGGACCAAGGGTCAGCTTGAGCGGTGACCTAGTTAGTGGTAAGGAGTTGCGCTGGCAACTTAAAGGTACACGGTTTGAATCCACCAGCTGCTCCACAGGAGAAAGATGGGCAGTCTCCTCCCTTGCAATTAATTAACTGCCTCTGAAAACTTGCTGGAAGGTCAGCTATGGGTCAATGGAACACAACAACAACAATTCTTGCAGTGTTAGGAGGTGGAAGGGGCAGAGTTCTCAGGACAGCAGGTCGCTGGCCAGGCTGGCCTTCAGGAGGGTGCTGCCACCCGGCCTTGTTTCCAGTGCTGAGACCCTGATGACCACCCACCAACGTCACTTCCCCACCAGAGGCTTCAGTGTGCTGTGCCGCCCACCCTCAGACACCCAAAAAGCACACTGCCCAGGACAGGCACACTTGGGCCACTGCAGCTGCTACCCAAGGTTCCGTCTTGGGTTCTGCTCTTCTGGTGACCAGGAGGGACCAGGGCGGGAGGCAGAGCCAGAAAGGAGGCACCCTGGGCTCCTCAGAAAGGGGCTGGATGCAGCAAAGCCAGAGTGGGACTAGTGGCTACATTAAGCTACATTAAGCTGGCCCAAGTCCCCCCTTGTCACCCCACATCATCTGCTCCTTTTCAATCCACAGCAGACAGATCGAGAGTCCCAGGTGACCAGCCCTTTCCTGAGCCGCTGTCCCCTCGCTCACCATGTGCCCAGGGGTTACGCCCAGGCTGGGCGTGGCCAGCAAAGCCCCAGCAACCCCACCTGACACCTCGATGCAGCGCAACAGTGTCTCCATGTGACCATCACACTTGGTTTCATTGGCGTAGAAGTAGGTGCGGGCGCTGATGCCGCCATCCCTGCCGTCCCCGGAGGAGCGGTGGGCCTGGTATTGCTTCTCCCTCTTACTTGAACCTACAAAGGCCAAAGGTGTGTGTCCTTCTGCTGAAAACCCCCTGCCCCTCCACTCCCAGCCACCCCCATGCACAAGATGGGCAGACTGTACTCTGGCCGCTGCCCTTGGCTTGGTGGCCTTGGGCAGCCCCAGGCGTGCTGAGTCCCTGCTCCTGCTGCCACGCTCCTGGGCCTTGGCTCCCATAGGCCATCTTCTCATCCAGCGCCAAGTCCTGGCCTTGATGCTCTGTCCACCCTGAGGGCCCTCTCCTTGCTCAAGACAGCAAAGCACAAAGCTTGTGTCACAAAGGAGGCCAGAACTCTATCCTTAATGATGGCACACACGGACAACTTGGGGTCGGCTGGTGGACACAGCAGCTGTGGGCACCATCTCTCGGCCTCCAGGCCTGGCTTGGGTCTCTGACTGGGTGCCTGTGAACCTGGCATCTCCTGGGCACATGGAAGGGGCAGCAGAGAAGTGTGGATTTCAACCCCTTACTCACCTAAGCTGTCTCCTTCTGCAGCCGAGGTGCAGGGCCTGCAGGAAGGAACGAAGGAAGGTCAGGGCCAACCAACTTGACAGCAGGTGACAGTACGTTTCCAGTAAAGGAACAGAGGGAGCTGGGTGTGGTCAGCTGGCTGAGGTGGCTGGACCTCAGACCCAGCCTTGCTGAAGGGAACAAGGGTGCACCCACACATCCACACCAGCCCTCGGACAGGACTCCTCTGAGCTATTGCCTCGGGAACACTGACAAGCCATGCGTGCTCAGCCAGGTTCATGGCCCTCTCTTGGCCTCAGCCTTCTTGGGGGTGAGGGAGCCTCCTTATAAGTGGGTGAAGAGTTTAGAAGTGTTGGGGGAGGAAATCACGAAGTTCTCAGGCTCGGGAAGCAGTAAGTTTTCAGGAGAGTTACCTACGAGGATGACCCTTTTCCCAGGAGTGGGGACCACAAGGCCACTCCACCCTGGTGAGGACTGGAGACCCAAAGTCGCCCAGGGCAGACTTCTGGAAACCAGGTAAGTCACGTGCCTTGACTCTAAAGCGCCCTAACGGAAGGACTGCTGGACCTCAGAGAACCAAAGTCTGTCCAACCCTTGGCACCACAGCACCACAAGGAGTTAATTTCTGAATAATTTCTACAGAAGAAAACCCCGCCTGTCTGCCTTCTACCCTGTCCTGTGGGGGCGCTGTGAGTCAAAGTCAATCCTATGGCAATAGGCTGATGCCTGTGGTCTGATCTGTCTCGTGTCCACACTCCGCAGGTACCTCTGTCCACAGGCCCAAAGTCCCCATGTCATGCCCAGGGTCTTGGGCACCTCTGCCCGCTGCCCCCTGCCAAGTCCAGGGTCTCCAGGCATGCCCACCAGCTGAGGGCCACAACCGCGGCTCCGGCACCCGCTGCTGACTGTCTCCAGCATGGAACATTGACTTTAAAACTCGTTTTACATTTAACAGAGAAGCAAGCAACAAATACTGGCGAGGTTGTGGAGAAAACTGGAACCCTTATTCATTGTTGGTGGGAGTGTAAAATGGTGCAACCACTGTGGAAGGCGGTATGGCGCTTTCTCAAAAAGTTGTAAATAGACATACCACACGACTCAGCAATTCCACTACTGGGAATATACCCCAAAGAGACCATAACCGACATCCAAGCAGATATATGCACACCCATGTTTATCACGGCTTTGTTCACAATAACAAGGAGTTGGAAACAACCTAAGTGCCCATCAACAAACGAATGGATAGAGAAGCTGTGG
>NW_006399839.1:7810075-7816343 GCF_000299155.1 Elephantulus edwardii | reverse complement strand
CAAAAATCTTCTTTTACACCAACAGCAACAAAACCTCTTTTCCAAGCAGCTGTTGAAAAGGCTCCTGTACAATGCAAAGCTCCTCTCTCCACTCTGATTTAAAGTCCTCTCCTCAAGCTTCCCATCCTATCTGGAAAAAGCACCTCTACGTATCCATTAGAACAGGGAGCCCCAGGCACCCCAGCCCACACCACAGCTCAACTCTAGCCCTCTGGTCACCCTGTAGATCCTCTGGAGGCTGGCACAGTGTCCCACTGCCCTCAGGTGACCCAGTCAGGAATATTAGGATGTGATGTCATGGTGGGACATGGGTCTGAACCCCCAGTCGCCCTCAGGAGACCCGAACAGGGACATGAGGGTGTGGTGTCATTGTGGGGCACAGGTCCAATCCCCCAGTCACCATCATATGACCCGGTCAGGTGTCATGATGTGATGTCACAGTGGGACATGGGTCTGGACCCCTGATTACCCTTCGGAGACTCGGTAAGGGATGTCAAGGTCTGATCCCTGGTCACCATGGTCAGAGATGTCAGGGTGTGATGTCACAGTGGGACACACGGGTCTGATCCCCTGGTCACCCTCGATGTCAGGGTAGCAAGTCTCTGTAGATTATGGCTCTAACAAGGGAGGGGCTCCAACCTCTGCAGGTACCTATGATGCGTGGGAGCCCACTGGCAGCCCGCCAGCCACGTGACCTCACGTGGTCAGGTGCAGTCAGGCAAAAGCCATCCAGCCTACAGGGAGGGCCAGCACAGCCCCCACTGGTCGAGCCATGGCAGGGAAGCCAGGTGGTTAGACATAGTCCAGGTGGGAAGCCCCTCTGAGCCAGGAAGAGCAGCTGGTGGGGTGAGGGCATGGTGCCCCTAGAGTGGACAGTCCTCCATCCAGCTGCTGACCTGCAGTGCCCACCAAGTGTCCACCTGGGACACCTGAGAGGGAAGCATTTTAGGGATAAGCTGATAGAGCCAACTGCTCGGGTCACCCCAGCACACAGACCAGAAAATGAGACCAAGGGCAGAGAGGCCAAGTGCCAGCACAGCCTTTTCTGGAAGAGCCAGGGACATCCACCAACGTGACCAGGGCCACGCCACAACACTGGATGCCCAGTGTCACTTTGTGCTGTCACCTCAGGCAATGACCCTTCCCTGGCTTCCATCTGTCCATCTATGAGCTGGCCTGCCAGGCCTGGGACGAACACCCAGAGCAGGGCAGGAAGCCAGGACCACAGGAAGACCACACAAGTCCCAAGAGCCTCTCCAAGGCAGCTTGAGACCGGGTCACTGCCCGGGCCTCGATCAAAGCAGCTCTCAGAACTCAGAGGGGTGGCTGCCGGCTCAGCGTCTGTCCGAGAGGGGCAGAAAGTGAGGGGAGCTGTCACAAATCACCTTTCCTCCTGCTCTCTGGGGACTGCAGGTGGCACGAGAAAAGGAATGCACAGAGCAGTGGCGAATCCTTGCCACCTGGCCACCCTCCCCGTGCCCCTTGCTCCAGGCTAATCCCAAGGAGCTGCCCCATCCTGAGGACCCCACAGGGGTGACCTGGTCTTCAGTGCCTCCCCTGCATCAGATAGCACCCTGGTCTCACTGATTAAGCACTTTCCAGAGGCCACTCTGTTCCAGTCCATGACGTCCTCCTAGGCCACTCAGACCCGGACGTCCTCTTAGGCCACTCAGGCCCTGGTTCTGAGAAGACGGCCCACCGGTGCACTGGACCATTTCCATCCTTCCTGGAGGAGGTATAGACAGTCTTCTAGCTTTCGTTTTAACGGCTGAAGAAACATGCTCATAGAAGCTAGGCCAGGTACCCACAGTCACACAGCTAAAAACTGACAGAGCAGGGCCTAGGCCATGAGGCCAAAGGTGCGAGAGAGAGACAGAGACAGAGAGACAGAGACAGAGAGAGAGACACAGATATTTGTGTCAGAAAAGCTCAGAAACAGCTATTCCTTCTCTAATAAACCTCACAGTCCTGAGTATCGTCTGTGAGTTCTGCATGGTCACAGAACCAGATGAAGAGTAGTTGCAGGCAAGGGGCGGACAACAGTGTTAGAACTCTTAGAAGGTGTGGAATGCTGGGGCCATGTCTGAGTTCATGCAAAAAAAGTCAGTGCTGACAAATCAGAACCAACTCCCAGCTGACCCTCCAGTGGGTTTTCGGAGGCTGGAAATTGCAGAGGGAAAGAGATTCCCCATCTTTTTCCCACAGAGCGGCTGATGGATTCGAACCAGCAGAGAGGTACAGCCATTGGGTTCGCAGTCCAAGCCCTTACAGACTGGGCCATCAGAGCTCACCTCTGAACTCACAGACATCGTGTTTTTGTGTTGTTTGTGGATATCTGTCCTCTTTGCAAAATGAACAGAGGTTAGCAGCTGTGTCCTAAGACCACCACACCCCACACCATGTTTATAAGTCTCTGCACTTGTCCCCAGGGCAGGCTCCTGGGGCCCTGTGACAGAAGGGGCTAGTGGTGAAGCCTGGCAGGACACTGTCCCACCTGGCCAGGCATAGCTCGGGGTGGGGGGGGCAGCCAGGGGGGCCATTTACCTGCGTGAATCCTGGGCCCACTCTCACCCTGCAGAGAGAGATCCCTCACCCCACTCAGGGTCAGAAAGCAGACAGGGGC
The DNA here is from genome assembly GCF_000299155.1 of Elephantulus edwardii. Lineage (NCBI taxonomy): Eukaryota > Metazoa > Chordata > Mammalia > Macroscelidea > Macroscelididae > Elephantulus > Elephantulus edwardii. The sequence continues at coordinate 7,813,720 of NW_006399839.1, read as the reverse complement.
AGGCCTCCATTCCTGTTGAGGAAAGGGGTGAAGGACTCCCCCAGTTCACAGGGAGCAGGGCAGCTCAGGCCAGGTGCCTCCAGACACCCCATCAGCCAGGGACCTAGCCTTTCTGGAAAGAGCATGGTTCCCGGAAACCAGAGTCCTCACAGGGACTGGCTGGGACCCAGGACCCATTAGTTATTCAACAGGTGGCGTCAGCAAAGGCGGGGAGCCAAGGCTCCAGTGTGGGGGGGAGCTCCAGGGATACAAAGGGTGCTGCACACCCCCCACTTCAACATCGCCTTCAAAACAGCCAGTCACCAGGCAGGGGCTGGCCTCCCGGAGCCAATCCCGTGGCGGCGGCGGCAGCCAGAAGCTAAAGCGTGGACATTCTGTTCCCATTTCCAGCCTGGAGGCCTCATGTGACTGCCTGCCTGCCTGCCTGCCTCCTGTCCCCCTCAGCCACCTGGGGCCTGGCCCAGCAAACACCACACCCCACCAAGCAGGGGGCACATTACACAACCTGTCCAAACAGAAGCCTCACGTGACTCTCAGACGTCCAGGTCGGCTGGCTTATCTCAGAGCCTGTAGAAGGAGGCAGGCTCCATGCTGGTCAGGAAGGCAAGAAGGTAGTCCCCACTCCAGGCGGGAGGACAGACAGACAGGGACCCCTAGAGTTCCAGAAAGGGGCCCGGGTCCTCCACCTGCCTCCATACCACATCCATCCTGGAACAGAAAGCTGTGGTGGCTGAGAAGTGAAACACAAATGCGCACTCCCCACACAGTTCTAGAAAGGGGTTGGGGAGGGAGTCTGGGCCCCTGGGGACGCCAGGTATTTTTCTAAGCTTGTATTCTGCAGAGGAAGAAATCCTGGTGAGTCAGTCCTGTCAGGCCTGGGTTGGGCAGCAAACCCTCCTCGCCGCCCAGAACAAATGAGGAACCACCCCAGTCTGTCACCATGCTTCTCCCTCGTGCACATACAACCCCCCCACCCACCCTGCCACCCCCAGGTAGATCAGAACACTACCCGGGTCAGGAACCCCTGAGGCTGGACCACAGCTTTTCTAACCAGAGGCAGTAAAAGCTTTCCTGCCCACCCCCAAGGCCTCGAGGAAACCCAGGGGTGTGGCTTGACCCAGAATAACTTTCTCTGTGGATGGGGAAATGCCATAGCATTTCCCTGAGATAATACTTTTGTTTTCATTTCTTGTCCCCAACCATTTCAAAAAAGAAAAAAAAACGCAAAAGCCAGGTAAGGCTGACCACAGGGTGAGACGGCTGACTCCACCCGGGTAGAAAGCCAGAAAGGGCGGGGAGAACAGCATATGAGGCTCTGGCTGGCCTGGGGAGTGAGGGTTTTGGGGGTTACTGCTAGGGGGTTCTGGCTGGCCTGGGGAGTGAGGGTTTTGGGGTTACTGCTAAAAGCGCCTGTGTGGTTTCTTCACAGGAAAGGCTGAGTGCAGACACCGGCGTGGGGGCCTTACTCCATCTCCTTCCGCTCGGCTTCCGCGGGGCTCAGGTCCTCCTCCACGCCATAGTCCAGGATGGAGCCCACTCCGAAGGCTTTGTTGTGCTGGATCACAGGCCGGATGGACTCCTGGTCCTCGCCGGCCACGAAATGCCCATAAAATGTCATCTTCATTAGCTTGTTGAACAGCCTTTGCCCCAGAAGTGTCCTGGCCAAACGGAGCAGCTGAAAGGTAGAAGCCACAGCTGGACTAGGCCACTCACTGTCCCCTTTCACCACCCTCACACCTGTCACACACCACACCTTTGTCCACCCTCATGCCAACAACAGGCCACACCTTCATGCAATCATGCCCACCACAGACCACCCAACCATCTACCCTCAAGCCCACCACAGACCCTTTGTACACCCTCATGCCCACCACAGACCATCCCATCGTCCACTTCATGCCTGTCACAGATGACCCCTCCGTCCACCCTCATGACCTCCACAGACCGTCCCATTATCCACCCTCACGCCTAACAGAGATTATCCCTTTGTCCACCTTCACATCCGCCACAGACCACCTTTCCGTTCACCCTCTCACCATCACAGATGGTCATGCCGACAACAGACCACAGCTTCGTCTATCCTCATGACCACTGTATCACCCCTTTAGCCACCTTCATACTCGATACAGACCACCTTCTGCCTGCCCTCAGTACATGAAGTCTAGATCACCCCATGGTCCACCCTCAGCCCACCAAAGACCACCCGTCCCCTTATCCCCCCTCACCCCACCACAGACCACCCGCCCCCTCATCCCCCCTCACTCCGACCACAGAGCTTTCACATGATTTTCCTGGACCATGACCCAATGCTCAGCTGACAGCCTTGAGCTTCTTGTGAGGAACAGAAGGAACAACTTGTTCCCCTGCTCGGAGCCCCTGGAATCCAGCACTTGTTCACCCCAGCAAGTGAGCAGGCCTGGAACCCCACCTCCTGGGAGGAGGCACCCTCTCAGGGGCCCCTCCAGGCCGCTGTGGGTGCTCCATCACCACCTGCTGGCACAGGCGCCTGCTCTGGTCTCTCCCAGGGACAAGCAGTGGATACTTTCCCAACATGCAGTATACACGGAGTCCCTGAGTAGTACCAACAGTTAATGCACTTGGCTGCTAACTAAAAGGTTGCTTGTTCAAGTCTGCCACAGGCGCCTAAGAAGAAAGGTCTGGCAATCTCCTATTAAAAACCAACCCAGCCACTGAAAAACTTCATGAAGGTAGCATTGTCCACAAAGACTATGGTCACAGGGCCCACAAACCCTTCCGAGCAGCCATCGAAGCAGTCTTTCCCAGTCTGGAACAAGGAAGAGGAAGGAATGAGAAGCAAAGATGTACTGAAACAATTAGTCCCATGTGAACCTCAAGTCAGAATCAGACGGTGACCAGCTACCACCCTGAACCATTCTCAAAGGGATCAAATTGGTCCTGGAGAGAGTAGGGAGAAATCTGGAACAAAATTCAAAATCTTAAAAAAACCCACAAGCCAATCTATAAGCCAAGCTTTTTGGTTTGTTAGAAACTTGTGGAAGCCCAGGCACTACGGCTGTCAGTCATCCTTCAAATTTGGAATAAAACACTCCCATGGGCCAACTTCCAGCCAAGCCATAGACAGATCTATAAGGTGACCACGCACTCCTTAGAATATTAATCATATAAGGGTTTGCCTCAAGATAAAGCCATGAAGGCAAGAAGGGGTTGTTGTTTTTGTTAGATGCCATTGAACTAGAACTCACAGTGACTCTGTGAACCGATCTGAAACCTGCTACCTTGCACCAACCTCACAATCTCTTATCAAGCGCAAGCCCAACACTGCAGTCACTGTCTCAGTCCATGTAGTTAAGGGTTTTCTTCTCTTTTTGACTGTTCTCTCTTGCTTGGGAAGTGCAACCAGGGTGCTCCCCAGAGGCAAAGGATGTTGTTGTTATGTGCCATCAAGTTGCTTGTGACTCACAGTGACCCTATAAGAGCCCTAAAAGCCGTTCTCTCCTATGCCAACCTCGCTGTCTCAAACACATTCATTACCACCACTCCACTCACAGAATCGATCCGTCTCATTGAAAGTCTTCCTCTCCTGCACCGTCCCTCCACTCTCCCAAACATGATGTCCCTCTCCAAGGACCAGTCCCTCCTTGCAACATGCCCAAAGTATGTCAG
>NW_006399839.1:7801627-7809730 GCF_000299155.1 Elephantulus edwardii | reverse complement strand
TTGTGGAACCAAGTAAACTAAAACTGTTAACTATCTCAACCTCTTCATGAAACTTTATATCACAGACGTTGGACATGTTGTCAGGAGGGGCGAGCCCTTGGAAAAAGACATCATGTTGGGAAAGGTGAGGAAGGGGTTGTGGTTGTTACTAGGTGCTGTCGAGTTGCATATGACTCATAGTGACCCTGTGAACAACAGATTTGAGCCCTGTCCTGTCCTGTGCCGTTCTCATCATCTCTGACACATGTGAGCCCATTGCTGCAGACACTATATCAATTCACCTGGTTGAGGGCCTTCCTCTCCTTTGTCATTTGTCCACCTTTCCAAGAATGATGTCCCTCTACAAGGAATAACCTCTGCTAACAACATGTCCAATGTATGTGAGATGAAGTTTTATCATCTTTGCCTCCAACGAGGACTCTGGCTTGGTTGTACCTCCTCCAAGCCCTATCTGTTCATTCTTTTGGCAGTCCATGGGATATCCAGTACTCTTCTCCAACACCACAGCCCACAGATGCCACTTCTTCTCTTGTCATCCATATTGTTAAGCTCTCAGTTGGACAGCAAGTGATTGGAAAGAACATGGTCTGAATCAGGTGCACCTTAGTCCTTAAGATGACATCATTGCTCCTCAATAATTTGGAGAGATTCCTGATTACAGCAGACAAATACGTCTCCTGATCTCTTGACTGCTGCTACCAAGTGTACTAATTGTGGATCCAAGTAAGATGAAGGCATTGACAGTTTCAATCTTTTCTCCACCTATCATGATGTTGCCTATCAATCCAGGAGTGAGAATTTTTGTTTTCTTTACATTGAGATGTAACTCATATTACATACCCGTTTGCTCTGTAAATTTTCACCCAATCACAACTAAAAGTAAAAACATGTGGAAGATTTTCCACCTGGAATCATGGATGCTGCTGTGGAGAAGAAACAGAAGGTTCCTGCAGTACCAGAAAACCCTTAAGAAAAAGTGAATGGATTTCCCAGGATCGGAAAGAACATGGCCTGAATCAGGCGCACCTTAGTCCTTAAACTGACATCATTACTCCTCAATAATTTGGAGAGATCCCTGACTATACAGACTTTCCCAGAACAAGAGTGTGAGAAAGAAGTTTGCCCAAAAGATATTTCAAAAGCCAAAGAGGAAGCGTACCTATGCAAAGGCTAAGGTGTTATCACAAAGCTTACAGGCAGATGTACAGAACTGAGATTCGAAGGGCTCGGCTGGTAAGAAAAGCTGGCAACTTCTATGTCCCTGCAGACCCCAACTGGCATTTGTCACCAGGATCAGAGAGATCAGCGGTGGGAGCCCAAATGTTCTTAAGGGATTGCAGATCCTTCGCTTTTGCCAGATCTTCACTGGCACCTTTGTTAAACTTAACAAAGGGCCATTTAACACATTGAGGATCCTGGAAGCATACTCCCCACGGGGGTACCCAAACCTGACTTCTGTCAATGAACTGATCTAGAAGCAAGATTATATGCAAAATCTGGAAGAAGCAAATTGCTCTACCAGACACCACTTTTTTTTTTTTAGGAACTCAGAGAACATTTATTATGAATGGTGAAATTATTTAAGAATGATCTCAATAAATTATTTTTAAAGTTTTTACTAGGATTCAGTGTCAACTGTGGGGTGGGTTTTTTTTTCAAATTAATAGAATTTTATTACAAGAATCAGATGCATTTTGAAATCTGATGCATAGGACTTGACCGGCCTCATTTCTGTTGCTGGAAAACTCCTAGCTATCGCTCATCAGCCTGCTGGACAGTTCCTTTTTCGGAGACATAGCTGCCATCCCAAAATTTCCGGATATCCTTGTTTTTAACTGTTGTAGCTTGCTGAATCAACGCAGATGAATTTGACACAAGCTCAATGTCATTTCCTTCAAGAATTAAGTCATCTTTTTGGACTTGAGATACTGAACAAGCAACACCTGGTCTCATTTGAACTCTCCCGAATGTATTTTTCACCCAAGAAGTTTCGAATTTCAGCCAGAAATCCACTCTCTGGAATCACAACGTTGATGGGGAAATGAGCATACACAGACCTCATCTTGTAATGAAAGCCCAGTGTTTAACACGCTTGGTCATGTTCTGTACGTGGTTACAGATGGTGCGAACGGTAGCCACTTCCTTCCTGTTTGCCCACCATTTGTCAACACGAAGCCTCTTTTTTTTCCTTCTGAGGAGACTGAGCTCTACACTGATGTGACTGAAGTCCCTCCGTAAGATTCTCTGCAGGCCTTTCACGATAACTGTGCAGCCCTTCAGAGTAATGTTGACATCCTCTGGAATATCGACAGTCTGGTTGCTGAGAACGGTCTTCATTCTCACAGTTTTGCCCACAGTGGCAAAAGCTGTGGGGTGTTTTTTATTATTATTATTCATTTTAATGAAATTTTACAGAGACTTTGGATTTCCATTCATTCATTATTGCACTTTTCTCCCTGTCCAACCTCACTGCCCAGTTTGCTCTTCTCTTTGAAAAGTAAAAGAAAAATTCTTTCATTGTTATATAATCCCTCCCCTCAAGTTCACTCCACTATGCAGCCTTCATTCTGGACTCCAGTCATGACAATAATACCTAATCATATATCCCTTTAAAACAGTTCTCTCCCTCATCTGTTTCAATGCAGTATTCATTATTTATCCCATCTTTCTCAGTCTCCCCCCAACCCCTATGTCAGTCCCGTTTTACAACAGTGGGACTACGCAATATTCGTCCTTTTGTGACTGAGATATTTCACTTAGCATAACGTCCTCCAGGGTCACTCAATTTGAGTAATATTTCATGAGTTCCTTGTTTTTCAATGCAGCGTAGTATTCCATTATGTGAATATACCACAGCTTCTCTACACATTCGTTTGTTGATGGACACTTAGGTTGTTTCCAACTCTTTGCTATTGTGATCAAAGCCGTGATAAACATGGATGTGAATATATCTGCTTGGGTGCCAGTTATGGTTTCTTTGGGGTATATTTCCAGTAGTGGAATTGCTGAGTCATATGGTATTTCTATTTGCAACTTTTTGAGAAAGCGCCACACTGCCTTCCATAGTGGTTACACCATTTTACACTGCCACCAACAGTAAATAAGGGTTCCAGTTTCTCTGCAACCTCGCCAGCATATGATGTTTGCTGTTCTGTTAAATTTTGCTTTTCTTTCTGGGGTGAGATGATATCTCATAGTTGTTTTGATCAGACAACACTCTTGATTGCACGATCTCTTGGTAAATACAGCATGGGACATGATCACGAGATCTGTACTGTTGGCAAATGCTTCAAAGAAGCAAACAACTTCTGGTGGCTCTTCCAATGATCTTCTCCATGAGGTGAAATGAAGAAAAAGACCACTCATTTTGTAGAAGCTGGAGATGCTGGCAACCAGAAAGACCAGACCAACAGACTCATTAGAAGAATGAACTAAGGTGTCAATCATGATTGGTTTTTTTTGTGGTTTGGTTTTTTTCTTTTCTTTCTAATCTTGTCAGTTGATAAAAAAACTGTAACTGTTTTCAAATTGGAAAAAGTTAAAAACACATAGAATAAAAATGAATGGCCTGCAAAACAACTAGGAGATATCATCTCACCACAGTCAGAATAGTAAAATTTAACAAAACCGCAAGCAACAAATGCTGGCGAAGTTGTGGAGATACTGGAATCCTTATTCATTGTTGGTGGGGGTGTAAAATGGTGCAACCACTGTGGAAGGCAGTATGGTGCTTTCTCAAAAAGTTGCAAATAGAGATACCACTTAACCCAGCAATTCCAATACTCGGAATATAACCCAAAGAGACCATAACTGACACTCAAGCAGATATACGCACATCCATGTTTATCACGGCTTTGTTCACAACAGCAAAGAGCTGGAAACAACCTAAGTGCCCATTAACAAACAAATGGATAGAGAAGCTGTGGTACATTCACACAATGGAATACTACGCTGCATTGAAAAACAAGCAACTCATGCAATATTATGCAAAGTGGATGACGCTGGAGGACATTATGTTGAGTGAAATATCTCAGTCACAAAAGGACAAATACTGCATGGTGCCACTGTTGTAAAACAGGACTGACCTCAGGGTTGGGGGCAGACTGAGAAAGATGGGGTAAATAATATATCCTGCATTGAAACAGATGAGGAAGAAGACTGTTTAAAAGGGATATGTGACTGGGTATTTTTGTCATGACAGGAGTCCACAGCAAAGGCTGCATAGATGGAGCAGACCTGGGGGGGAGGGATTGTAAAACAATGAAAGAATTTTTCCTTTACTTTTCCAAGAGGGGAGTGTACTGGGAGGGGAGGGTTGGAGGGGGAAGAAAAGTGCAACAGTGAATTAATGGAAATCCAAAGTCTCTGTAAATTTTCATTAAAATGAATAATAATAAAAAAAATGAATGGCGGGGAGCTTTGGTGGCCTAGTGGTAAGGAGCTGCAACTACAACCCAGAGGCGCATGGTTCGAATCCACCAGATGCGCTGCCTGGGAAGGAGGGACAATCTCCCCCTGTACCAGTCAGATCTGATTTGACGGTACACACACACACAAATAATAAAATTTTAAAAAAAAATAATGAATGGCCTGAAAGCACAACTGCTAGGAGCCTGGTTCCATCCTGACACGTGTGGGCCACCGGGCGTCGGAGGACCTTGATGGCAGCTGATTTCCGGTCCACGCCTCAGCTGGTCTGGCTGTAGGGGGAGGGTGTCACTGCTTACACCAGCCAAGCATGAACCCTTGACATCTCCATGCGTTAAGATGCCACAGGGGCTACAGGGAAGTACACCCCAAAAGCCAGTGAGAATTGTCTTCACAGGCTCTTTGGGCGAGTCCCACCCTGGACAAGTGGGGACTGGTCGGCGACGGCAGGCAGGGAGAGCGGGCAGCCAGAGGCAGCCGGAGGCTGGCACCAGTTCCGCGGGATGTAATCCAGGGGAAGCTGGCTGTCCGTCTCGAAATCACTTTCACATTTTGAATTCCTGGAAGCACCCCTTTACACCTTCCCGGCGACTGGTACGAAAAAAGCCGGACAGAGAAACAACTGAATCACAAGACAAGGGGCTCGTATCCCAGGCAGGGAGACCCCTCCAAGAAGGCAGGGGCAGAATCCTGAGATGGGGGGACTGCAGGGGTGAAATGGGAGTGGTGGAGGGCTTCCCTCAGTGTGGACTGCCAGCCAGGAAAGGAATGAGGGACACGTTCTGGGACAGACAGACGTGACTGGGTCTGAATGACCACAGAGAGGTCAAGGCAGTGAGGCCTGCAGTCTACCCAATCACCTTTCCCAGAAGCCCTTGTGTTCACCATTCATCCCTCGATTTAGCTCCGAGACAGGAAAAGCCTGTTGTTGTTGTTGTTGTGTACCATCAAGTCAGATCTGACTCATAGCTGCCCCTCCAGCAGGTTTTCAGAGGCAGTAAATCACATAAAAGGAGACTGCCCATCTTTCTCCCCATAGAGCAGCTGGTGGATTTGAACCATGTGCCTTCAGATTGGCGGTGCGACTCCTTACTATTGAGCCACCAGAGGTCCCTAGGGAAGGGAAAAAAAAGCTGAGTGTTCCTCACATTTAATGAGCATCTTCCCTTTTCTTCAAGGGGAGTATCTCTTGGGACTTTTGCTTAGAGGAGCAATCTTTCAGAAATTCCATTCTGAGGAAGAGTTAGGGAGTCAAATGCCTTCATCCCAAAGCCATCCCCAAAAGGCCCCACAGGGGTCCAACGGCAGGCGCAGGCAGACCCCCTGAAGACCAGGGTTTCCACAGGTCAGCTCACTATAGCCCTGGGCCAATATCTGATTATCTGTTGTACTTTGACCTTCTGATAAAAAGATACAAAAAATGTTAAAGGAAAGTGTCGACACAGCAGACTGTGCGCAGGCCACCATCACCTCACGCTGAGCTGAGTGGCCAGCACAGCATCTGAAATCCCTTCGCTCGGAGAAAGCAAACAGTTTCACACCCACCAGCTCTCTCAGACGCAGGAGGTGCACTGTCCCCGAGGCTGGCTGACATTTCCAAGAAAGAGCCCTGTGGTGAGGCGCGTACAAGGTCTTGCCAGCGTGGTGCAAAAGCAGCCACAGACACCAAAGACCCAAACCTGTGTGACTGGGCTCCAACCGCCTTTATTTACAAAACCCGGCTCCCCTCGCTATCCCACATACTGACCCCCAGAGAGAGGCGGGCTGTGGGAGCACATGGGACGTCCAGCTGTTTTAAAGTCCATTCTAGACACGTGGGAGCAATGGACAATCTCCTCCTGTGTGACAAACTGCCTCTGAAGACCCACCAGAAGGTCAGTTAGGAGTCATTTCCAACTCAATGGCACCCAACAATAACAGAGCTAAGGGCCACTTTGAAAGCCACCCTGGTGTCCTCCGTGCCCAGCTCTGCCTGTGTGGCAGGAGTGGGCGACCTCAACTCTTCTCTAAACCCAGAGGCTGGCAAAGCCTTTCGCTCCTGGATTCTGGTTCTCTGCACAGACACGTGTAGAGCTGAGGCCACAGGGCCTGTCCCCTCCCCTCACTGGCCTCTTGCCCCGTTTGGTATTGAAACCGCTGTTATTATCCTCTGTCTGTTCTTGGCGCTGGCTCTCATCCAAGCCTGGGAGTTTCTGCATGGGAAAGACCGAACTGTTCTAACCCTTGTCACAAGAAGCTTGCTTTGTAGCAAGTCTGCGCTCCTAACCAGTACGGTGGCTGGACAGCTCCGCCTCGCTGCCCTGATTTTGCTAGAAGGAGAGTGTGATGAGTCACCTGTCCTTGTCTCAGGGCTTCCCGATCCTTGCAGGACTAAGCATGCCTTGGGAGTCCCTGCAGGCTGAGGAAGGCTGGCTTGTTCCAGAGTGCCTTACACCATTAGGGCCTGGTGGCCTGGTCCCAATGGGCCACTGGGGCCCAGCGTGGACATCAAAGAGCATTTGGGACAAGTGTCTCCAACATCTGGGCCAAGTCCTAGGCATCGCTGGGTCCAGAGATCCCAGAGAGGGTGGAGCTGATGCGTCAACTCCAGTCACCTAGCAGTACCCCTCAGCACCGGGGTTCTGGGGGCTCTTCCTACATCTCATCACAAGCAGGTTGGGTGTCAGACCCCTGGCCTCCAAGCTCTGCTGGCTTCACTGTCCCACAGCTGGTTTTGAATCCAGGACAGAGCTGAGTGTCACACCTGGAGACAGTGGTTTCAATGGGTCTTTTCATGCAGATAAAACACCAAGGCTTGTTTCCAGTGGTCCCAACTGCCAGTCACCCCAGTGTTTGCTCTTGTTCCTTCCCATCAGGACTCACTGGGATAGCCCCCCAGAGCTGTCCACTGGGTTGGCATGTCCTCCCCTTGTGAGGTCACCCTCTCATGCTGCCCCCTTTGCAGGATGCCCCTTAAAATTAGTGAATTAACCCAGCACGCCCCAAGGGCCTCACCCACCTTGCTCCTTGTGCCTTCCCGCAGCACAGAACGTGGCTGTCCAAACTCCCATCCATGGCCACTCATACCTTCATCCAGGCCCAGGGTGGACGTGGCTGGGGCTGAGTCCTGTGGGCCTCACCCCCTCAGCACATGGCTTTCTGGGGTTACACACAGTGTTTCCAATGCAATCTCAATGAAGAAATCAACACCTTTACAAAGAGCCCCCAGGTCACAACAAGTAGACTCTTGCCAGCTGTTCCCAAGATCTCATTCAAATAACTGTAGCCTCTAGACACCTAGAAAGCAGGCCACAGAGAGACATGCTCTGTGTCACACTGCCCTGTCAATCCACAGACTCGGAAACCTGCCAGGTTGGAGTCAGCTCCAAGTCAGTGACAAAGAGTCCATTTCCTTGAGTCATCTAACTTGAAGATTTTGAAAGTTAGTAGTTTGAGGAACTTCCTACTTTTTACTATGACCATCTGTTCAGTGTGACTTTGGTCTGGAAGGGGCTGGGTGAAAGCTTCAGGGACGCCGGGTCTCAATCCCTTCAGGAAGACACTAGACTCTCGGGCCATGTGGAGGTCATTCACTTTTATATCCCAGGTGTTACCTTCGCATTTAGCAATGATAGGCCTTAAGAACCCTTAATTCACTTAATAATACTTAATTACAGAAGAACTTAATTGTGCTCA
>NW_006399839.1:7797173-7799217 GCF_000299155.1 Elephantulus edwardii | reverse complement strand
TCTCTTCCTGTGCAATTTACTGCCTTTGAAAACCCACTGTAGAGTCAGCTATGGGTCAGTTGCAATTCCACAGTACACAACAGCAACAACAACATACAAAGCAGCGCAATGAATAAGGAAGACAGAAGAACTGAGGCATGTGAATTACGGTATTGGTAAAGAATATTGACTAGACCACAGATTGCCAGGAGGACAAACAAACAAATCTGTCTTAGAAGAGGGGCAGCCAGCGTGCTCCTTACACATGAGGATGGTGATTCTTATCTCCTGTACTTTGAACTTGTTGTCAGGAGGAACCAGCCCTGCAGAGGGTCATTATGCTTGCTAAAGCAGACAGTCAAGCCATAAAGACCCTGAAGGAGACAGACCTACACGGCGGCTGGAGCAATAAGCTTAAATAAAAGCAATGACTGTGAGGAAGTCACAAGGTAGTGTTTCATTTGACAACAACATACATCTTAACAACCGAATTAGAAAATTCTTTCCCAGCCAGAAGAGGAAAAAGATCTCCCCAAAGCTGGTGAAAGGTAGGACACGCTTGAGACAGCAGCAACCAGGGCTGAACTGGAGACATGATGTGAGAAGAGATATGTGTATGTGTGTGTGTGTGTGTGTGTGTGTGTGTGCGCGCGCGCTACTATGGCAGGACTGAGAACTTAGTTGGACAACTGAGGGGAAGCCAATATTGACAGGACTGAGAATCTAGGAACACTTAGAACCACAAGGCTCAAGGCTGAGGTTCCTGCATGCACATTTCAGGGGCCATCTTGACTGCATTCTGTTATTAATCTGGTTTATAACCTTCTGGCTTCCAAACAAAACAAGACAAAAATCGAATTGGTTTTTGGGATTTGCTGTTGTTAGGTATTCTTAGATACCTTCCACTTAATTTTCACCTAATGGAGAAACGTGACAGAGGAGAAGTAAGTGTCCCATGGGGTTTTCTATGCCGGCTGTCTTGGAGGAAGGGAAATCCGGGCGCTCCTTGGAGGCAAGGATGGTAAAATTTCATCTCGCATACTTTGGGCATGTGATTAGGAGGGGCCAGTTCCTGGGAAAAGGCATTTTGCTGGGAAAAGTGAAGGATCAAAGAAAGAAAGGAAGACCCTTACCGAGATGGACTGACGCAGACTGTAACAATAAGCTTGAATCTATCAGAAATGGTGAGGAGGACACAGGATAAGGCAAGGTTCCGATCTGCTATTCATAATAAGGTCGCTACAAGTAGCAGCCGCCTTGAAAGCACCTAACAACAACAGTTGTTGTTGTTGTTATTATTACTATTATTATTATTACTTGCGTGTAGCGTCAAATCAGATCTGACTGGTACAGGAGGAGATTGGTCCTCCTTCTCCAGCAGAGCATCTGATGGATTTGAACCACGCACCTCTACGATTGCAGTGCAGTTTCTTGCCACTAGGCCACCAGAGCTCCCCACAACACTAGTCTTTAGGGCACAGATCGCAAGGGTTTCTCCTGCGGAGCCCTGGGTGTGTTCCAAATGTCCACCTTCCCATTAGTACCTGACTGCTTAACGGTTCAGCCACCAGAGTTAAGAGTTCAAATGGGCGTGAGGAAGCACCACCCTCGGGGCTTCTCTCTCGGTAACGCTGTCCGAGCGGTCCCCGCTTTACGCTCTGCAGCCCTGGGCGGAGGCCGTGGACCCCGCGCTGCCCGCCGCCCGCGCCCACCCGCGCCCCGCGCACCTGTTCGTGGTGCGCCAGCAGCGCCTGCGAGGCGCACAGACGCAGCACCACGAGGCTGCGCACCAGCTCCCAGTTCCGCCGGTTGCGGTAAGCCTCCTGTGCATTGTTGAAGTCCACTGAGGGCACCGGGGGTCGCACAGCCTTGACCGCCTCTCGCCCCGGCACGGCTTGAGAGTCCGCAGCAGGCTGTCCGGAGGCCGCCGGTGCCGTGGACAGACGGGCGAAACAAGGGACGCCGGCGCAGGAACGGGACAGCACGTGCCTCAAAGCCATGACTGAGTCAGAATGCGCACGCCAGCCACTTAAATAGGAGCGTCAATGGGGCCGCGACCCGCCCC
>NW_006399839.1:7789466-7797073 GCF_000299155.1 Elephantulus edwardii | reverse complement strand
CCCGCCCCGCCCCAGCGAGCGTAGACACGCCCCTTCCTTGCAGAAGCCCCGCCCCACGCACTTTTGAACCATCTCTTTCTCCAGGCTCCCTAGCTAAACTTTCCTGCCCTAGGATGGCCCCGCCCACTCTTCCCCTCCCTCCGCCCATGGCTCAGCCCCGCCCCAGTACACTTAGACACGCCCCTTTCCTGTGCGAAGCCCCGCCCCGCGCTCCCTAGAGCCACTATTTTCTCCAGCCTCCCAACTGAGTTCTCCCGCCCAATGGTGGTCACGCCCACTCGCCCGCCCCGCCCCGGTAGGCTTAAGACACGCCCCCTTCTAGCGGAAGCCCCGCCCCACGCTCCCTAGAGCCACTGTTTTCTCCAGCCTCCCAACCTGAGTTCTCGCGCCCAAGTATGGCCACGCCCACTCATCGGCCCCCGCCTCTCCGCCCAAGGCTCAGCTCCGCCCACCCCTTCCCCGCGGAAGCCCCGCCCCACGCGCGCTAAAGCTGTTGTTTGCACCAGGCTGCCCAAGAGTCTCCAGGTGCAGGTGCGTGCCTGCGTACACCTGTCACCCCGGGCCACTCCCTTGTTGACCGCCTGGGCTCACAGCTGATACTGAGCGCTCCCAGTTCTCCATCAACTCCTGAGTCTAGAGCACAGAAGAAGTGGGGTCCTTGCTCAGCCCCCACTTCTCTCCTACCCTCCCTCAATTACTATCTACGCAGCGGTGGCCCAGCCCCCAAGATTCTCCTTGGTCCCTCAATACAACTATTGTGGTTTCCCCCTTCCCTACTTCCCTACTCCCTTACTCCCTCCCCAGAGAGGGACCACCCTTCTTCCCCGCCCGACCCCAGTAGCCTTGACCACTTCCCTGCCACCTCTGCTTTACCCTAACGAAGTTGTTTCCTCTACTTCAAATCCTTCAACACTGTATGAAAATGATTCCACCATAGCTACAGATGCACCCACACACAGTGCAAGCCCTCCTCCCAACTCAAGGCTCCCCAGTCGCTGGGTCTCTTTGGGTCACAGCCACACTCCCCATTGCGCTTGAGCAGGGCCATGCGTGTGATGTGAGCGTGTTGGGAAGTTGCCTTGTCTCATTTTGCGTGGATGGGGCCGAATCCTGCGCGTTGTAGGGTTTTCTGCACTGGTGTCCTCTATGGGACTGCCGTGGCCCCAGACGCTGTCAAAGGGCAGCTCCCTGGGGCAGAGCTCCCTCTAGTGGTGAGGCCCTGGTCCAGCTTGAGTGAGGTCTCTAGCAAAAAAGCAAGTCATTGCCCAGAAGTTGGAACTCATTACTGACCCTCCAGCGAGTTTTTTCGATTCTGTAAGTCATCCAGGGGAAAAAAGTGGATTGATTGCACGTGGAGCTGCTAATACATTGGAACTGCCAGGCAAGTGCCAACCTGAGGTTAGCAACGCAACTCCCTACAGAGTACAGGATCAGAGCTCCACGTTGTTGTGTGCTATCTAGTAGAAATCAACATATAGCTGACCCTCTAGGAGGTTTTCAGAAGCAGGAAATAGCTCGGGGAGGAAACTAGCCATTTTTCTCCAAATTCCACCCCAACTGGAAATCCACCTTTGTATCAGCAGCGCAACAACCTGCTTCCGGAAACTATGAACTTTGATAAATGTCGGTAGTTATAGAAAGGCTTCAGGTGTTTTGTTCATAGGGTCACTGTAAATCGTGCTTGACTCTAAAGCAATCAACAACAAGAAGAAGCCAGCAGAGGTCCCCACAGGAGCTAGAATTTCCTATGCCACTCTTCTGCTCTGGGGGAATGAAGAAATAAAGGGGCAGGAGGGTCAGAGAGCAGGAAAGCAGGCCCCTCCACCAGCTCAGAGACTCAGCTCCCTGAAAAGGCCTGCCTTTGAACTTGATGTAGCCACTGGACTGCCAGGAATAGAGAGGAGATTGTCCTTGGAGGTGTCCCGATTTCCCTTCTGTGATCACCTTCCTTCCACCTGCAAATCCTTCAAGAACTCCCCCTTCTGAGCTGTGACTCAGACAGGCCCACTGGTTTCTGAGAAGGTCCTGTCCTTCTCTGCCCCCTAGCCTCATTCCTTTTCTCCTTGAGGATCTGTGTGGCCAATCCCTCCCCTAACTGACCCTCTCTGACCCCCAGGGTCTGGTGGCACCACCTCAGCCACGCTCTCTCTTTCACACTTTCTCTTGGGAAAACAGATGGTCATTACAACACACCTTTGCTGAATGACAGGAGTGGGAACTGGGATGTTAGTAATGTGGGAAGTTTGGCCTGTGTCCAAGATTTATTCTCCAGGCCCTGTTTTGGCTCCTGGGCCACCCTGGATGCACCAAGCCCTTAACCAGCATCCTGAGGCCCAAGTAGCCTGAGCCAGCATGCCAGGGCCCTCAACAAGCAGAGTGGGGAGCTTTTAAATGGTCACTTCCCCTTCTCCCCTCTGACCACCATGGTCTCTCCTCTGAAGCACGCACCCACCCGACCTG
This sequence comes from Elephantulus edwardii, assembly GCF_000299155.1. Taxonomy (NCBI): domain Eukaryota; kingdom Metazoa; phylum Chordata; class Mammalia; order Macroscelidea; family Macroscelididae; genus Elephantulus; species Elephantulus edwardii. Next base: position 7,794,613 of record NW_006399839.1, on the reverse strand, counting down.
GGGCTCTCATCTGGAGCATCAGCACCTGGTCACACATCTGGACTCCAGATTTCTAACCTTCGGTCTCCACCCCTGGGAATCTCTCAGTGTGTGACAGGCACTGTGTGGCAGGGGAACAGTGGGGTAAAGGCAGGTGCAATTCTGCTGGGTGCTCCCAGTCAGCTCCCCAGGATAGAGACACCAGTGACAATATGTGTATCCTTCTCAACAGGAGCTGGTACTGTGCTCAGCCTGTTTTCTGGAGAATTCCTATGACCTGTCCAGAGATACCCTGTTTAATGCATTCACATCATGAGTAGGCCAGGGAGGAGGCTGGTAACCGTCCACGCCTCCACCCTCTTGGCAAAGGCTTGAGGATGTGGAATGCCAAGCTAGCTCACAGGTTGATGCCATGTCATGCCTATCTTGCAACATTCACATTGAATGCTGACACCTCCCTCCTCCGTGTATCAGCAAGGCAAGCCCAAGGAGGGTGAGGCCCCTGCATGCTGCTGTGCTGTTAAATGACACTGTTTTCCCCAGGGAGCTCTGATGGCCTCGTGCTAAGGAGTTGTACCGCCAACACAAAGGCATATGGTTCAAATCCAGCTGTCATGCAGCCAAAAGAGGGGCACTCTCTCCCCGTGCAATTTACAGCCTCTTAAAACTCATAGCTATGAGTCAGTCACAACTTGACAGCACATAATAATTTCCCCAGGGTTGTCTGGATGCCACAGGCAGTTAAGCACTTGACAAGCTGGAAGGTTGGCAGTTCAAATCTGCCTAGAGATGGCTCAGGGCCTGGATAGCTAGTTCTTGAAAGATGGTGTCCCTGAAGACCCAGTAGAGTAAGTTCAGCACATGAGTCACTGGGAGTCAGAATCAACTCAACAGCATAAAACAACAAAAACTCTCCCAACAACTTCACATGGAATTCCTGCTATTTCCTCTATTACCTAATAAGTATTGATAATTGTTTTGGCTTCCGCCACAAACGTAGCATTGGAACTCTGTCAGAGTTAACAACAGTCTACTAAGAGGTAACATGAGAAGTGGAGGAAAGATTGGCGTTATCGGTGATTTTCTTTTGCTCGGATCCACAATCAACACCCACATTAGCTTATTCCTTTCATTGTCATCAACTGAGAACTGATCCGTGACCAGCACTCCTGCAGGGTTTCAGAAGCTGTAAATTGCCCAGGAGGTGATGGCCCATCTTTCTCCCACAGACCACCTGATAGATTTGAACTGCATACTTTGGGGTTGGCAGCACAACTCTTGACCCACTATGCCACCAGAGCCACCTTTGGGAGCAGCAGCCAAGAAACATGTTACAATGGGAAAATCTGCTGTCAAGGACCTCTCCAAAGTGTTAGCGAGTAAGGATGTCTGTTTAAAGACTGAGGTGCAACTGTTTCAAACCATGATATTTTCAGTTGCTTCATATGCATGTGAAAAGTGAACAATGAACAAAGAAGACTGAAGAATGGATGCCTTTGAATTGGGGGTGTTGTTGAAGAGTACCAGATATCCCATGGACTCCCCCCCTAAAAAAAACACAAAGCAAACAAATATGTTTTGGAGGAAATGCAACCAGGATGGTTGTTGGAGGCATCAATGGTAAGATTCATCTCATGTACTTGCGATCAGAAGATTCCAGTCCTTGGAAAAAGACATCGTGCTGGGGAAAGTAGAGGGTCTGTGAAAGAGAGGAAGACCCTCAACAAGATTGTTGTTGTTGTTGTTATTGTTATGTGCCGTCGAGTTGCCTGAGACCCATACCAACCCTATGTACAGCAGCTCTGAAACCTGCCATGGCCTGAGCCAGTCTCACTAATTCCAACACCCCAACACTCCTTGCCCTAGTTACTGCATCAATCCGTCTCACCTGGGGTCTTCCTCTCCTGCGCTGTCCCTCCACCCTTCTGAGCATGATGTTCTTCTCCAAGGACCGGTCTATCCTGGCCACGTGCCCAAAGTATGTGAGACAGAGCTCCAAATTCCTAGCCTCCAAGGAGAGACTTGGTTTCATCCTCCCCAAAACAGACTTATTTGTTTTCCTGGTGGTCTATGGTATGTTCAGGACTCTTCTCCGGGACCACAAGATTGAGTGTAACTGCCTTAGTGTGCTTGAGCATGGCCAAGATCATGAGGGAGGTATAAGGTCAGACAAGGGTTTTGTTTTGTTTTGTTTATTTTATTATTTTGTGTGTGTGTACCGTCAAATCAGATCTGACTGGTACAGGAGGAGATTGTTCCTCCTTCTCCAGCAGAGCATCTGGTGGATTTGAACTGTGCACTTCTGGGATTGCAGTACCAGACAAGGTTTCGATCTGTTGTTAGGGGTTTTTGTCACATCGACGGCCCCTGACAGCAGTAGTAATACCCCATGAGTCATGGGTGCCCCTCCTGGACAGCGTCTGACCCCCAGTATTTCGCTGTTTGCTCTGTATTCCTTTTCCCAGATTGATTTGTTCTGTTTGCACAGAAAGGTGTTCCTTCGCACTTATTTATCTTTGTGCCTGTCATCACTCCACGCTGAAGCCCCACCAATGTTTGCGTCCCCGTCCCCACCCCCGAATTCCCTCCCCAGCACATTATCCTGTTACCCACAGATGCCACTCCAGCTCTGTTCAGCTGTGTGCTTGTCATATTTTTTCCCCCTCCCTCAGAGCTGGTAAAATAAGATTGCATTTCCAGAAGTTGAGATTGTCTGCTAGGTTCCAGAACACGCCGCTGTGTTTACATGAATTCAATCACACTTTGCCACAGCAGCCACTTTGTCTAATCGTTCTCAACGCCTGCGTGAGAAGAGGGATTTAGATGCTCCCTCCACCCCCGATCCTTTCCTTGTAAAATCAGGGGATCATTTCCACACCAAGAAGTCTGGGGTCGTGGCTACCTTTCCACAGCGTGGGATGAGGTGGGGCGTGGAGGCTGGGGGCTGTGTTCACTGTCCCATTTTACTCAGGGAAACTGAGGCTCAGGGAGGAGCGATTTACCTGAGACCAACAGCAGCAACTGAAGCCAAGGTTGCACTTCTCAAAGGCAACCCAATAGTCAAGGCAGCGTTTGGTGCATGGAGCCTGGCCACTCTTTGGGGATCCATGGGGCAACAGGAGAGAGGCATGGCCCTCAAGCTGTGTCCTTGTGGTGCGTGAAGTGGGATTCCGTGTGTGGGAGAAAGGCGGCAGGCTCGGGCTGTGAAAGCCCTCTTGGGCAGTGAAGGTGTGGCCACTGTGAGCCACAATAGCCCGATACAATCATAGTGACAATGTCCCAGCTCCATTTGAGCCCCATGGCCGCCCCCCTCCCATGCTCAAATAATCCTGCAGTGGTGGCTCCAGGCGACAGCCGGCTTTGGAACCAGGCAGAACTTCAGTGACCTGAGAAGAATAACAGTCCTCTCTAAAGTACTGAACTGCAACGATGTCAGTCTGGAGACTAAGGTGCGCCTGATCCAGGCCACAGTCTTTGCAATCACTTGCTATGCATCAGAGAGCTGGACAATGACTAGGGATGACAGAGCTGATAGATGATAGATACCTTTGAGCTGTGGTGCTGGAAAAGTGTTGAATATACCATGGACTGCTAGGAGAACAAACAGGTTCATCCTGGAGAGGATGAAGCCAGGCTGCTCCTTGGAGGCAAGGATTCTGAAGCTTTGTCTGACATACTTTGGACATGTTGCAAGGAGGGACCAGTCCTTGGAGGGACGTCATGCTTGGGAGGGTGGAGGGACAGTGCAGGAGAGGAAGATCCTCGATTAGATGGATTGATTCAGTGACTGGGGTAATGGGATTAGGTGTGTCGGAGATGATGAGATTGGCACAGGATAGGGCAGAGTTTAGGGCTGTTCTACATAGGGTCTCTATGAGTCGCAGGTGACTCGACGGCACATAACAACAACAACAACAACAACAGGACCATTGTCCAGACTAACAGGCTGGAGGTGTCAGCACCAGTGACACTGAGCACCCTTGGAGGAGGGGGTGGGGAAGACCCCAGTTCCTTGTGGGTTCAGGGAGGGGTGTTTGCTCCTTGGGGAGATCAAGGCAAGGTTTTCAGATAAGCTGGTTTTATAGCCAGCAAGGGACACCCACACGAAGACATGAACATAGTTGTAACAATGGGGCCTTCAGATTTGTTGGGGGGCAGTGGGGCCACACCTCAGGCTTCATCAAGATTAGTATTATTCTGGTCCCTTCAGCCCCTTTTGGGGAGCCTTATACACACCCTGAGTCTAGGCACCTGTCAGATTCAGGCAGAAAATCTCAGAAGGGAGAGGTTAGGACATGTGGCCTGCTCGGCATGACCCATCTCCGAGCCTGGACATGCTGGATCTCTTGTGACCCTTCTGAGCAGTGCATTTGTATCTGAAGGGAGCCAGGTGACACCCCAGCTCAGGGTGAATTATCTCTGCGATTCCCTCCTGCCCCCACCCCAGACCTAAAACAATTTATCCCCTGGAAGTGAGTCCAGCTGCCCCACCCAGCAGCTCCAAGGGACCCGCCTGGCTTTCCCCTGGGCAGGAAGGCATGCACACCTTGTGTGTGTGTGTGTGTGTAAGTGAGTACAGCTGCCCCACCCAGCAGCTCCAAGGGACCCGCCTGGCTTTCCCCTGGGCAGGAAGGCATGCACACCTGCTGGGCCAGCCCTGGTCTACTGATCACCCCACAGCAGCGATCTGAACGAGATGAGGAACATCAGCTGGCAGGCATGGAGTTTGTGAGCCAAATGGACCTCACTATTGGCTATGCCTCCAACCTGGGAACTTTGCTCCAGAGCTGGGGCCTTCCTGGAGGAGGTGGCTGGTGAGTTGAGACAAGAGGTAGCCTGATTGGGCAGAAGAAGGCTCTAAAAAGTACACATCTATCCAGGCCATATCCACTTCCCAAATGGCTTGCCTTTGGAAACTCTATGTACAAACAGTGCTCAGGCCGTTCGTTCATGGGTTCACTATGAGTCGTCTACGACTCGACGGCACCAAACAACAATAACAACGACAGAGACAGCTATGTTGGCCTAGTGGAAAGGAAGTTATTCTACCATGCCGAAGGTGGGTGATTTTCATCTGTGGCCCTTGGCCAGGTTCAAATTGTTTTCCTGTCAAACGTTCTTCTAGGTAGTATAGCACTGGTCTGTGGGTTGCTGTACAGAGGTAACTC
>NW_006399839.1:7783262-7789346 GCF_000299155.1 Elephantulus edwardii | reverse complement strand
TGGAAGCAGGAGCGGCATCCACTTCCGAAATGGCTTGCCTCCGGAAAATCTATGTACAAACAGTGCTCAGGCCGTTCATTCATAGGATCGCTATGAGTCGTCTACGACTCGACGGCACCAAACAACAACAACAACAACATCCAGGCCATGGGGCCTCAGAAGGACATGGTCAAAGGGATAAAGTGTCCATGAAGTTTTATCCAGTGAGAGTAAAACTGACAGTTAACAAGCTAGCTGCACCCCAAACCTGCCCCCCATCAGCCATCAGAGAAGTCCTGCCCAGAGTTCCCGGGGTCACAGCCTCCCCTCTGGCTTCTGGCCTTAGTTACCCACTCCCTCTTCCCCCGCAGCAGTGTAAAAGGGGCCCACTCACACTGGCCCCAAACTCCCAAATCAGGATTCCAGACCACTGCCGCTCTATGGTCCAGATGTAACGGAGCCCCGGGGGTTTCCTGCACTCCAGGTGTATCAGAACCTGGAGCCCTGGGAGTTTCCTGCACTCCAGGTGTATCAGAACCTGGTAACCAGGGCCTTCCACTGGGCACACAGATGGAAGCGGGTGAGGAACGATGGGTCTTCACAACTCATAGCCCCAGGCTCCAGCCCCTCCTGCTGCCCCAGAGCCTCCCAGGGGTGTTAGTTCTCCTGCAAAGGCTGTCCTCTCACACTGGCGTGAGGGTGTTTCATCCCTAGAGGTGATTCAGGACATTGGTGCTGCTCCATGAGCCCCAACTTCAGACCCATTGGGCGGTGGTCAGAAAGCAGCCTCCTGATGAGGAAAGCAGGGTGCCTGTGAGCCCTCGGAGTGTCGATGACAGCGCTGGCAGCTCCCCAGACACTGTCTGTCCACTGGGTGGCAATGCCAGCATCTACCCGGGCACTGTCCATTCACAAAGTGACAATGTCCCCATCTACCCAGACACTGTCCATTCACAAAGTGACAAAGTCCCCATCTACCTGGACACTGTCCGTCCACTGGATGGTAATGCCAGCATCTACCTGGACACCGTCCATTCACAAGGTGACAATGTCCCCATCTACCCAGACACTGCTCACAGAGAGACAATGTCAGCCTCTACCGGAACACTGTCCACAGGTTGACACGCCAGCATTTACCTGTATGCTGTCCATTCACAAGGTGACAATGTTGCTGTCTACCACGACACTGTCCATCTACAGCTTGCCACTGTCCCCACTTACCCATGCACTGTCACATTGTCTACAGCTGGACAATACCATCATCTGCCTGGACACTGTCCATCTACTGAGTGGCAATACCAGCGTCGACCTGGACGCTGTCCATTCACAAGATGACATGTTACTACCTACTCAGATACTGTCCATCCACTAATAACATCGCTACCAGCTGTCTGGCGGAGTGACACTCCCTTACAGAGGTGGGGTGAGTCCTGCCCAGGGTACCCAGCAGGTGCCCCTGGGAGGGAGTGGACCAAGTGGCAGAAGACGAACAGAAGACTGGGGAGGGGGTGACACCTGCCATCCAGGTGAGCATGCCTTTTCTAAAGGTTCTGTGTCTTTTTCTGCAGGAGGCATGGTGGTGGTAGTTAACAGGAGTCAGCGTGAACTCATGGTGATCGTGTTTGTGTGGGCTTGAACTGCCACGTGGGGGTTTCCAAGCTTTCCCCAGGTGCCCCTGGGTAGATATGAACCTCCGACCTTTGGGCTAGGAGTCCTAGTGCCTTAAAACCGCCGTTCAGTTTGGGTTGAAATGTACAGCAGATGGTCGTCAGCGAGGAGCGCCCTCTCCTGGTCTCTCCCGTAACCGGTCTCCAGGGCTCTGGCTGCCTGTGTGTCCAGGGGGTTGTCTAGAAAAATGCCTGTGTCTTCCTCTCCTTTCTGGACTAACTGCCCACTCTGCTAATCCAGGTGCTCAGGGCCCAGGTTTACAGGCTCCCTTGGACTGCTGCTCACTGGTCAGGGGTCACTCACAAGCCCTGGGGTGGCCGACACCCCGCCTCTGTGATACATGTGCTGCAGGCCCTCCCGCTATCCTGCTAGGTTTAAGACCTGAGGCTGTAAGTGTGGGACACCTTGACCTCGGCTACGTGGGTGGCGCACAATGATGTCCCCAACACCAGTCCCTCCTGGAGAGGCCACAGCCTACCCACCCCCCACCTCTGCTGTCCTCCCCCCCCCTTCACCAGATGGTGTTATTGTTTACTGTCAGGTCAGAACTGACTCATCGCTGACCCTCCAGCTGGTTTGCAGAGGCTGTAAATCATCTGGGAGGAAACTGCCCATCTTCCTCCCACGGAGCAGCTGGTGAATGCGGGCCAAGTGCCTTTGACTGGCAGCTCAGCTCCTCGCCAAGAGTCCCACCCTCCCAGAGCCCACGCCTGCTTTGCCCACTGAGGTGTCCGTCCCCGGGGCCCGCAAATGTCACAGGAGGCGTTGATTCCGTTCGGAAGGGACACAGATCAGCCCAGCCCAAAATACCAACTCTGATGTGGTGGGGGTGGGGAAAGAAGTTGTTCTCTTCAGATTAGTTAGTAAGCGGTGAGTAAGCGGTACTTATCTTGTTACTGGTTAACTGATGTGGGTCGAGGTGAGAAACACAGTGTGTGTGTGTGTGTGTGTGTGTGTGTGTGTGTGTGTGTGTACACCAAAAGGGACAAACCAGCAGCTCTGGCCTCCATTCACCTGGGGACTCTGGCCAGGAGGGAATAAGCCAGGCAGCAGGAGAACCCAGGATGCTCCCTGCCCCACTCCTCACTCTGGGTCCCCACCTGAATCCAGGAATAAGCAGGAGGGAATAGGTAGTGGCATGACAGCAGTGTCCTCGCCAACTGTATCCCTATGCCCTCTCTAGGGACTGGATCCGGGCTGATGTGGGTGTCAGAAGTCAAAGGTGGGGCACCCATGGGTAGGTTGCACGCTCAGGGAGCTTCCAGCCAGGAGGGGTTCTGGAGAGGAGGCCACAGCCTGAGGCTGTAGGGAATGGGGTGAGGGAACAGAGTCAGACCCCTCTGGTTCAGAAATAGTCAGTCCCCTGCCAGCCTCCCCCTTGGTGGGGCGTCTCCTTTGCCAGCAGCCTTCTTCTCAGCCAGGACCAGCAGCCTCTGCTTCTTCTCTTGCTTGTGGGCCAGCTTCAGCAGCTGAGTAGCTGTCTGTTGGTGCAGGGCCTGGGTGAGCAAGTTAATGGCAGGTAGCATGTTGAGTTGCTTGTAGCGGATTGCCGTTTGCAAACCTCTACAACTGAGTGGAGAAAGGCCATCTGACAAAGCGAGTAAGGTCCCTTTTGGGTTGGGAGTCCTGCCTGATGGCAAAGTTCTTAGGCGTTTTCTCCAGTAGAGGATTCACCGCCTTCTTGGCCTCCTGCTGCGGGACCTCGGTGGGCACCGGGGCCACCTTCTCCCCCTTGGCCTTCTTCCCCTTTGGCATCTTGGGCAGATGAACAAAGGACCCTCTGCCTAATTTTAACTGCATGTGTCAAATGCCATTAAGTTGGGTAGAATGCATTATCTACTGTTAACGGTTTTGGGAGACACAGAAAGGGTTTCCGTAAAGCCATGTCATTGTGTGGTGGTGTCCCCTTGACAGGACATGCTGTCCTTCACAGAGGGGGCTGGGGAGTCAGTAGGACACGGTGGGAGAAGCTGGGGGCAGAGGTGGTGGTACACCACACTTCGCTAGCTTCTCCTTAAGCCCTGGAGCTGAGAATCAAGGGTCACACAGCCAAGTGGCCTCGTGACAAGTTCCTGTCCCTAGACTGTGTCCACATGCAGGACACTCTGCTAACTGTCGCTGGCTCACCTCTGAGGACACATCCCAGCACTGCCACTCACAACGTCACCTCTCTGAGCCTTCTTTCCTCTTAGCGGTGGGGGAAGGCGTGGCCGCCCCCAGGCTGTGAGCTCCCGGGTGGAGGCTGGTCACAGGGCAGCGGGGGCTCCATGACACAGCAGGTGGGCACAGCTCGTGCGACTCCTAATAGTCATCACACCTCAGCATTTGACCTCATCCAGCTCAGCACCCTCCTGGTGCCGCCAATTCTGGACTCCAGTCTGAATAGAGAGACATTCAAGAGGTCCAAGTTCTGCTAGGTTTTCTCCAAATCCCATCTGGTGCCTTTCTGTTTACCAGCTACTTCAATCCCAAAATTGGAATCAGCAGCCCTCTCCCTCCAGTCGCTGGGCTTAGAGACTCCAGCAGTGAAAAGGGGGGTGTGTGGGAGAGAGAGACAGAGAGAAAGACAGAAACAGAGACAGAGAGAGAGAAACAGAGAGAGACAGAGAGAGAAACAGAGACAAAGAGAGAGAGAGAAACAGAGAGAGACAGAGAGAGAAACAGAGACAAAGAGAGAGAGAGAAACAGACACACAGAGAAAGACAGAGACACACACAGAGAGAGAGAGAAACAGAGACAAAGAGAGAGAGAAACAGAGAGAAAAACAGAGAAAGAGAGAGAGACAGTGAGAGAGAGAGAGAAACAGAGAGAGACGGAGAGAGGGAGAGACAGAGAGAGAAACAGAGACAGAGAGAGACAGAGAGTTTGTGTGTGTACGCATGCGTGTGCATGCATACATGTGTGCTGGTGCATAGGCATGCAAGCCTCTGCCCACCAACAGGACCAAGGTTCTCACAGCTGGTCGTCTTATGTTTACCAATAAATCAAAGGAGTACGTTTCGTATTTTTGTTTGCTGCTATTTGTGTAGGTGCAAGTGCGACCAGCCAGGCACAGCGACGCGTCTGACTTAGAATTCATAGTTCACTCTTCTGAGGGGTTCCCCAAGTGAGCTGCCTCTCACAGCTTGTATATTGAAGGGTATTTGAAGCCTTTTTTTTTCCATTCACCAAAGAAAATCTTTTATTCAAGTTCCCAAACCAAATTTGAGTTATGTTGGGTTTGAATCAAAGAAAAAGGCCAGTTAGGATTCTGAAAGAAATAGTTCTCAGCCAGTGGAAACTGGAGTCAATGTATACATTTTAGCCAAGCACCTGCTGCACTGGGTGCTTTTAAAAAGTCTTTCAGAGTCTACCTTTTGCAGCCTGATCTGCTTTGGATTTTTTTCCTTCCCTTTTTCTGTCTTTGCTTTTCAGTCTTTTACTCTGCCTCTGGTTCATCCAAACCAATTTGGCCCATGCTGGTCTAGAAGGCTCTTTTGCTTCTCTTAATATCAGAGTCCATTTTCACATCATCCTTTTCATCATTGATACCACGTTGAATTTTTTCTTGGTAATGTTTGGTGAAGAGATTGAGATTGTTAACAGCTTTGGTTTGCTTGACTCCACAATCAACACTCTTGGGATCAGCAGCCAGGAAATCAAAAGACGAATCGCATTGGGAAAGTTGGCTGTCAGGGACCTCTCCAGAGTATTGAAGAGCAATGATGTCAGACTAGAGACTAAGGTGTGCCTGATCCAGGCCATGGTCTTTGAAATTACTTGTTATGCATCAGAAAGCTGGACAATGACTAGGAAGGATAAAATGAGTTTTGATGTCTTTGAGCTGTGGGGCTGGAGAAGAGTATTGAATATACCATGGACTGCTAGGAGAACGAACAGGCTCATCCTGGAGAGGGTGAATCCAGGCTGCTCCATGGAGGCAAGGATTCTGAAGCTCTGTGTGACATATTTTGGACATGTTGCAAGGAGGGACCAGTCCTTGGAGAGGGACGTCATGCTTGAGAGGGTGGAGGTACAGTGTAAGAGAGGAAGACCCTCAATGAGATGGATTGACCCAGTTACTGGAGTAATGGGAGTAGGTGTGTCAGAGACAATAAGACTGGCCCAGGATAGAGGAGGGTTCAGCGATGTTGTACATAGGGTCACTATGAGTCGCCGGTGTCTCAACAGCATATAACAACAACACAATGTTTGGGTACCACAACAGTTGCAATCTCTTGAACATCATCATTAGAACATCACCATCCGCTTTGAGAATGCTTTGAAGCCAGCTGAGCTCCTTCGGCGCATTCTTTTTCCTCTTTTCAGTACACCTCTCCCTTTTTTCACTTACTTTGTAAGCTTTCAGCCATGATTTAAATGCAGCAAAGATATTAAGGAAGGCACTACTGTGTCTCTCCTCTGCCTTTGAATTTATATATATGTATATGTGTGTGT
>NW_006399839.1:7780861-7783102 GCF_000299155.1 Elephantulus edwardii | reverse complement strand
ATAAAGGTTTTGTACCCAAGAGTGTTACTGTTTAGGGTGGCACTCCACTTATCACCTGATTGGAGGACACTGGGGCTGCGTGTTTATATTAGGCAAAGGACTTTGAGGGGGGTAGAGGCCAGAGCTTGGGGCTGGTGCCCACCACTGCCTTGATTTGTGGTTGTGAATGAAAAGACAAAGAAAATGCCAAACCATTCATAGATGCCAGTTGTATTTGCAGTAAACAATAGCTGTTTCTTTGCTTTTTTTTTAAGAAAAAAAAAATAAAAGACACTGCCATATTGTTTCATGCCAGAGCAAACTGTTTCCCTGAACCATTCATTGCCTGGCCTCCTTGCTCATAGGCTGCAGGCACTGAAGTGGGTTGTACAGTGTGTGTGGAGGGGAGGGAAAGACAAACATGAATGAGTTAGGGGTGAGGGTGTGCCAGGGGTGGGGACTAATCATGGGGAAATAGGAAGGATCTGCTGTGATAAATAATATATTAGAATTTTGTAAATAAATTAGCATAAAAAAGTAATGTACAACAGAATGTATATGAATGATTATATGAAGCACAATGTAAATGAAAGATTGCATAAAACAAGGTATCTGAACGAAACATACTGTAAAGCTATTATGATATAAACATTTATAAAATATCTACATTTTTTTAAAGGGAGGGGAAGTGGATGAGTTAGTGCCCTGGAAAAGCTCAAGATCTGTGCTGAAATAGGCCAGCAGCCTGACCTAGCAAAGGAGGTGTCTCCCCCAAGAAGCCCACCATGATTGGAGGGGGCAATTGTGTCTGGTTATGCAAATTGTCCAAAATTTCTGTTAATTCGTAATCTATTAGCAAATTTTTTAAAGAGGTCCACGTGCCCAAGAGTCCTGAATTGGCAGGAGAGAGCCAGCAGAGGACAGAAGAGAGCTATGGAACAATGCGCAGCCCGCTGCGGGTCCCTGAAACCCCAAAGCAGCTCTGACCTGCTCTTTGGGGCTTTAGTTCCCCAAGGAAATGGCATGTCAGGGGTTGGCATCCCCCCTATTCGATGTCCTGTGGCCTACAGGTGCCTCCTGGCACGTTATTCTATTATATCCTCTTAATCTGGATGCCTTTTTTTTACCTCCTTCTTTCTCCACCCCATATCCCCACAAATCCTAAAACCCTGGTCTGGTTACCCACTAAGCAGAGGTGAGGACTGGTATGAACCTTCTGCCCCCACCCCAGAACCCGCCTCATCAGGCCTCCCTCCTATGCCAGCCCTTGGGTTTTCTGCCCCCTCCTTCTGCAGTCCCTTGAACCCTGGAGGTCACTTTTCAGGCTACTGTCCTTCCCAGCACAGCCCAGGTCAAATTTCCCACTTGCACCCCCAGGAGGAGAACAGGGCAGAGGCTCCAGCACATTCCAGGCGGGCGGGCAGGGCGATGAACGGTGCCAGGAGCCATAAAGCATTTTCACTTCCCACTGCAATGCAAACTCACCTTCCTCCTCCCCAAGACGCCCACAGGCAACCTGGGTGCTGATGGACGTGCCACATCTGTCCCTGAGTCTGCACCTGGCTCCTGGGGGTGGCACCACCTTAGAGCCACTCTCGGGCCACGATCAGGTGAAAAGCCTTGACCTGGGCCACATGTAGCCGTGCTGAACGGGACAGATACCTCGTCAATCTCCAGCATCTTCCTGTGAGGACAGGAGGGCCTGGACAACAAAGGTGGTTACAGGCTGTGCCCACACGTGGTTCTCAGTGGCCTGTCCCTTTCTTGTCCTCTTCTACAGGGAGCCCACCTCTTTGGGGCTAGTGGCCTCAGACCTTTCTGTAGATCTTGCCCACCCATCATTCAGTGCTCAATGCGGCCAGCTCTCTCAGCTCTGAGGGCCTTGTTCTGTGCTATCAAGTTGACTACAACTCTGTCTACAGCAGATTCAGGCCTTACCATGTCCTGCCCCAGCTTTACCATACCCACCATGGGCCCATTGCTACAGGCATTATGTCAATCTACCCAGTTGAGGGTCTTCCTCTTTTTTCTTTTCTTTCTTTCTTCCACCCCCCACCCCCACCCCAGCCCATGCATTTATTAGCATTCGGAAACAAAGAAATAGTTTGCAAAGAAATGGAAACTTTTTTTTATACTGTCAAAAACTTTTATAAAGATGCTAAAGTGCAAGAATGTAATTTTTTTTATTTCCATTCATTCGTTGTTGCACTTTTCTCCCCTCCCAACCCTCCCCACCCCAGTACACTCTCCTCTTGGAAAAGT
>NW_006399839.1:7754943-7779641 GCF_000299155.1 Elephantulus edwardii | reverse complement strand
CTCGACTTTCCCCAGCATGATGTCTTTCTCCAAGGACTTGTCCCTCCTGACAACATGCTTGAAATAAGTGAGACAACATTTCACCATCCTTGTCTCTAAGAAGCAGCCAGGTTGTACTTTCTCCAAGAGAGACCTGTCTGTTCTGCTGGCAGCCCATGGGCTATTCAGTGCTCTTCTCCAGCACCACAGTTCAAAGCCATCGATTCTTCCTCAGTCTTCCTTATTCCGTCTGGGATGGTGTCCCCACATTTGCCACCAAGACTCTCAACCCATTCTCTCCTTATCTCTCATCACTCTGACCTTGGCCCTGCACCCTCCCTTGGCCACCAGCTTTCTCTCTCTGGTGACCACAGCCAATAGTCTCTGTTCTAAAACCACCTGCCTTCCATAAGAGAGATGCAAATCAAAACCACAATGAGGTACCACCTCACTCCAGTAACAGTGGCAAAGTTTAACAAGTCAGCAAGTAAGAAATGTTGGAGAGGATGTGGTGAGAAAGGAACTCTTATACATTGTTGGTGGGATTGTAAAATGGCACAACCATTCTGGAAGGCAGTTTGGCGCTTCCTCAAAAAGTTGAACATAGACATTCCATATGACCCAGCTATCCCATTACTTGGAATATAGCCTGAGAATATGAGAACTGAAGCAAAAACTGAGATTTGTACACCAATGTTCATAGCAGCATTATTCACCATCGCAAGAACATGGAAACAGTCCAGATGTCCAGCCACAAATGAATGGATTGAGAATTTATGGTACATTCACACAATGGAATACTACGCAGCTCACAGGAGCAGTTATTTTGTAAATTATTATCTAACTTGGGAAAGACTGGAGAGCATTATGCTGAGTGAACTAACTCAGTCCCATAAGGATAAATATTGTATAAAATCATTATTGTAGAATGAGTATAAGGATCCAGGAGGAGCGGGAGAGGCTGGAAGCAGAGGGATGTGGATGTGCAGGGGGAAGTGGGGATTAATCATCAGGTTGTACAATTTGATGGGTGGGGGAGTGAGGGAAATTGAAAGAATTTGTTTGAATATGTATTTAAATTTTGTAAATAAATAAGTAGAAAATTAAAAAAAATAAAACAAAACCTCCTGCCTTCCAATCTCTCGCCCCACTTGACCCCATCTCCGTCACAGCTCCCCACTCCTGTCTCTGCCGCCTCAGCAGGGATGTGCCCCTGGAGACCCCCCCCCACCGACGAGGGCCCACGGTGCTCACAGCGCCCCCAGCAGACTCTACCATGCATTACACGCATTAGTGATCCCTTGTAAGAGTGGCCGACCTTCATGTGGTACCTCACCTGGATGAATCCTCTGAACTTTCCAGAGAATCTGGGGGACATCACAGCCCTGAACTGATAGGGCCCAGTCAGACAGTGCCTGCAGGACCTCTGACAGTGAGCCGGGGCCTTCTGTTGGCAGTGTGGGGTGCTGTGACAATTGTTGTTGTTGTTATGTGCCGTCAAGTCGCTTGTGACTCAGCGACCCCATGTACAACAGCCCTAAACTCTGCTCTGTCCTGTGCCAATCACACTGGTTCCAACACACCCATCCCGGTTACCCCAGTCACTGAATCAATCCACCTTATAGAGGGCCTTCCCCTCCTGCGCTGTCCCTCCATCCTCCCAAGCATGATGTCTTTCTCCAAGGACCTGTCCCTCCTTACAACATGACCAAAGTATGTCAGACGAAGCCCCAGAATACTTGCCTCCAAGGAGTAGCCTGGTTTAACCCTCTCCAGGATGAATCTGTTTTTTTCTTGGCAGTCCATGGTACATTCAATACTCTTCTCCAGCACCACAGCTCAAAGGCATCAAGTCTCCTTCTATCCTCCTTAGTCATTGTCCGTCTCTCTGATGCATAACATGTGATTGCAAAGACCATGGCCTGTATCAGATGCATCTTGGTCTCCAGAGAGACACCACTGCTCTTCAGCACTTTGGAAAGGTCCCTAACAGCAGACTTCCCCATTGCGATATGTCTTTTAATTTCCTGGCTGCTGGTGCCAAGGGTGTTGACTGTGGAACCAACCAAACTAAAGCTATGAACAATCTCAATCTCTTCACCATCCATCCTGATGCTGCCAATTGGTCCAGTGGTGAGAATCTTTGTCTTCTTGACATTGAGCCTCAGTCCATACTGAAGGCTGCAGTCCTTGACCCTCTGTAGCAAGTGCTTCAGGTCCTCCTCAGTTTCAGCAAGCAGGGTTGTGTCATCTGCATAACGCAGATTGTTGATAGATCGTCCACCAATCCTGACGCCACATTTCTCCTCATAGAGCCCAGCCTCCCGGATAATCTGTTCTGCATACAGATTGAAAAGGTCTGGAGATAAGACACATCCCTGGCGTAAGCCTTTCCTAATTTTGGACCATGTAGTGTTTCCCTGCTCTGTTCTGATTAGGAGGGGACATTTCCCCTTTACCTGGAGAAGGATGGGCACTCTCCCCCTGGATGATAAACTCCTCTGAAAATCCACCGAAGGGTCAGCTCTGGATTAGTTCTGATTCTATGGCACACAACAACAATTTCTCCTTTTCTTTGGCCAATTAGTGGGGACCGAGGAGGGAGGTGGTGGCAGTACCCTCTCCATCTCAAGAGAGTCTAGTAAGGCTCTGGTTTAGGGTCTTCAGAGAGGAAAAAAAGAGGAGGCTTCTGTGAGGGAGCAAGAGTGTGGAGGTGAGGCAGACCAGGGAGCTCCGGCAAGTGATAAGAAACTGTGCTGCAATCCCAAAGGCACATAGTTCAAATCCACCAGCTGGAAAAGGATGGGCAATCCCCTCCTACGTGACTTACTGCCTCTGAAAAGGTGCTGGGGGTCAGCTATGAGTCAGTTCTGACTTAAAGGCACACGACAACAGACCTGGTCAGGTGGGACTCACCCTGTCACCCACTCCTCACTCACTCAGCCACACCTCAGCGCCCAGCTCCCTCCTTGACTTCCCCTGGCAGATGGTGGCATGATACGGCCCAATTAGGCTTTGGGTGTGTCTGGGCCCCCTGAGTCCCGAGTCCTGGATGCGGGCGGACGCACCCCAGTGCCTGGCTCCACCAGCTCGCCACCGTTAAAAGCCTGTCTTCCCAATTATCTGCAGCCGGCTCGCCTTCCAGATAATTGGCTCCCCGCAGCTCCCTGCAAGTCCTCCTCCTCCGGAGGGAGCAGGCAGCGAGCCCCGAACAATCACATGGACCCACAGTCACAGAAGCCTGAGGCCCCAGGTCCCAGCTGGGGAACGATGCTCAGAGCGAGTGGAGGGGGAGCAGGAGGCTGGCAAACTGGAGATTCTGATCTCTCGGCCCCTAGATGTCATTACTGTGCCCAGGAGACGACCCTGTGAGTCTCTCCGACCCCTGTCCTGTGTCTGTCCCGGGGTGGGTCAACTCAGGCCATCACCATGCGTGGACCTCCAGCTGCCATGCGGTCTCCACTGCATCCATCGTGTACCGTCCTCATCCACTTGCATGTCCATGCCCATGTCTACATCCACCTGTGTGTCCACGTCCACCTGTGCGTCCACGTCCACCTGTGCGTCCACGTCCACCTGTGTGTCCACGTCCACCTGTGCACGTCCACCTGTGCATCCACATCCACCTGTGCGTCCACATCCACCTGTGTGTCCACGTCCACCTGTGCGTCCACGTCCACCTGTGCGTCCACGTCCACCTGTGCGTCCACGTCCACCTGTGCGTCCACACCCACCTGTGCGTCCACGTCCACCTGTGCATCGACATCCACCTGTGCGTCCACGTTCACCTGTGTGTCCATGTCCACCTAGGCATCCACGTTCACCTGTGTGTCCATGTTCACCTGTACCTCCACGTCCACTTATGTATGCACATTCACCTGTACATCCACGTCCACCTGTGCGTCCACGTCCACCTGTGCGTCCACATCCACCTGTGCGTCCACGTCCACCTGTGCATCCACGTCCACCTGTGCATCCACGTCCACTTATGTATGCACATCCACATGTACATCCACGTCCACCTGTTCACCCATATCCACCTGTGCATGTGTCCAAGTCCAGTTATGTGTCCTTGTCCTCCCAAGCATCCATGTCTGCCTGTGTGTCCATGTCCACCTATGTGGCTGTGTCCACCTGCATGTCCATGTGCACCCTCATGTCTACGTCCACCCACATGTCCATGTCCACCTGTGCCTCCCCACCTACTTGCACATGCATGTTCACTTGTGCATCCTCGTCCACCCACATGTCCACGTGCACACTGGTCTTGGCTACTCCTCACCCCAGAGCACCAGAAAGACTGATCTGGGCATCTCCTCCCTGATCTATTCAGGGACCCAGAGACCTCCAAGCTCCCTCCCAGAGCAGACACAGCCTCCAAGGCTTGGCGCCCCTGCAGGGCACTGGACCCCTGGGCCCACCCAGACTCCTCCCTGTCGAGAGGCTCACAGCTCAGCTCAGCAGGTGACAGCAGCACCCCGATAAACCATCCCCAGAGATGGGCACCATCAGGCTGGCAGCCACAGCTTCCCCTCCACTGGGACCCAGTATTGTCTCAGGCTGGCTCTGCTGGGGTGGGAGGTCTGCCCTCACCTTGCCTCGCTCCCTCTGGAAGCTGTATTTTCAAGCACAGGACATTTGTATAATGAGAATGTGCCCAGTAACAGAAAGGCCTCCTTCCCTCGACCTGCTCCCTAGCCAGGTGGGAAACACCCCCATGCCCGCTGCAGCCCCCCTGGAGGTTGGTGGGTTTTCTCGGGCCTCTTGTCATCTCGGTTCTAGGGAAGCAATCATACCGCTGATGGCCACTGTGGGGCTTCAAGGCGCTGTCCCACACAGCCTTTGCCCCTTCCCACGGCCTCTGTGTGTGTGTGTGTGTGTGTGTGTGTGTGTGTGTGTGTGTATGTGTGTATCTCCTAGACCTGGAAACACAGAGCTGGGATAGGGAGGGCATGGAGGAACCCAGCCCTTGCCAGCCCTGAATCTAGCCCCACGGAGGCCCAGCCTCTTTGGGGACATTCACTGGGCCTCACCAAGGCCTAGGGACCTGGCAGGCTTGGCCCAGGTCCTGCCTCCACCCTTGCCTGCTATTTGATCCCATGCTTTAAAACTCTCTAAAATCTCAGTTTCTTTCTTTTTCAATGTAGAATTGACGTGAGGGGGAAGCAAAAGGGCAGAACGTTCCCAAAGGGAGGAAGCCGTCAGGGGCCTCAGAAGGGACAAGGGCAAGTGGAGAGATGTTTGGGAGGGTGGGGGGGTGATAGGAGTGTTGTTTCTGAACATCAGAGACCCCAAGAGGCATGAGGCTGGGCTGGAAGAAGACAGAGTCAGGGTTGTATCGCTGGTTGTACCCCACTATGTGGTCTGGGCAGGGGGCTAACAAAAGGGCCTCACTCTGGTGCCTGGGATTGGATGGGTATCTGTAGAATGGAGGGTCCAAGGCTGTTCCAGGAGCTACCAGCTCTCCCTGCCCCCCTTTACTTACTTGGGTCCTGGAAGCTTGTCCACTCAGCTTTTTGACAAAGTGTCCTCTCTCCTCAGCTGGCCTGACCTCTCCTATTTCGAGTGAGATTTAGGCCCCAAAGCTGAGCACCAAACTCACTCAGCCCACCGCAGGTTGCCCACTGGGCTGCCTCAGTAAGAGGTCAGAGGGAGAGGGCGTCATAGGCTGAGGCCCAGTGGGCAGACACCCACCAAGGACTGCCACTAGGGGTGAGAGGTCAGTTAAACTCCAGGCTCGAAGCTCAGCAAGGGGCTTGCCGCCTCCTCAGGACCCCAGACGCGCACCACTCCTTGGCCTGACTCCCCATAAAAGTCCAGTAACCATGACATGCTCTCTCTAAGCCACGCCCTCTGGCCTGGTTGTAGCTGTTCAGCTGTGTGAGATATTCACTGCACACTCTGGACATCACTGTCCATGTGACTGTCCCGTACTCACAAAACGTGGCCCCTGACACTTCCTGGGAAAAGGAAGCGTAGAGAGACAAGCTGCTGGGGTTGCCTCTGGGTGGCAGTTGGGGGACAGTTATCTGCTTCTCTCTCGATCTGGATCAGATGTGTTGTTGTTGTTGTTGAGTACTGTCAAGTCAGAACTGACCCCTAGTTGACCCTCCAGCGGGTTTTCAGAGGCAGTAAATCCCATGAGAGGAGAATGCCCATCTCTCTCCTGCGAAGCAGCCAGTGGATCCGAACTGTGTACCTTTGTGTTGGCAGAGCAATTTCTTAGCTTTAAGCCACTGGTTCTGGTTCAATGACACACAACAACAAAACCAACAAGCCACCTGAGCTCTCTGAAATCAGATGTGAAAGAAATGAAAGAACTCTGGAGTAAAGTCCCACATGACCCACTGAGTCTGGATGTCCTTCCCATGGCAGGCCCAGGGTACTGTCTTCTGCATCTTTAGGGTTTAGAGAACAGGGGTGTGAAGTGCTGGGGTGAAGGATAGGACCAGTGGAGGGAAGCCACCCCAACATGTTCCTGCTGTGTGGAGAAAGGACACCCCACTTCTGCTCTGATTCCTACTTTCCCACTGGGGCTCTGTCCTACCTCAGGGCCTTTGCACTGCTTGTCTTAGAAGCCTTCCTAGTGCTGAGTTCTCTGCTGTCTGGCTTACATTTCCTAACTGTGGGGCTCCCACAAAAACTAGGGTCCAGATAGAGGACAGCGTCTCCTCTCGTTGCGCCTCAGGCTGCACTACCCCCCATTCTCATCCCTGTCGCCCCCTTACCCCCCAGCTCTGGTGGCAGCCACCCTGCCCCACCCTTGGTCCTCATTTTGTCTCACTCTGCCTGGGGCCTTCCCCTTTGCCCAGGGCCATCTGTGCACTGAGGCCGACTTTCTGTATTAGGCCAGCTCAGAGATGGCCAGGCCAACCCTGGGTCTGAGGCTCGAGGAGCAGCCTGGATGTGGGAGTGGGTGCAGGCTGGCTGGCTGACGCTCCCTCCCCATAAATAAAAGATGCCCTCCTCCCAGCCTTCCAGCCCGCGCAGCCGCCTGCTTGCTGGCCCGGCCCTTTGTGCCCATGCGTTGCTATGGAGATGGGAGATTCAAAGGCCTGGCACTTCAAGGCTTCCCTCCTCTCCTGGTGGGCTAGAACGGGGGTAGCCGGGACGGCTGCCTGAGCCCCT
Organism: Elephantulus edwardii; assembly: GCF_000299155.1. Classification (NCBI taxonomy): domain Eukaryota; kingdom Metazoa; phylum Chordata; class Mammalia; order Macroscelidea; family Macroscelididae; genus Elephantulus; species Elephantulus edwardii. The sequence goes on along the minus strand of NW_006399839.1, from coordinate 7,772,534 downwards.
GGCATTTGGCACCTCCTATTTCCATCTGACCCAAAAGCCAGGCCCTGCCAGGACTAAGGCAGCCCGCCACTCTCACTCTGATGCTGGTGACTGAACGGGGTTTGGCGGTGCTTTTTCAGGAACATGATTCAAGTTGCTTAAAATGAGGGGAAACTGAGGCACAGCGGGTCCCTGGGACTAGAGCTCACTCCTTTGAGTCTCTCTGGCCTAGCATGGTGCTCGGTGACAGAGGGCGCTGTTGAGTCCACGCGATGGTCCCCTGTGACTCTGGTCCTCCTGGGCCGAGATACCATCTGCTTCCTGCCTGGTTGCCCAGCCAAGGTCCCCAAGCTCTGGATGTGGCCTGAGGAGCTACCCCTTCCTCCCACGCCCCCAGCAGGGGCTGGCTGGACCCACAGCCCTGGATTCAGATGTGAACAGCTCCAGTCTCTCAAACCCTCCACAAAGCCCATCCCTCCACCATCCACCATCACCACACCTCCTGCGGGGTCGAAGCCTGTGTCTGAGTCACCTGTCGTGAACACGGAGGGGTCTTTGAGTCGCTTCCCTTTCTCTAGGTCCCTGCTCTCACCCTTTGATCATCTCAGACTCACGCGCCTGGAAAATTCTGCAGCGGCATTTGCTGGCTGCAGCCACCCACACACAGCGAGGAGAGTCAGGCATCTGGGATTTGGTGCCCACTTGCTGTGGCCCCGGGGCCATGCCAAGACTCCCTTTTTTCCTCTTCTGCAAATTAGGAGCTTCTGTCCAGTCTTTCAGTGAACGTCCACAGGTATGTGGGAAGCTGGGCTCTGCGCTGAGCACATTCAGTGCAGAGATCGTGCCTCCCACATGCCAGCTGGGAGCTCTGGGAGGGCAGCCAATCACAGACCTAGCTCCCGGTTGCTGAGGCTGCCTGAGCCAATCAGAGACTTCCCTGGGAGTTTATAGATTTTGAGAAGGAAAGGAGCCAATAGAAGATAGAATGGGCAGTGTGGACACAGTCCTGGTCCCTGTCCTGCTGTCACGGCATGTCAACCTGGGCCAGGGCTACTTGCACAGATAGTGGCTGTGGCCGCAGCTCTCAGAGTGCAGATACAAAGAATACAGCAGAATTTCTGATGTGTGAACAGGGTTATGTGAATGTTGTTGTTATGTGCCGTTGAGTCGCCTGCAGCTCATAGCAACCCTATGGACAACAGTCCTAAACCCTGCTCTATCCTGTGCCAATCACACTGCCTCTGACACACCCATCTCGATTACCCCAGTCACTGAATCATTCCACCTCCTAGTTGGTCTTCCCCTCTTGCGCCGTCCCTCCACCCTCTGAAGCATGATGTCCCTCTCCAAGGACCTGTCCCTCCTTGCAACATGTCCAAAGTATGTCAGACGAAGCCTCAGAATCCTTACCTCCAAGGAGCCGCCCGGTTTAACCCTTTCCAGGATTAAACTGTTTGTTTTCCTAGCAGTCCATGGTACCCTCAATACTCTTCTTCAGCACCACAGCTCAAAGGCATCAATTCTCCTTCTATCCTCCCTAGTCATTGTCCAACTAACTCTCTGATGCATAACAAATGACTGCAAAGACTATAGCCTGCATCAGACACACCTTAGTCTCCAGAGTGACACCATTGCTCTTCAGTACTTTGCAGAGGTCCCCTAACAGCAGACTTTCCCATCACAATTTGTTTTATGATTTCCTGGCTACTGGTGCCAAGAGTGTTGATCGTGGGGCCAAGCAGGGTAGATTTATTACATCAGCCAGATGTTGTCCCGCTCCTTTCTGCTCTGGTGTTTAGAGGCTTCCACCATGTGTTGCTCCAGCACAGTTTGGGCAACCATCCATGTCTACACGTTGCTGTCATTAGGTGCCATTGACTCACTATGATTCGTAATGACCTTATAAACAGTGGATCTGAATTTTGCTCTATCCTGTGCCATCCTCATCGTCTCTGATCCACTCTGGCCCATTATCCCATTCTCTGTCAGTCCATCTTGTGGAGGGTCTTCTCTTTCTCTCACCTTCTACCTTTCCAAGCAAGATGTCTTTTCTCAAGGACTGGCCCCCCCCCTAACAACACGACCGAAGTATGTGAGGCGAAGTTTCATCATCCTTGCCTTTAAGGAGCCCCCTGGTTGTACTTTCTCATTTGTTCTTTTAACAGTCCATGGGCTTGTCAGCACTCCTCTCCAACTCTGTACTCAAAGGCATCGGTTCTTCTGTCATCCTTATTCATCGTCCAACATTCAGATATGGAAGAAGTAACAGAAAAGAGCATGTCTTGAATCAGGCGCACCTCAGTCCTTAAACTGATATAGTTGCTCCTTAGCACCTTAGAGAGGTCTTGACAACACATTTTCCTAATGCAACTCATCTTTTGATTCTTTGCCAACTCATAGCAACCCTATAAACCATTGAAACCATGACCTATCCTGAACCATCCCCACAATCGTCACCAGGCTCAAGGCCATTGCTGTAGTCGCTGGGTCAGTCCATGCCATTGAGAGTGTTTCTTTCCCAGGATGGTACCTCCCCCCACCCTCAAGCACCAGCTCCCCCTGACAACATGCCCAAAGAATATGAGCCAAAGTTCCACCATCCTTGCCTCTTGCTTTGCCGTGAAATGGGTGCGCATCCTTTTCTTTAAAAAATTTTTTTATTTTATTATTTTCTCTGTGTGTACCGTCAAATCGGATCTGATTGGTACAGGAGGAGATTGTCCTTCCTTCTGCAGCAGAGCATCTGGTGGATCCAAACTGTGCACCTCTGGGATTGCAGTGCAGCTTCTCGCCACCAGGCCACCAGAACTCCCTGGGTTTGCAACCTTTTGACAGTGTTTTGGGAATGTGGAATGACAGCTGCCTGGGGCCAGGACAGCGTCTTCTCAGTGACATGCCATGCCCCCCACAGAAGGTTCTCTACTGCACCTGTCCTACGTCTACGTGACATAGCTGAGATTCAACCCCAGCTAGGAGAGACCCAGTGTCCCGAGTCACAAAGTGGGAGTTTTTGGTGAGCACACAAGCTTTAGCACTGAGCTAGGACTCTGTGGACCAGGCTGAAATCCCAGCCGTCCTGTGCGAAGGGCTTGCCCATCAACCGTAGGGTTTCCTCCCCTCCTGGATGTTTCTCCAGCCAGCCTGCCCGCCTCCCCAGCTCTGGAGGAGCAGAGCCTGGGACCTTGGGCACCTCGGGCCTCACCATCCCCAGGGCCTTGCACACCGCAGGTTATTAATAGAGCTGTCCCCTGTCTGGGGCCTCTGCACCCATCACACCCAGAAGCGGCATGTGCTCCCTGTCACTGCCAGAGGAGAGCTGGCAGACGTCACCTGTGCTAATTTAGGATCTCCAGTTCAGCAATAGAACCCCCAGATCAGGAAGAACCTCACTGGTCCCTCCTGGGTGGGTCCCGCTAACCCAGTACAGTCCACAGGCTGTTCTACAGAGAAAGAGCCTGTGTCAGAGAAACCGGGGGCCCAGCCAAGGAGGGCAGAGTTGTGGATCCGCGATGGGAGGCTGACCTGTGTGACTTTTGGATCCTCATGTCTCTGTCACATTTTTCTTTTCTAGGAAAAAATCAGAGAGATGGGAGACTCAGCCTCGGGCACGCAGCAGGAGACGGTCGTCTCAAGTCCCTGGAGCTCCTGAGAATTTAGATGGGGCCATGGCTACTAAGGGTCACCTCCTCCGCCTGCCATCTGCACCCGAATGGACCTCACCTCAGCCCACAGAGGCAGGGACAGGCCTGGGCGTAGGTTTAGCTTAATGCTAAACCTGCTCTCAGGTCCCACCTGCATTTCACCCACTGGCCTGACTGCTGCTGGGAACAGAATTGAAGAAGGAACTAAAGGGCAAGGGACAGTTTTCCAGGAGATGCTAGCTCACACGGTGGGAACTGGCCGGGGTTAAACGTGAGTAAACAGAGACCTATGTGAAGGCCTGGGTCACTGTGAGATCAGTTTTTGCTAACAAATCTCAATCTCTCTCCCCTCCCCTCCCCTCCTCCCCCTCCCCTTCCTCCTCCTTCTTTTCTCTCTCTCTCTCTCTCTTACAACTAAGTCATTACACAGTGGAAACTGAACACATTCTTCATATGGTGCTACCTTTCCTGCTATCCTCATGAAAACCATCCTAACTTCTGTAAATTTAACGTGCAGATAATAATACAGCCTTGCTTGTTGAAACTGAGGAGGACCTGAAACGTTTGCTGCAGAAGGTCAAAAACTGCAGTCTTCAATATGGGTTGCATCTCAACATCAAGAAGACAAAGATTCACACCACTGGGCCAATTGGTAGCAGCATGATAAATGGAGCAGAGACTGAGATTGTTAACAATTTCATCCTGTTTGGATCTGCAATCAACACTCTTGGTGCCAGCAATCAGGAAGTCAAAAGACAAATTGCATTCAGAAAGTTGGCTGTAAGGGACCTCTCCAGAGTGCTAAAGAGCAATGATGTCAGTCTAGAGACTAAGGTGTGCCTGATCCAGGCCATGGTCTTTGCAATTACTTGCTATGCATTAGTGAGCTGAACAATAGTTAAGGACAACAGAATAAGAATTGATGCCTTTGATTTGTGGTATTGGTGAAGAGTATTGAACATATCATAGACTGTCAAGAGAACTAATAGATCAGTCCTGCAGAGGGTGAAACCATGTTGCTCCTTGGATGGAAGGATTTTTAAACTCCCTCTCACATACTTTGGGCATGTTTCCAGGAGGGACCAGTCCTTGGAGAAGGACATCATGCTTGGAAGAGGGGAGGGTCAGAGTAGGAGAAGAATATCCTGGATGAGATGAATTGACACAGTGACTGAAGAAATAGGGGTAGGTGTGTCAGAGAGTGAGATTGGCTCAGGATTGGGCAGGGTTCAGAGCTACTGTGCATAGGGTCGCTATGAGTCTACTCGATGGCACATATCAAGAACAAGCAGCAAAAACTCTCCCTTTCTGTGAGGGTCTTTTTTCAAATAAACTTTTTCTTTTTGAGCATTTTTATGTTTACAGAAAAGTTGGGAAGATCACCCAGCGTTAGCCTGTGACATTCATACACGCACTCATTGCCATCAGCTTGGACCAACTCATAGCTGACCCTCCAGGGGGCTTTCAGAAGCTGTAAATATCATGAGAGTAGATTGCTCTTCTTTCAGCAATGAATTCGAACCACCGAGAAGCACCACCTTTGGGTTTGCAGTACGACTCCCCGTAGGCTTAGTAGGGTACATTTGATACAAATGCAGCAGAGAATGCTGATGCATGATTATTAGCTAAACCCAGCAAACTCCCTACTCAAAGCCAACCCTGGAATGTGGGAACAAAATTCCTCTCCATAGTCTTTTCAGTGGCTGATTTTACAAAAGGAAAACACCTCGTCTTTCTTGAGGGACCTCTGGGAGTTTTTGAACCTCTGACCTTTGGATTAGAAGCCCTGAGTGCTAACCAACCATTTCCAAGCCCAAACTTTATTCCAGTTTTCACCTGATGCCTTTTATATATTTCAAGATCCATCTGACTTTTAATAACTTTGTTGTTGTTGCTGTTGTTATGTACCACTGAGTTGGAACTGACCCATACATGACCCTCCGATGGGTTTTCAGAGGCAGAAAATTGCATGAGAGGAGATGTTGTTGTTGTTGTTTGCTGTTGGGTTGGAACTAGCCCGTGGGTTTTCAGAGGCAGTACGTTGGAGATTGCTCATCTTTCTCTCACAACACAGCTCGTGGATTTGAACCAAAAACCTTTGCACTGGCAGCACAGTACCTTACCATTAAGCCACCAGAGCTTCCTGCATGAGAGGAGAGTGTCCATCTGTTGTAAAGCAGGAACATAGAAGAGACGGGGACATCAAGGAGAGAAACAGCGGAAAAGCAGAGGACGAACAGCTGGAAGACTAAAGCCCTAAAGCCACGCCCTCCTGTGGTTTTGAAGCCACGCCCTCCTGTGGCTTTGTTGAGAATCAAAGTAAATCACAGAGAGAAATCACTGGGAAGTAAATAACAAAGAAATCTTTTGCAAATGAAGCTGAGTTTTCCTCTATTGTCAACCTTATGCTTATCTTACGAGGGAGGGGTTAGTAAATACAATCCAAGAATTGTGGAAAGGCTTTTAGGTCTTTTTTTTTTAGTTTTTATTATTATTTTGTGTGTGCGTATTTTGTGACTGGTACAGGAGGAGATTGCTCCTCCTTTCTCCAGCAGAGCATCTGGTGGATTCGAACCATGTATTTCACGGATTGCAGTGCAGCTTCTTGCCACTAAGCCACCGGAGCTCCCTTTAGGTCTGTTTTGACGCTTGACCTCCCTGACCAGTCTCAGAGTGAATTCCAGCTTGTATTTACACCTCTTTATAGAGCACTCTGGTGGCCTAGTGGCAAGATGCTGCACTGCAATCCGGAAGGCATGTAGTTTGAGGCCACCAGCTGCTCCGTGGAAGAAGGATAGGCCATCTCCTTTCATGCGATTAACTGCCTCTGAAAACTCTCTGGAGGGTCAGCTATGGGTCAGTTCTTACTCGACAGTACAGAGCAACAACATATCCTGATACAGCATTTGGTTAATTATTAATATTTAGTTTGATATTTGGCTTCCCACATCCCTCCATCCCTTTCTCCCTCAGAACAGCTGGTGGATTTGAACCACATACCTTTGGGTTAGCAGAACAGCTCCTTACCGTGAAGCCATCTAGAATTAAGAGAAAACAGGGGAGCCAGGACAGTGCAGCCGCTTGGCTGTGTGCCGTTAACGTCACACTGGACACCCTGCTGATCCTGTCCTGGCTCCACCCGGCCCTCTCAAGGAGTCAGATCCAGTAAGGTGAGGGAGGGAGGCCCCACACAGGCCTGGCTGTCTCCTTTCCCACAGCCCACTTGCTGTGTCGTCTCCTGGGTCTCAGTTTCCTCATCTGCGAGACAGGTCTGGGCTGCTGCCTTGGTGCTCAGACCAGGTCACACCTTCATTGTGCAGAGCACACCGCTGTCACATGGCCAATCCTTCTTCCTATATCTATCACTATATCACTATAGATATCACTATATCTATAGTGATGGCTGGATGCCTGTGGGGCTTCACAGGATTTCAGCCTCTTGCCCGAGGGACACACACACACAGGTGCCTCCTGACCTGGACTTCTGGATGCACCTTACTCCCAGTTGCCGCACTCTGCCTCCAGTTCAGCCTCAGCTGACAAGGCGACCTTTTGCCCAGAAGATTCCATGGGTGACACAAGCCTGTGAGTTATGGGACAAGGAGGGTCTGCTTGATTTGTGAGAGCAGCTCCTAACTGGCTCTACTCTCTCATCTCCTCCTGAATGGTGGCAGCCAGGACTAAATGGGCTCATTTATTTTATTGTAAATTAAACCTTTACATCCTATGTGGGTATTACCCCAGGTCTGCAGTGAGGAGTAAGAAAGGCCTCTTCAGGAACTTGATAGCCCCAAACAAGGCCCTCAAAGCCTTCATGCACCTGACACCCCCAGATAAGACCCTCAAAGCCTTCCTCCGCCTGACACCCTCAGACAAGGTCCTCAAAGTCTTTCCTTCCCCAGGAGCTGGTCAGAGTGAGGCGCTCACGATACCGGGTGGTGTCCAGCTTCACACACACACACACACACACACACACACACACCTGTCACCTCTCATTTGTCGGAGTGGGTCGCCCAGATTTTTCCAACAGCAAGGGGTGCTGCGTGGCCCTGTCATTGAAATCTGGGTCTTTCTTCTTATTTTGAGGAGAGCTGGACCTCTTTTCCTGTCATTTTCCATTTTTCTCACGGGATGCTGGTCTTTTTCCTTATTGAGTCATCAGGTTTCATTATCAATAACACAAATGGCCCCTGTGTGAATGAGTTGCCAATATTTCCACAGTTTGTTGTTTATCTTTTTCTCTGTTTTTTTTTCCACATGCACTTGCTTTTTAGTTTATTATGTTGATTCTATTCATCTTTTATTTCTCTTTTCTTATTTAGTTTTTCATTTCTTTTAAATTTTTATAGCATAATTTGCATGAAAGTGTTTGGCTTCCCATCCAACTATTCGTGCATCTTTTGTTTTACAACATTAATCACAATATCTAGTCTTTTGCCGCATTCGTCCCACTTCTTCTCTATTATTCTCATTTTCACCAATCCTTCTACTTTACCTTTTCTGTCTTCTGGGCTTTATCTTTGGGCAAAGGCTGCTCTTTTGACCTTTCATGGCTTAGTTATTCTAAGAAATGAGTGCTTCCCTGGAGTTACTGGTCAACTGGTAAACCTGTCTGTTGTTTGGCTGAAAGTTGAACCTTAGGGCTAAATTCTGCCATGGGTTGAAAGGATGGCTAAGGGCCATACTCTCTGGGGTCCCTATCTGCCCAGTGAGCCTGCCTCTTTTTATGTTTTGTTCTGCATTTCTCCCCACTCTATTCAAGATCTTATACTGTGATACATCTGAGGGCTGACCAACAGCGGTAGCTAGGCACTATCTTGTTCTTCTGAAGTCAGGGTTTTTCCATCTTTTATTTAACAGCTTATGGATTTGTCTAATTCTTGTTGCTGTTGTTGTTATGTGCTGTCAAGTCACTGATGACTCATAATGACCCTATGTACAATGGCCCTAAACCCTGCTCTGTACTGTGCCAATCTTATTGTCTCTGACACACCTACCCCCCCCCATTACCCCAGTCACTAAATCAATCCATCTCATCTAGGGTCTTCCTCTCCTGTGCTGTCCCTCCACCCTCCCAAGCATGACGTCCCCCTCCAAGGACTGGTCCTGCCTTGCAGTATGTCCAGAGTATGTCAGATGAAGCCTCAGAATCCTTACCTCCAAGGAGCAGTATGGTTCCATGCTCTCCAGTATGAACTTATTTGTTTTCCTAGAAGTCCATGGTACATTCAACACTCTCCTCCAGCACCACAGCTCAAAGGCGTTAATTCTCCTTCTATCATCCAGAGTCATTGTCCAGCTTTCTGATACATAGCAACTAATTGCAAGATAATGGTGTGGGTCAGGTGCACCTTAGTCTCCAGATTGACTTTGTTGCTCTTCAGTAAAATGATTTTAAATGATAAAGGCTCCTTGTTTTCTTTAAGACTCCCTTCTAGTCATTTTATGGCTTCATTTTGACTTTTTTAAAAAATCTCTGTTCTATCTGGAACTTGTTTTTGTGTTGAGGAGTGAGTGAGTGAGGCATGCAACAGTTTCTCCCAAGTGTCTGCTTGGCTGCCTTAACACCATCTTTTAGGATATATTTTTGGACTGTTTGTTGTATCATTCATCCTTTTTTTTGCATATAAATCTCTTTCTGGACTTTCTTTGCCATTATCTGATTCTATATAGGCTGTGGTAAATATTGGAATTTTACAACATCTGTTAGGAGTCCCTGGTTAGTGGAAACGGTTAACATTTGGCTACTAGCTGAAAGGTTGGAGGTTTGAACCCACCCAAAGGTACCTAAGAAGACAATCCTGGTTCTCTACTTTATAAAGGGATACAGCCTTGGAAATTTTATAGAGCAGTTGTCCTGTGCACACAAGGGTCAACCAGACAAATGACCTTCTTTCTGGGTGCCCTCATCTGTCTATGGTCAGTCCTGATGGCCACAGTGGATCTAGCCAAGCTACAATGCTCTGCAGACCCAGCTGAAACCCTGTACACACGCACTCCACTACAGCCAACTGCCCCATCCCTACAGAAGGAACAAGCGGTAAGAGATGCCAAGAGGCTGGAGGTGGTGGTGCTGGGTAGTAGTGTCTGGGAAAGGAGCTGACCCTAGGAAGGTGACCAGACAGATAGGCTGTCTGGTTGGGTCCACACATTCAGCCCAAAGCCTGGAGCTTGAGCTGAAATTGGAGTCACCCTAGGTAAACCCAGCCCTCAGACATGTAGGTGACAAGTAGTGAGGGCTACCACCACCTGCTCTCAGTTGCACACCTGGGATCCAAGCTCAACTCAGAACTTGCTTCTAGGTGTCCCATAATCACTGAGCTCCTGAGAGGGTTTCACCTGGCAAAACCCAACTCTGTTGAATGAGAAGAACTGAAGCTGCATAGACTAGTGAGAGTTGGGGGTGGATGTTGACTGTCCTGTGAGCTAAGAGAAGGGCCTCTGGGGCTGGCAGGAAGCCTCAGCGAGCAGGAATTCTGGCAAAAAAAACCCCCAGTTTCAGAGGGCTGTCTGCTGCTGCCACCATCTCCCAGCCGCTTCCTCAGGCCAGGTCCATCCTGTGCCCCCAGAACACACCACTGCAGTAGGTTGGCAAAGATAAGAAATCAGAGGCTCACTGAGTCACAGCCCATTGCTATGGTCTCCAAGACCAGCTTTGGAGACCTCATCTCACCCCAAGGCCAAGCTCTTGACAGGATTGGGCTAAGATTCAGTCTAGGATGGGCTCAGCTCTGATGCTCCCAGGCTCTCTAGTCTTCAAGGTGTGGAGTTCCTCATCGTAGAGGAGGGGCCCTAAGGATTGGGCTGAGCAGGGAGGCAGATGGCTGCCAACTGGGCTCCGACCCAATTGCCTCCCCCACGGATGCATCAATCTCTAGAAATTTCTGAGTGACCAGTGGCATGGGCGCATCTCTTTGTGACTCAAGTCCAGGTTCTGCTACCTGTAGAGAAGGAAAGTAGGGTCCAGCAGAGGTAGTGGGGCTGGGTCTGCTTCTCAGACTGTTTGTTGAGTGACTAAAGGCCAAGGAAGAGAGTGGATGAAGGAGTGAAGGTAGGCAGGTGAGGAAGGGGCCCTCATGACCTCTTTGAATGGGAGTGTTGAGTTAGATTTGTACTGGCTCCTCTCTGCCCTCAGCTGGACACCTCGATGAGACTTGGGCTTACTCATTTGTCCTGACAGCACAGCCTCTCACTCCTAGGCCACCAGAGCTCCCTTGGGTAACCCATTTAGGGACACAGTGAGCCCAACAGCCTTGTGGGCCATGGTGACCCCAGATCGGTGGTCAGGTCCATAGAAGACCAAGCAAGAGCAAGGCTGGGCCCTGGCCAGCTGAAGCCTCACTTTTCAGAGGTCAGGATGAACTTGAGTTGGTAGCAGGAGACCCTTCTCACTGTTGCCCCAGGGTGGTCTGCAATGCCCACCCTTCCTCCCCTTGTATCTACTATGGAAGAAGTCCTGTACACCTAGACCTGCTCCCCCCAACACTGGACGCACATGGATCCCCTGGGCAGGTGCCCCACCCAACCCGGTTTGACCGCCAGCCAGGCTTCTGGTGTGAACAACAGCTCCCGATTTAGCTGTTGCTGCTGGGTGGGTGGTGCTGGAGGGATTCAGTCTTGTCAGGGGAGAAGGAGCGAGATTCCTCAGCTGATGAAACTCGTTGGGCATAACCTGGGACCCCCCACCTTCTGAGAATCCCACCTTCAGGGATCTCTTTCACTCTCCTCCCAGTTCAGACATAGGATCTCAGGAAGCAAAAGTGTTATACTTGCCCAAGTCCAGCCGTGCCTCCACAGAGCCCCTCCTGACTACATCAATGACTGCCCCTTGCTGGGAAAGGATGACTAGAGATGCTCACCAGATTGACCCTCGCCCATCCCAGGATGGGGCATCATTTTAGTCATCCGGTGCTGCTATAACAGAAATATCACCAGTGGATGGTTTTAACAAGCACATTTTATTCTTTCACACTTGAGGAGGCCAGAAGTCCAAAATTAGGCTCCAGGGAAAGGTTTTCTCTGTGTGTCAGCTCTGGAGGAAGGCCCCTGTTTCCTTCCAACACGTGTGGGCTTGCTGCTCCACGCATGTTGGCATCCATCATCATTTCCTGGATCTAGGAGGTTCTCAGCGTGGGGACCCCAGGTCCAGAGGACAAAAGCTACTTCCGGCTCTTCTTTTTTGGAAGTACTGAGGGGGTGAGACCCTCTAACTCTTCTGCAGCTCTAGTTTCAATCTCTCTCTCTCCCTCTCTCTTTCTTAAACTCTTGTGAGATAAAAAGGCATTGCAGGCCACCTTCACCCCCAGGGAAATCTCCCCTCATAGCAGATCCGGGCTTTGAGCAGATTACAGGTGTGCATACCACTTTTAGTATTTTCACAAGCAATTGGCTTATCAAATCATGGAGAATCATTACATAACTGTCACATCACATCAGTACATCCAAAATAAAAAGCACAATATATGCTTATTTGGAAGGAATCATGGTCCTTTTCCAGGTAAGCGTATATTTTGGAGAGGGAGTGGACACAAAATTTAATTCATGACATTCTATCATTTGACACCCAAAACATACCCTTTTCCCCCATGCAAAACACTTTCAATTAATCATATCATTCTCTAAGTCTTCAAAACAACTCTAAGTCCAAATTCTAGCCAGAGGCCAAAAAAAACCCCCTTCTCTTTATCTGTGAGCCTGTGAAATCTAGAATACAAGTTATGTGTCTCCAAAGTACAAAGATGGAACAGGTACCAAGCAGCCATCTTCATTTCAGATGGGGAAAACTGAAGAAGAAGAAGAAGAGGAGGAGGAGGAGAAATGGTAGCAAGCAAGTAAAATATCCAGCAGAACAACTTACATGAACTTTAAAAGAGCTCAAAAATAATCTTCTCTTCTCTGAGACCATCCAGACAGCATCCCTGCATTCCAGAATCTGGGTATTGGCCAAGCTCTCTGTACTCAAGCTAGAGGCCCCTGTTCCCCAGTTCTGCTTTCCAGGCCCACTGCAAGAGCAACTTTGTTCTCTCAACATTGGCCAGCCCCACATCTTAGTCCAGCTGAGTGGAGGTCTCATCTCCTTGCCAGCCTCTGCTTGCCTCTGTGGGCATGGCCACCCCAACCCCCTCAGCTTTGGGTGCCAAACCCATCTTATCAACAACTCCACACACCAGAACTTACTTAAGTTGTTGAAGCTCTGACTCCTTCAAACCTAGAAAACTATGGCCCCTACCCTTAAAATAGACAATGAATAATGAATACTGAAGCACTGATGCCTTTAAATGATGGTATTTGCCAAGAGTATTGACTATCTCGTGGACTGCCAAAAGAATATACAAGTCTGTCTTGGAGAAAATGCAACCAGGGTGCTTCTTGGAGAAAGGATGGTGAAATTTCTACTCACATATCTTGTGCATGCTTTCAGAAGATGCTGGTCCTTTGCAAAAGACATCACACTTTGAAAAGCAGAGGGTCAGAGGAAGAGAGGAAGAACGATCTTCACCTAGAAGGCTTGGCATAGAGTCTGCAACAATGGACTTGAACACGGTGGAGACTGAGGCTGGGGAGTGATAGGGCAAGGTTTCAATCTGTGGCTCATACAGTTGGCTAGGAGTCATAGTCACTTGATGGCACCTAACGGCATCTAACGTAAGGAGCTCTGGTGGCCTAGTGGTGAAAAGTGGCATTGCCAACCTGAAGGCACACGGTTTGAATCCATTAGCTGGTATGTGGGAGAAAGATGGGCTATCTCCTCCTGTGTGATTTACCACCTCTGAAATCTGCTGGAGGATCAGCTACGGGTCATTTCTGACTAGAAGGCACATAAAACAATACCCTTACAAGCCACACACCCCCGCCCCAGAAGCCATGGCCTACGCTTACAACTCAAGGGAGGATGCTTTTTGGCTTGGATACAGAGGCAGCTCGGCTTCCCTTGCTCCTCATGTCTTCAGTCTCTGCTCCCTGATCCATTGGTTTCTCAAAAAGACCATCTTCCTCTGTCTTGCTCCAGCAAGTGTTACAAAGCTCTCCAGCTGTACTGAGAAGTGTCCAGAGAGACTCTACTTGGTCTGTTAGACTTGACCTGAGGACACCCAGCCCTCTAACTCTGTGGGCCAGCAAGCCCAAGTTCACTGACAAGAGCCCAGCTGCCCTGCACTCCTCCAGGATGCCTCCTGTTTGAAGGCTCTCAGCACTCTTAGGTACCCTCCTGCATCCTCTCAAGGTAGCTTGTCTCCATTTCTGCACAGGTGCCCTGCGTCTGCCGCTGCACCCCATCTTCCGTGCAGTCCCAGGTGTTAAAATTCTCCCCATTTCCTTCCGAGCCCTCTCTAGAATTGCCCTTGACGCCCATCATTCTACCAGTCGCCTTTCCAAGGCAATCTAGGCTTTTCCTATTAGGCAACTTAAAACTCGTTCAGCCTCTACCTATTGCTGAACTCAATAAAACACACTCCCATGTTTTTTTAAAAAAATCTGTTGGAGTCGCACCTCATTCGCTCAGTGCCAAATTGTGCTGTAGTTATCTAGCGCTGTTATGACAGAAATTCCACAAGTGGATGATTTGAAGAAATAGAAATGTAGCCTCTCACAATTTAGAGGGATATATGTCCAAATTCACAGCGCTGGCTCTATGAAAAGCCTTTCTCTCTGCATCAGCTCTGGGGGAAGGTGCTTGTCTCCTTCAGAATCTGTGGGCTTGATGTCCCTTGGAGAGTCCCAGATATCTTGGCACCAGCTTTCTCCTGGCTCTAGAAGGTTCATCCTTTGTCCAAAGGACACACTCTTCTCTTGGCTCACCTTTCTTAAAGGCACTGAGCACCCCCTCCCCAATATTCTCTCCTTTTATCTCTTGTAAATTGCGAAGTGATACAGGCCACGCCCCTTCCGGCAGATCAGGGATGCTGTGGGACTAAGGGTGCTTCCTCTCACACTGATTCGCTGATCAGAAGGATTGTTACATAACAGCTATAGTACATCTTCAAATGTCAAACACCTCATGAGAATCTTGGTCCTCCCAAGGAACAACATATTTTTTTGGGGGGCAAGATTCAACCTATGTCAAGAAGGGGCTTTATTCCTCCCTGTAGAAGCCCAAAGCCCAACCTTGGGTCCAGGTGCCCAAGTGTCCTTCCTTCGTGAGTTTGAGGTCCCACCCTGTGGGTAGGTCATTAACAGTTCCAGATGCTGAGGATGTGAGGGTGACTGGATCACATGACCATCCTCTGGCAGGGGGTTGGGGGGAGGTACTTGTATGGCCTGGTGGGGAAACACTCCTGCTGTGGCGAAACTCAGGACACCATCCTGGAGGAGGAGGCCCTTGCCTGGTGGGGAATCAGGAGGCATTTGGAAATGGCAAGCAGGATTCTTGGAATATTTCCAGGAGTCCGGCTGCTGGCCCGTTCCCTGTGCTGGCCCATTGCTGCTGTCTGTGGCTTTGATGAATAAGAGATAAGAAAGCAGAGTAATTATGGCTTAATATGCACAAAATTGGGCAGAGGGACTAGTCTGGTAAGAGTCTTCATGGGTGCAGGTCTGATGACAGCAAGCCAAGACCCCCACTGCAGCCCAAGGTTGGGTGGGGACAGAGAGGCCACCAGGGGCACCAGAGGTTACTCCAGAGGAAGCAGTGGATTTGAACAAAGGCTAGTCTTAGGAGAGACAGTCAGGGCGTGGGCCTACCTGAATGGCCCCAGATTCCACTTCTCTGCAAAATGGTTGAAGACCCCACTGTATACACTGCAGGACCCCGTGGCATGATGGGCTTAACAAGCCTGGCAGAGTCCTCTCGGGCATCGGGCAGGCAGCCACCCTCCATGGTGCGAGCAGATGGCGGGCCGGCACCCCCCCAGCTCCCTGGCACGGGGACCACGCCACCAGCCGCCCACTCTGAGTGCTAGGAAGTCACATTGGCGCAGCCCTTCAGTGGCAGGTAGGGACTGCGTTTGGGAAATGTTCTAGAAGCTCCTTCCTGCTTGCTCTTTGTCTGGCCTTAGGGTTTGACCCAGAGTGTGTCAAACTGAGACTGTGCCTTTTTACTTCCCAGCTCCTCTCAGGAGGACATCGTGGGTCCCGGGAAGCTCTGCCCCAAGCTGGATGCCTATCAGTGAACCAGACGGTGCATGAAAACCCAGTCTCTGTCATAAGGACCCTTGGTCTTCACAGGGGACAGGATGGCGGGACGAAAGTGGGACAGTGACCAGCTGTGCCCTGTCCTCCCTTGACTTTACTCAGGAGGCTTTGATGCCTGCCTCCTTTCCACACTGCAGAGAGGTTGGGAATTGGCTTGGAGGTCACACAACCAAGCTGGGGCTAAACTCTCCAAATGTTGAGGTGAAAGAGGCCCCATGGCAGTGCCAGGCCTCCCTGGAGGATCATGGCTGGCCGGGGAGCTGGCAGATGGCCGTGCTCAGTGTCTGGTGGGCTTGAGGGGTACAGGGACTACTGGCCTTGCAGCACAGGCGGGGGGTGGCAGGCCTTCTCATCCCCGAGGACAGAGGCGGTTCTGTCTCCAGCCCAAGTCCTCTCTCTAGGCCCAGGTCACATGTCCAGAAGGTCTAGGGGGGCTCAGGTTAGCTCTGAATTTCTGCTGTGCATCTGACCACAGCTAGCCCTCCTCTCTGTCCCAGGAACTGAGAGGTGTGGACTGTATTAAAGGGACAGTGGGAGGGAGAGAGAGAGGGATGAAAAGTTGAGGGCTTAGCTCTGGCCCATGTCAAACCTACCCCACTGGGCCCTTTTCTACCCACCCCTCGGGTCTGTAGTGGTGCTAAAAGCTGCATCTGCCCACACCCTGATGACTGTGCCAACCAGATTCTCCCCACAGCTCTGCTTTGGGGATCAAATGGTGTCTCATGGGTGTGAACTGACACAGCCTTTCTTAGCCCTCCTCCACTCCACATAGACCCCTCTCATCACTGACTCACCCATTAATACCTAGGAGCCCTTCCTCCCAAAGACAAAGGCCTTCAGCAAGGAGGGAGCTGGCCAAGGTGCTGAAGTGAGCAGACAGAGGGAACAGCCCATGTCCCATCACCACCACCACCACACAGACCTGTGGACAGGTGGGAGGTTCCGGCCCCAGCACAGAATAGCTGAATTTAGTGGCCAGAGAGGGGTCTGGTGCCAGAAGCCTCCAACGTATGGGCAGACCTCCTTATCCTGTCCACAGCTCTGCACCATGCCCCAGAATTGCCTTCTTAGCTGCTGCTGGAGGAAGGGGCCGGTGGGTCACTGCCATCTTTAGAATGCATTGAATCCAGACTGGGTTGCAGAGGAACCCAAGACCCCGCTGTAGATCTATGGGAGCGCCAGGGCTGAAGCCTGGTCCCTTTATGTAGCTGAAGCACCAGTTCCAATGTTGGTCTGATGGCCCATGACTCTGACGTGGGGAGAAGTCCATTGGTTTGGAAGTGGCTGTGTGCAGGACACTGGCAAATTTCAGTGTGTGGTCCCAGGTTCCCTACCTGTACAGTGGAGCGCGGGGACAATTTACGGAGCCATCATAGGTGCGGGCTTGGTGACACTCCGCGCCCAGTGCTCCCAGAGAGGTGACTGCAGATGCACTAAGCAGACGGAGGGCTCCCTATATTCTCCCGTGAGGCACGGAGAATGCCCCAAAGGTGCACGAGAAGCCTCAGCTCTCTTCAACTCTGAGCCTCCAGTTTTCTCAATGGAAAAGGGGTCCATTCTACTCCAGCGGAGGTTTGCTAGGCAGAGGGCGCTCCAGGATTTAGCGATGCGAGGCAGGGCGTGGGCCAGGCGGGGGTCGGGGGAGTCAGGCTCTCCCAGGTCGCTGGTGGGGTGTGTGTGGGGGGGCAATGCCCTGCTCCCTCGCCCAGCCAGCCCCGCGGCGCACCCGCGCACCCAGCCCACTGCACGGCCCGCCTGCAGGGACCGCCGCATCTCCAGCTACGCGCCGCCTTTGTCTGGGCGCCGGTGGCGCGTACGCGCCGAGCATCTCCTGCGGCCCAG
>NW_006399839.1:7659417-7754053 GCF_000299155.1 Elephantulus edwardii | reverse complement strand
GACAAGCTGGCCCTGGACGCTGGGCTGGGACCAAGGGTGGAGTCTGCCCGCTGGAAGGGCGGGGTCCGGCCTCCGAGGGCCCTGGCCACGAAGGGGTTAATGCTCGGGGTTTTTGGCTTTTTTTTTTTTTTTTGCAGAAACGTGGGTACCTTGAAATGGGGCAGGGGTCTGCGTCCAGCAGTGGGTACTTCAGAGTGGGGGAGGAGGGGTTCGGCAAGCGGCCCCCAGCGCACTGAACCTCTGGAGTTTTTCTGGGGTCGGGCCTCAACAGAATGAATGGGGGCGTCGGCAGCGGCAGAAGGCATGGGGGGCGGGGCTGTCCCAGCGCTGCCCCCTCTCTTTATGGTGGGCGCACTTCTCGAGGGAGGGCGATGCACCCCCACCCGCAGAGGGCCCTTCGAGGCTGGGTGAGCGGAGCACTATGGGTGTGGGGCTGGCAGGGCCCCTCCCTAGGCAGCCCCGTGGGACCCCTCCCCCACAGGGTGTGGGGGGGTCCCCAGAGAGAGGGCGGGCTCCCTGAGAGGGAGGGCTTGGGCAGACCCCGCCTGCTGGCCCTCCCCAGTGCCCACCGCTCCCTGCTGCTGTCCCCACTGCCGAAGGCTGCACACACGTTTTCTCGCACGTGCGCGTGTCTACATGGACGGCGCGCTTGCACGCGCGTGTGCACATGCACGCCAGGGTTGCCCAGTGTGCACATGCCTGCACATCCTGTTTGCGCACCCAGGGCCTTCGAGGATGCACAGTTTCCCCCTCGCCCCTCCCCCACACGTGTGCACTCGACGCGCCTACGGGGTCTCCATGCCTACACATGCTAGGGGCCCTCAGCAGTAGCCACCCCGCCCCCACCTGCACACCTGCCGGGTGGGTCCTTGGACCTCCAGGGCCCCACAGATCAAGGGCTGGAAAACCTCACGACCGGAGTGGCACCCACCTTTGTGCGCCTATGCCCCTGACTTACAGTCTCCCATTCGCATCCCTTTGCCTCTCAGTGTGTGCATTGCCTGCTGTGTTGGTGTGTTGTGTGTGACTGTGTGCCCAGGATGCATCCTTCAGGGTATAGGTGTCACTGGTGCACCTGGATGGCTGTGGCTGGTTCTTCTGTCTGTGTCTGCATCAGAAATCCAGAGACTGTATCCCCAAGCCCATGTTATGCAGTGCGAGGTCTCCTGGCCTCGCGGGCCCCTCCCTACCCCACATGGCATCAATGGTGGCAGGTAGTAAGAAAGATCATCTCAAACCTCCAGGTTACCACTGACTTGTACAAATAGGCCAGATCCCGGGCATAGTGACAGCCACTGCAACTAGGGGCAGACATGTGTCACCCTGCAGCTGACCCCGAGTGACCTTGGAGAGACCCTTCCTGGAGGGGGAACCTCAGTTTCTCCAAGACGAAAACTTTTTTGGTGAGAGGTTTAATGGTCAGGTCATGTGTGAGGACAGATGTGTACGAGAACCAAAGACTTCTTACACAGGGCCAGAGCTTGAGGGGTTCTGGGGAGCAGACTATTCTTGCAGGCTGTATGGGGGTGACACTTGATGATAAAGGCAGGAGCTTGTGGTGGACACCCCCTGGGAGGGAGCAGAGTAAGCAGTAGGCTCTGTGATGGGGCAAAGCAGGCAGGGCTTTGCTCACCCCCCATAAGTAGGCTAGGTGATTCCCTTTAATAAGCCTCAGTCTTCCCATCTGTAAAGTGGGAACCATCTTTCCTCTGTTCCAGACTGAGAAGAGGAAAAAAAAAATCACAATGAGTGTGGTCCCCACCTGAGGAAAGGGGGAAGCTACAAGGGGCCCTAGGATGACAGGACCATGAGTGGATCCAGAGCCCAGCTCAGCCACACACTGTCCCATCCAAGTTTGACCTTGAACAAGTCAGTTGGCCTGGTTGTGTCTTAGTTCCCCTTGCTTGTGAGACGAGCCCAGGGCATGGTGAGTCTTGCTTTCCCTGGGGAGTTCTGACTCCAGTGCTTCCACATTCAAAGTACCCCCCAAAAAAACCATCCCCGCCCACATTCCATGGTCCCCAAAGAAGACATACCTTCCTTGGATCGCTGGACTGTCAGTTAGACCCCTTCCACCCATTTTACAGGTGGGGAAATAAGGTGGTGGGTTGGCATTGCAGAATGGAGCTGATGGAAGGGCAGTGGTCAGGAAAGCACCCCAGAAAGTGAGTACTGCTGGCTTTCCCAAGCTGAGTTCTGCCTCTTAGCAGCCAGGGAGTTAAGGAACCCCTCACTCTTTGTTGCCATATGAGGAGCGATGGTCTTTGGCAGGATGCTGGGAGGATTGATGTGAACTGGCCTTGGTTTGCAGAACTGCATCAGGAGCACTTGGAGAAGCGTCTGGCCAAGTGGATTTCAGCTAGGAGGGCTTGTGGTGGGATTGTAGGGGCTCCTGACCACAGAATGGGCTGGAGCCCTAGAAAAGGCACGGAGGAGGGGGAAAGAAAATTATACTGTCTGGAAGGTGAAGGCCTGGGCCAGCCAAAGGTGAGGGAGGGGGCCTAGGAGGAGTTTCCTGAGTGACTGACTGACCCTGTGGGGGTCCATGGGGGCATGCTTTCCCAGTGCCTGTCTGGGCCTGGCCCTCACCATCTCTCCGTGTCCTGGACTCCCAGTCACCCCACGCCACCTTGCTCCATGCCATGGGAATGGGATTAGGGACTTTGTGCTATGGCCAACCCAGCAGAGGGTGTAGTACCAAAGGTTCAGCCATAAAGGTGGAGGACAGAATGCACTAACCTCTCCAGGTTCTCAGTTGACGTGTTGATCCTGGAGGTCACGTCCAGGCGCAACATCAAAGCCACCTGGCTAGCCTGCAGGAGAACCTGATGTGTTTCCTCTTTTTCTGGACTTGGGATCCCAAGTGTTTCCTCAGGGAGTCTCAATCTGTGCATATAGGGAATGGATCAGAAAAACCACATCAGAAAGTTGTAAGATGAGTGTGTGTGTGTGTGTGTGTGTGTGTGTGAGAGAGAGAGAGAGAGAGGGGGGGAAGTGTGTGAGAGAGGGAGGGATTATGAAAGAGGGATGGTGTGTGATGGAGGGATGTGTGAAAGTGGAGGGAGTGTGTGAGAGGGAGGGTTTGTGAGAGAAAGGGAGGGAGGGAGTGTGTGACGGAGGAAGTGTGTGAGGGAGGGAGGGATTATGAAAGAGGCATGGTGTGTGTGAGAGAGGGAGGAATGTGTGAAAGTGGAGAGAGTGTGTGTGAGAGGAAGGGTGTGTGAGAGGGAGTATGAGAAAGAGGGAAGGAGTGTGTGAGGGAGGGAGGGGGTGTGTGTGGGAAGGAGAGAATATGTGAAAGAGGATGGGAGTGTGTGAGAGAGAGGGAGGGAGTGTGTGAGAGAGAAGGAGGGAGGGATGTGTGAGAGAGGGAGGAATGTGTGAAAGTGGAGAGAGTGTGTGTGAGAGGAAGGGTGTGTGAGAGGGAGTATGAGAAAGAGGGAGGGAGGGGGTGTGTGTGGGAAGGAGAGAATATGTGAAAGAGGATGGGAGTGTGTGAGAGAGAGGGAGGGAGTGTGTGAGTGTGTGAGAGAGAGAGAAGGAGGGAGGGATGTGTGAGAGTGTGTGAGTGTGTGTGTGAGAGAGAGAAGGAGGGAGGGATGTATAAGAGTGAGGGAGTGTGTGTAAGAGTGTGTGAGAGGGAGGGAATGTGTGTGTGTGTGTGAGTGAGAGGGAGGGAGGGATGTTTGAGGGAGGAAGTGTGAAGGCCCTCTGGTGACCTGGTGGCAAGAAGCTGCACTGCAATCCCTGAAGGAGGGAGTATGTGAAGGTGGAGGGGGTGTGTGATAGAGGGATCTGTGAAAGAGGGAGGGAGGGATGTGTGAAAGTGGAAGGAGTGTGTGAGAGAAGGAGGATCTGTGAAAGTGGAGAGTGTGAGGGAGGGAGTGTGAGAGAAGGAGTGTGGGAAGGCGAGTGTGTGAAGAAGGGAGTGAGTGTATGGGAGAAGGCGGGTGTGTGAGGGAGAGGAGTGTAAAAGGGAGGGAAAGTATGAGATAGGGACTGTGTGAGAGAGGAAGTGTGTGAAAGAGGGAGGGAGTGTGTGAGTGTGTGTGTGTGAGAGAGAGAGGGAGGGAGGGATGTGTGAAAGTGGAAGGAGTGTGTGAGAGAAGGAGGATCTTTGAAAGTGGAGAGTGTGAGGGAGGGAGTGTGGGAAGGCGAGTGTGTGAAGGAGGGAGTGAGTGTATGGGAGAAGGAGGGTGTGTGAGGGAGAGGAGTGTAAAAGGGAGGGAAAGTGTGAGATAGGGACTGTGTGAGAGAGGAAGTGTGTGAAAGAGGGAGGGAGTGTGTGAGGGGGTCGAGGAGGGAGGGAGAGTGTGAGAGAGGAAGGAATGTGAGAAGGGTGGAGAGTGGGAGAGAGGAGAGTGTGTGTGTGTGTGTGTGTGTGTGTGAGTGTGAGAGAGAGAGAGGTTGATTGTGTGTATGAGAGCGAGTGTAAGAGGAGGGAGGGCTGTGGGAAGGAGTGGGCCTCCCTATCACCTACAGCCTATCACTAGATTTGAGGGCTCCTTGCTAATCAGCTTAGTTTATGCTGCTCTGCCCCCCTCTCTTGTGGGACCACCTGGTCCTCTGTGGACAATTAGGGCCTCTGGCCTGGCGACCCATAGTGTGTGAGTCTCTTCCTCTCTGGTCAAAGCCCCCTTGCCTCTCTGTGCAGCAGACCCCCTCCTTCCAACCATATTCTCCTGGGACCCAGCCTCTGAACCACGCCCCTCAGCCTACCTCTGCCTGTGACCACAGCCCCCTCATAGTGGTCATATCCCAGAGACTGCGTCTTCCATGACCTTTCATTCATGTGTTCATTCATTCGTGGCCTGCTGAGCCCCTCTCCTGAAGCAGGCAGATAAGGGACATGATTCTCGTCCTTGGGAATTTGTGAGGGTGAAAAGCTTTAAAGGGTAAAAAACCACAGAAGGGCCACCGGAAGCTGTGGGACACCACTGCCAGGCCGGGGCATTTGGCAAGCCTGTCCACATACGTGCACCTGCCATCTCCCTGCACGTTGCCGGAGCGTGTGTAGGCCCAGACGGGTCCCACCATACTGGGCGTTTTGTAATGCGGTTGCTTCTTTTGTCACTGTATTTTAAAATTTGTGCATGTCGGTAACTATTCTTGTGCATCTTAGATTTATTGGTGTGTGTGGAATCCCTTCCCAAGAGGGCGCCATGATTTATTCATCCCAACCTGGGGTGGTGCCGCTTGTCGCCGGCAGCTTTTGGACGCTGCAGATGGACACAGGGGGCTTGGGGGGGAAATGCAGCTCCATGCACTGTCCCCCTGTGTCCTCAGAGAAGCCACCTCCAAATTGCCTGGGTGTCTGTTCCCTTCCTCTGCAGGACTGCAGGGCCTGACTCCCACACCCACTGGCCATGAACACGCAGGACCTACCCTCTTGGACCTGTACATTTTTTTTTTTTGCCCATGACGTGGGATGACTTTCTGGACATTTCCTTGGTCATCAGGAATTCTGTGCTGAGAATAGCTGCTTATTCAGAGCATGTTTTGGGGTCTGCCTTTCTCCTAGTCTTGAGCTTTGTTGCATCTCAAAGGTCTAGTTAGTCTCTGTATGAGCCTCACACCCTAGGCCTTCCCTTGCCGGTCCCCTCAAGGGCAGCTAGGGCCAGGGCAGAGCTGAGAGCCAAGGAGTGAGAGGGCAGTTGGGAGTCCCTTGACCCAGGCGCTGTGGGAAGGCGAGTCAGGGGAAGGTGCCCCGCGATTGCACCTCAGCCCTCTGGTCTACCTCGGATGACCTTGCCTAGCCCTCCTGGACCACGCTCTGTGGAACAGAAGTCCCTGGAACGTTGATGGGTGTTGGACAAGGATTTCGTGGTCAAACGCATTTGGGAGCGGCTGGGTTAGATAGTGCTGACCCAGCTCCTTTCCTGCAGGGCTGCTCAGGGCTTCGGGCCTGCAGGAGCAGGTGGTCAGCTGCTTCTTCGTACGCTTCCCGTTGTCAGCGCCTCCACACCAGGAGCTTCGGGGCCTGGGGGGGGGTCTCCATTCTGGGTGGGATGGTGACTGAGGGTCTGTGGGGGACCTCAGGGATGGGTGGGCCCGTTTTCCCACACAAACCTGCCTGCTCCGTCGTGCGCCAGTGGGTGGAGGGGCCTCAGCTCCTCCCTGCAGCGCGAAGCAAATGTGCAAATTTAACCTTTGGATTTATGACTCTATTTCTTTGCAGCAAATGCCACGGGAAATGTCAGGCCGAAGCTGAAGCTGGGCAAGGGGCCCACAAAGGAAAGGGGTGAGGGTGAGCAGGACTGGGGTACCAAGGGTCTCGGGTTCTCTCTACCTTCCCCCACCGCCACTTTGTCACCACCTCCAGGAAGCCTTCCAGGATTGTCCCTCTCTGCACTTGTCTCCTCGATGCGTCCGATCTGCCCAGGGCCGCTTTTGACCTTGGTCACTTGGTCCCTTGATTCGCTGTTTGCCAGGGCTCTGAGAAGGCATCTCAGGACATGGTAGAACCATCCCCACTTCCACTCCCCCACCGGTCGGAGCAGCCACAGGATCGCTGTGTGACCTTGGGCACCGCCTGCCCTCTCTGGTCACTGATGCCCTCATCCATAATCCGCGGCTGCCAAGCAGAGGTGGTGTTCTCGGCTCAGTGCCTTCGCGGGTGGGAGGGAGGTGCTGCCAGGCCTGCAGTAGGCGCTCCGGAAAGAGATGTGGGGCGGTGGGTGGATGAGGAATATAGGGGAGCACCAAGCCAAGCTGGGAACCCCCCGGCCCCTGGACTTCACCCCAGCAATACCAGCTCCAATGGCTCAGCCTGGCCCTCTGGCCCACACACGGGTTCAGCCAGTGCTTGCCACCTACCTGCTGTGTCCCTGGCCTGTGTGGCTGAGAGGGGTCTTGGGGCTCCTAGCTGCCCCCCTCCACTAGCTCCCATACCCTTCCCTCTACTGTCCCTCTGCTCCCCTGGGTACCTTGGGTCCCCTGATTGATCCTGCTGTTGGACACCCCTCTGTGCCCTCCACTTCTGGCTTGGAGCCCAAGAATCAGGGTCCCTGCTTATCTCCCCAAATGCAAATCCAGTGCCAGATCTGAAAGGCTCCCTGGAGGGTGGAGGGCTTGCCTTGAACCCTGCCATCTCCCAGCCCGCCGATGTCCAGGCTTCTGCTGGCTGGCTGTGCTCCCACAAAGCCCCGAGAGGTGATTGATGTCCAGCCAGGCCCTCCCGCCTCCGCTCTCCCAGGAAGGTGTTGGGGTGACGGAGAAGGGCTCCTGGGCCTGGGCCCCCTGGCTCAGAGCTGGTGACACTCTGGCCTGGCTGTCACACGCAAGCCTGTGGCAGCAAGAGGGTCACACTTTCTGGAAGGAAGGTGGAGATGCCAGCCTCAGCATGGCGGTGCCCGGGATGAGGGCCCACCTGGGTTTTAGCCAGAGTCAGCTGTGCGCTGGGGCAAGTCAGCTGCCCTGCTGATGTCCCTGTACACGATGGCAGCTGTGCTGCCCACAGGTGTGCCAGGCACTTGATTCTTCAAACCGCCCGGCTCCCGGGGCCCCTTCTCCTCCCGGCCCGGCCAAGACTCTCCAGGGCTGGAACGCGAATGGAGTTTCCAGTAGGGAGCTGTGGCCCCTGCCTTCCAGGGCGTCCCTGGGCTCTTACAGAAGGAGTGTGGGCCTTGGAGAGAGGGAGAGTCCTTGTTCATGCAAGGCGAGGAGGTGTTGATGATTGTGGATGTGGAGGTCAGGGTGCCAGGGGGACTGCACTGGGCCAGCTCCTGAGGGCTCTGGAGGGGACACAAGGTCTACATGGGGGACACTCATTAGTTCCTAATATCTTCATTTTTTTGAGACTAAGCCCAGCCAGGGTCCCTGTTGGGGTAGGGCCCAGCCGCAGGCTGATTCAGAAGGAAATTCAACATTCCTGTCCTTTACTATTCAGGAGTCTTTGCCTCACAATCTGCCTTGTGTTTGAGGTGCAGGTGGGGGAGTTGGCCCCTATCTGGCTCAGTTCTAGCCTGGTCCTTTGGGGGGGATTTTGGCTGTGGCCAGTGAGGGGCGGGCCTCCTACTCCAAGACAAGGACAGAATGGGGTCAGACTGAGGAGGGTGGACCACCGCCCTGGTGTGACCTCAGCCCTAGAGAGAAGCCAGTCAGATGGGGTCCTCCAGGCCTGGCTGGTCAGCAGGACACGTGCTGGGCTGGGCCGGCTCATCCACACAGTTCTTAGGGAGCCGTGAACTGACCAAGGTCGTAGGGGCCAGTGTCCGCTCTCCCAGCCCCCATGTAGCCTTCCAGCCAGAAAACGAAGAGTTCTCCCGATGCCCCCTTAGCCATCAGCACCCTGCCAGGTTCCCACCCACACACTTCTCTGTCTGCCCTAGTTGTGTCTCCTCTCCCTGACCCGTCCCCCTCTCCCCACGTCCTTGTCCTCAAGGCCAATACCTCTGAACGCTTCTGCTCCTTTGAGGCTACCAAGCTGCCTGTTTACTCCCTGCTTGACCCCCTCCATGCTTTGCTGAAACTGAGGTTCCCAGGGCTTCTGAGGGAGCAGCAAGGCAGATTACACTCGCTTCCACCTGAGCCTCCCCAGCATGGGGTCATGGGACACTGGTCCCTGAGGGTGGCTTGACAGTTGGATCCATGGTGTCCCTGGAGAGGGGCCCCCTATGCTGTCATTGGTTTTGTGTACCTTTGAGTCAGAACTGACCTATAGCTGACCCTCCAGTGGGTTTTCAGTGGCCATAAATTGCAGGAGAGAAGATTGCCCAGCCTTTGCCTGTGGAACCTGCTGGCGGATTTGAACCATGGGCCTTTGGGATTGCAGTACAGCTTCTTGCCCCTAGGCTGCCAGAGCTCCATTATACTATGGGTCCAAGGCCCCGGAAAGGGCTAGAGGTTGATTCCTGCAATCTTCTTCTTCCAAGTCCCCACCAGGCTGTCAGGAAGTTTCCCCAAAGCAGAAGTACCCTGGTCTCTGCCCACCAGGCCGTCCCAAGGACACTGTCTCTCCAGGAGACCCGGATGATGGTGGGTTGGGGAAAGTGATCAGTCATGGACAGAACTGTGGGTGTTGGGAAAGGGAAATGAAGGGACAGTTGGGAGAGGCCACAGGGAGGGAAGGACACATGAAGGCCTTGGGTTCGTGGGCCCAGAGGATGGAATCAAGTCTTTGGGGGGAAGCAGTCGGATCGGGGGAGGGCTTCCAGTGGGCACAGCTGGCCCAGCCTGGTCCTGTAGGCTGGCAGTGTGACATGTGGCCTGTATGCCGAGCCATGCCCAGGCTGTCTTTCATCTCCCTGCCTCGGCCCCAATTTATGTCAGGCAGAGGCTGACACGGGGAACAAGTGTGACAAGTGTCTGGCTTCCTATTTGAAAATTGGCCAAAGAAAAACTCTCCCCATAAAGATATTGCATCTACATTCCTGTCTGTGTCACCGCGAGGACCCATCGCAGCTGAGACAGATGGTGGCTCTAATAGACTCCTTCCTTCGCTGACTGCCGGGCGTGGGGCTGGCCCCGGCGTGGCCTGAGACCTGCACTGGGGACAAGGGCATCAGCCCCCAGCGCCCTCTCATCCCATGCCTGCCCTCAAGCCTGGGCCATCAGGGCCTCTAACCCAGCCAGGGACCTGAGGGCACGTGACACATACTCATGGAGTGGCAGCTTCAAGCCTCTCCCAGCAGAAAGAAGAACCACCCCCTTCAAGAGGTTAGCCCCTGACTTCTCACCTGCCGCAGAAGGGGCTGCTGTCACTGTCCTCTGTGCACAGGGAGTTCCAGGAGAAGGAGTCCGGCTAGGCATGTCAGGGGATCCCTAGGCCTCCCCCCAATCCCAGGAGCCTGGTATGGACTGTTTGTCTCTGTCATGCAGTGTCTAGGGCCTGGCTGTGACGCAGGACCTCACATGGGACATGGGAGGATATTAGGGAAGAACCAGGGACCACTTCTGTCTACCCTCAGGGCTCACCTGGCTGAACCCTGATGTTTGTTTAATATACCTATCTTGCCCTGGTCAACCAGTGGTGAACCCAGAGTAGGACCGTCCAGCAAGGCATTAGAGGTCACTGACACAGGATATCTTGGGGCTATGCCCATGAACAAAACTGAGGGTTCCTTCTGAGACAGGTGGAGTCCTACTCGCCTGCTGCCTTCCACAGTGGCCCCCTCCTGGCCTGAGTCCAGGACCACAGATGGTTCTGGGGGTGGGCATGGGGAAGGGATGGGGGGACGGGATTGGTCAGTTCAGGACTGAAGGATGGGGTCTTAGGGGGTCATCATCCTTCCCAAGTGTGCCAGCCCTCTTAGATGCTCGACTCTCTCCACTGGAGGTGAGGGCACCCCAGAAAATGTGGACGTGCAGCCCCCTGTAGGGAGGGGTCCCAAGTTCCTACCACTTCTCACCTTCCAGATGACAGCGTCCTGGCAGGGTTACTGTGTCCCCGGTTCTGTGTGAGCATGGGAGGTGGGTTCTGCGGTCTCCATTGCTGGAGAGGAAGTAGATTTTGAGAGGTTGGGACCCCACAGAGCAGAGGCAGCTTCAAAGCCCTGGCCTGTGTCCCATCTGCGGGGACTTAGGCCAGGGACCCTGTGAACAGGGCCACCTGCTTCAGCTCCAGCACATGAACAGATCCAGAAAAACAGGGCAAACCCAAAGCGCTTCAAGTCTGATTTTATTGAGCTGCGCTTATGGTGGAAAATTTGGAAGCATACATCAACGTTTTAAGAGAGAAATAAAGCCGCTCATAGCAGCGTTCAGAAAGCCTGCCGTTGGTGCAAGGGTGTGGAGGTCCTGAGCACCGTGCCTGCGTCCAGCGTCACTGTGTGAGCTCAGAGGTTCCAGGACTTGGCTGTCCAGCCCTTTGCTGTCCTCAGAGAGTGTCCAGACAGTGGCCTTGACCGGCTGGAAGAGTAAACACGCATTTACTTAGCAAGCATTCGTGGAATGCCTGCAGTGTGGTCTTCCCTGATAGAGTAGGGGTACAGGCTGGCTAGGATGTAGGTTGGCTGTAGACAGAAGGTGGGAGGGGGCATCAAGGCAGAGTTGGGGAATGGATAAGTTCTAGAACCAGAGCAGAGAGGGACACAGAATTGAGGAAGCGCCCCAGCGCACTGAGATTACCAGGGATCTGGTACCCAGCCCTGGCACTTAACAAACCTCTGGAGGTGGAGACTGCCCACGGGTCGGGGGTGGGGGACCACCCCACCCACTGCAGTGCTCTGGCGGCTCTAGGGATGGGTAGTGGGTAAACAAAGCTATCCTTGAGGGGGTTGATGGGTTTAAAACATGCACTAGTGAGAAGAGGTGCCAACCAAAGGGCCCGAAGGTCAGAGAGCCAGCCAGCCAAGCCCAGGGCAGTGGGCCGACATGGATCAGAAGACAGACGCAGGACGAAGAGAAAAGAGCTCACAGACTGGCTTGGAGCAGAGGGAAGATTCTGGAAAGACACAGGACAGAGGGCATTGAGCTGGCCAGGCTCAGGGCACTGTCGTTGGCTGCTGGCCTGCAGTACCTGGAGAGGACCTTGTGTATTAGGCTGGGGACAGGAAGGAAGGTGGGGACAGTGTTTTTCAAGCTTGGGAAGCTCAGCCTGTGGGGAGTCCGTCCAGCGGACCCAGCAAGCAGCACTGGGGATGCAGAGCTGAGTCTGGGGTCTCTGCTGGGAGGGGAATAAAGAGAGGGATGAGCAGGTCATGGTCCACCCTGATCCCCAGTGCCACAGCTATGACCACCAGGTGGCCACAGATGCCAGGCCCAGGCACGTCCCGAGGGACTCTGCCAAAGGGGGGGTGTTTCTGAGCTGAGACAGCATGACCCCTCCCTCACACCACTGGGGCGGAAGGTGCTGAGGAGAGGCACTGGCCCCCGTGGGGGCACCCCACCCCCAGGACAACCTGACCCGCTCAGCCTGCCCGCCGCCCGCTGGGAGCGCCTGTCACGTCAGGAAACAGCCAAAATACACTGACCTGCTTTTCCTGCAGGAGGCAGAGACGCCTGCTCCCCCACCCTGCGCGGTGAGAAGATGCTGGCGATTTTCATCCCAAATTGATTTCAAATAAGGAAGAGTTATCACACACAATCATATAGGAATAATTTATCACTCGTTAATAAAAGAGCAATTACCGATTCACATCACCCCTGCCTGCGTGCGGAGGGTTCGGCGGCGGGAGTGTGGGGCTCCGGTGGAAGCTGAGAGAACCTTCTCTGCTCTTGACAAGGTCAGCCCCTGAGAGGCCCCGGTCTGGGGTGGCCAGAGCCTGTGATGAAGCGATGGGTGAAACGGGGTGGCAGCGGAGAGGGAAGGCGAGGCCAGGGTGGGAGGGGAAGGAGTTGGCTCCCAGAAAGGGTGTTGGGCCAGGTCGAACAGGACGTTTCACCCAGCGGAATAGGCCCCTTCACATATGTAGCTGTGATTACCAGGACACCTCAGTTAGCAACCCGGAGCGTTTCAGGGGGCTGCTGGTGGTGGTGTGGTGTCCTCAGACTCCCTCAGCTGAGAGGGAAGTGGGTGCTCTTTGCTAGCACCCTGGCCCCGGGGCCATGTGGCGCTGATCCAGCCACCAGCTCTGATGACTGACCCTCACCCCCTTCCTCTGCCCAGCAAGGCCTGCGTCGTAAGCCACGTTCATCTCCACCTTCTGGCACATAGACTCCATTCTTGGTTTTATCTCCATTTCTGAGAAGTCTGTATCTAATATGCAATAGAGTTCTTTTTTTAATAAAATAACATTTTGGTCAACATTATCTTGCCCAAGGCTGAAGTCTGTACTCAGTCTGTACTCGGGACAAGGTTAAGATCTACTTCCCAGCGTGGTTATCTTCTCACTACAACCAGAAATAAGCGGCCCAGTGCCTGTCCTGACTCTGGTGCCCCGTGTGTTAAGGAGGAGAACTGCGCTCTGTGGGGGGCTTGGCTGTCACTTTACAGAGGAAGCTTGCCTGCCTGCTTTGTGGTGCCACTGGATCGGCTTGAAACACCGATCTTTTTACTTAGTGTTCTTGTTATTACGTGCCATCAACTTGACAGTGATGCGTAGCCACCCTATGACCAACAGATCTGAACCCTGCCTTATCTTTTTCCATCCCCACTATCTCTGAAACATTCAAGCCCTTCGTAAAGGTCACTGTGTGACCATCTTGTTGAGGGTCTTCCTCTCTTTCTCAGACCCTCCAACGTGATGTCATTTTTAGGCACTGGTCCCACCTGAAAACATACCCAAAGTATGTGAGACCAAGTTCCACCATCTTTGTCTCTGAGTGGTACTTTCTCCCTCCAAGATAGTCTGATTTGTTCTTTTGGCTGTTGATGGGATATTCAGTGCTCTACCACCACAATGCAAGGCCATCAAGTCTTCTTTGATCTTACTTAATTCTTTGTCCCACGTGCAGATGCATGGGGAACAATGGAAAATACTTATGACTTGGACCCGGCACACCTTAGTCTTTACACTGACATCCTTGCTCTTCGGCACTTTGAAGAGGTTCTTGACATCAGATTTTTTTTCCCCCAGTGCAGCCGACACATCTTTTGATTTCTTGACTGTTGTTGCCATGAGGGTTGGATTGTTGACCCGAGTAAAATAATCTCACTGAAAATTTCAGTCTTTTCTCTCCCTATCATGATGTTGAGCTCCGGGTGCCTAGCGGCAAGAAGCTGTGCTGCAATCCCGAAGGCATGCAGTTCGAATCTACCAGCTGCTCTGTGAGAGAAGGACGGGCTATCTTCTCCCGTGCTATTAACTGCCTCTGTAAAGCCCACCAGAGGGTCAGCTATGGGTGAGTTCTGACTCAATGGTACACAACAACAACATCA
The DNA here is from genome assembly GCF_000299155.1 of Elephantulus edwardii. Classification (NCBI taxonomy): domain Eukaryota; kingdom Metazoa; phylum Chordata; class Mammalia; order Macroscelidea; family Macroscelididae; genus Elephantulus; species Elephantulus edwardii. The sequence goes on along the minus strand of NW_006399839.1, from coordinate 7,740,294 downwards.
TGGTGTTACATGTTGACCCTGTAGTGAAGGTTCTTGTGAGTGTTGGGCTGTAATCCATATTGAGGGCTGTGGTCTTTGATCTTCTGCGGCACACCTTCCATTAGTAACTGAGTGCCAACTGTTTTTGACACGCCATGAGGTCCTCTTATTACTGACAGTTAAACCCACAGCCCTTTTCCTTTTCTAGGTCTCGTAAATGCACAGTGGGGACTGTGGCGACCTTCTCATTTTGTAAAGCCTTTTGTTTTCCTGGGGTTTGTACTTGCCTTTATCTTTTTCCCCTCTTCTTGCCCTTTCTACTGTACTATTCCCCATATCTTAGGGCCTGATCCTGCTACCCTAGTGGGTAGGGAAGAGTCTGTTTCCCCAGTTCCACATTTTTTAAGCTGTTATTTTAGCTGAATCACATCCCCGACTGCTATGGATTGAATTATGTCCCCTTGCAAAATACATGTATGCAGTGTTCGAATGTGGAAGCTGTGTCATGATCCCCATGATCAGATAAACCAAACAGCTTTAAGAGGATTAAGAGCAGAATGCAGCACAGCCCTTAATCTCATCACAGCCCTGAACTGATGTAAGAGGAGTTTTGATATATAGGATGTGGCCTATAGCACCTTTAATCTGACAAGAGCAGAAAGGGAGCGGAGAGCAGACACACCCAGAAAGAGTCGCCTGGAGTGGAGTGAGGCTGTTTGGACCCAGACCCAGGTTCCTGCACTGGGAAGCTCCTCCTCATGAAAGGCCAACACACATGGAGATCGCCAAGGAACTTAACAGATGCTGGAGGAGACATGAATCTTCCTCCAGAACCGACAGAAGGCCTTCCGCTAGAGCCAACACCCTGGATTTGGACTTCTAGCCTCTTAAACTGTGAGAGACTAAATTTCTGTTTGTTAAAGCCGCCCACATGTGACATTTCTATTATAGCATCCCGGGCTAACCAAGAGGGGCATTCTGGTGGCTTAGTGGTAAAACGTTGCACTGCCAACCCAAAGGCGAGCGGTTCAAAGCCACCAGCTGCTCCGTGGGAGGAAGATGGGCAATCTCCTCCCACGTGATTTACAGGCCCTGAAAACTCGCTGGAGGGCCGGCAATGAGTGGGTTCTAACTTGATGGCGCCGTGTAACAACTGATAACAGAAGATACCAGCTAACTTTCAAAGAAGACAGGAGTTGAAGACATTTTAAGACTTCTTGCTTATTGGACGTCATCCAGACTTGATTAAGCTGGGTGCAGAATTTCATGTTGAAAATAGTTTTCCCTTGGGGTTTGGAAGCCATTGCAACCTTCCCTTATCTTCTCTGTGGAGGGACCTGAATGAGCACCGAGAGGGTCAGGTTTGTCCTTACACGATGCAGAGTGAGCTCTACAACCCCGTGAAATGTTCTTTGTTCTCTCATTGATAACTTCCTTCTCCATTTACTTGCCAAGCAACTCCCATAATAATACAGATCTTGGTTCTGAATCTCATCTTCCCCCCCCCCCCGCTTCTTTCTCCTCTCTGTTTTTCATTCTTGAAGATTTCTTTGACCTTGTTTTCCAACCCTTCTATTGATTTTTTTTTTTATTTTAGCGGTTCTATTTTTAATTCCCAGTCATTCTTGTTCTCCTGTGGCCCCTTGTCCATGGCCCCCTGTTCTCATTTTAAATCCTCTTCCCTCCCTAGGAGAGCACTAATTAGATCCCAGCCCCACCCCCAGTTTCCCTCTGCTCCTGCATATCCTTCTTTCCTCTGGAGTTACTTCCCATCTTGCATCACGGCCATTCCCAGATGCTTGGTGAGCTTTGCTTTCCGGTCACATTGAGAAGGAAACGTCAGAAGCCGGTTGGAAGCTCTGTTGAGGGTGGTACTTGTTGCCTGGCGGAGATCAGATGGCATCTTTGGGGGCCTGCAGATGCCGGTGGTGGAGGCTTCCCTGGGCTGTTTCTCGAGGGAAGTAGCCAGCTTCCTGCCCCTCGTGGAAGTGTCCCATCATTATTGAGCACCTTAACACAAGCCTCTCCTTTAGCACCATTTCCGCCCTGGTGGGTGGACAGGGCATCAGGAACCCCCTGCATGCTGTAGGGTGAGCCTGGGCTGAGGTTTCTCGAGGTGCAAGCTGAGGCTACTGCACCAGGCCTTCTTTTGTTGCCTCCAGCTGTGTTTGGAGTACACCCAACTGGTCCTCCTACCCAGAAACACAGCCGCCTCTTGAAGCTGCAAGCATTCTGGAACCAGGCAGGTGTACCAGCCATTCAGATCAGAGAGGCCTGACCCTGGAGGCTCCCCTGGGATGGGTGCTGATGAAGATCAGGCCGGCAGACTGACAGTGCCCTCTGGGGAAGCAGGACACAGGCAGAGAGGCCATTCCCAGGGGAAGATGCTAGAGAAGGTTCTAGGCTCAGGTATCTCCTGGCCTGGGGAGGCTGGTGATGTCATACAAACATTTTATGTGGCCTGGCAAGTTATCCAGCTGGTCAGAGGGGGGCGGCACAGCATACAGACCCAAGCTCAGGGCTTGAGTCCCTGTGTGAGGGGAGGTGGTCCGGGAGGCTCTTACTGTCCCTCTGATCAGGGGCCACGCACGTGACTGTTGCACCACCACTGACGTTGCTAATGACAACAGTGCTCCCACAGACCACTTTCTGGGGGTCTGCGTGAGTGAAGGGCTCCCTAAAATGCCTGGAGCCCAGGCTTTGTGGCAGCTTGCCCACAGCAAAACCCTCTTGTCCCAGCCTCACATTTAGCTCTTTGTTTTTAAACGTGAACACCAGCACCTGAGGCAGACTCAAGCCAGACCTGTCCTGCCCTCTGTCCCCTCCTGCAGGCCCACGTGAGCACGCTCTGATGTCCACAGGCAGCTGGCTTCCTCTGGGGGTGAAGGAAGGAACCTGGGGAAAGGTTTGGTTTCACCTGAGAAGGCCATCGCCATGGCCCTGGAAGGTGCCCCAGACTGGCCCCGTCAGATTTGTCCCCTCTGGAGCCATCATCTCTGTCCTTCCTTCCCAGCAGGAACTGTTTTAATTCGGAGCCACCTCCAGGGTGCCTGGGGACACCAGTCCCTCTGCTTCTGGCAACCACTGTTATTCAGCTTGTATTTTTAAGTTGTCCTCTTTGATGTGTGTTTTATTGTCAACCTTCTGTTGGCCTCTTTAACAAAATAATAGTTGCTCTTTTAACCTACACGGGGGTATTTGCTGTGCTTCCCCCACCCCGGGCCTCCAACAAGAAGCAGACCTGCTGGACCAAGGCACTGGCCTGGCTCAATCCTTCCCGGCCACGTGGCCCCGGCAGCATGTGGCCTTCTCTGAACCTTTCCTCTTTGCTTGATGGGGGTTCGAGTGATCTAGGGCAGGCCCGTGGCAGGCGCTTACTGCCACTGGGGGCTGTGGTGGCAGATGGGGGCTGCATGTATCTGCTTTCAAGGGCCACATATAAAGTATGTCATTTCTGTAGGTCACACAGCCGCTGTCACAGCCACCCAGCTCTGCCACAGACAGTGTGCCACAAAATAGGCATGGCTCTTTGCCAACTCACTGTGTTGACAAAAGCAGGGGCCTGCCCATGGCTAAGGGTTGTGGGGTGCAGTGGACAGTGGGAGGTGTGGCACGTGCTTCCCCGTGGCCATCTGGACCCAGTGCTCTAGCCTTGGATGCTGGTCACTGGTGACTTAAACAATGTTGTTTGTTGTCAGTTGAGTCCCTTGTTTCCTGGAAAGTGCTGGAATGTACCCAGCCCTCCTCACCTGTCCCTGCCAGGTGCAATCCTCCCCCCCCACACACACTGGGCTTCCCCACTTCTGCCTCCACCCCCAGGCCTCCAGCTTGGTTTGAGACTCTTTCTCCCTGAGCATGACTGGAATCCATTAAAAATGTCTGCTCCATGGACATTAGGCCCCACATCTGGCTAAGGATGTTGGAAGGGGTTGGTTTTACCTGGAAAGGTGGTTCTTTAACACCCTCAGGTGGCGCCTGGCCTGGCCTCGGGCGCATCAGCTGGATCCTGGCGGGCGATGGCTTCGGGAGGCCTGGAGCTGTCTGAATGCGTCTTATCACAGCAGAAGGGATCCTGTCTGGGCAGAGGCCGGCCTGTCTGCCGTGCCTTACAAGTGCTGAGGGCTCACAGTGCATGGGGGTGTGCCCAGCCTGTCTGGATCCCCTGGAGAGGCCTGATCCCTGCCACCTCACTCCAGGTCCCCATCTCTGTCTGGCCCCCATCTCAGCCACCGTTCTATGCTCGAGTTAACTCACCCTTCTCTCCCCCTGACCACCTCTCAGACCCCTGCAGCCAGGAGAGCCTGGGTATGTGCACCTCAGGTGTGTGTGCACCTCAGGTGTGTGTGCACCTCAGGTGTGTGTGCTCCTGTTGCATGTACCCCCAATGTGTGACTTCATTTCATGTACTCCAAGTGTGTCCCCTATTCCATGCACCCTGACTGTGTTCACTTCTTGCAGGCACCCTGCGTGTACCCCCTGTTTGTGTGTGCCCTGAGTGTGTACCCATTTTGCGGACATCCCAAATGTACACACCTGTTGCGTGCTCCCTTAAATGTGTGCCTACACTGCATGCACCCCAAGTATGGCCCCTAATCCGTGCAGGCCAGATGTATGCTCCCGTTGCCTGCACCCCAAGTGTGCACCCTGATTGCAAGTACCCTGAATGTGAGCTTCTGTTGCACGTACCCCTAATATGGTCCCTATTGTGTGTACCCCAGATATGTGCCCCACTGCGTGCTCCTCCACATGTGTACCCAAATGTCTGCCTCTATTGCGTGCGCCCCGAGTGTATGCCCGAAGCGTGTTTCTCTTGTACTTGTCTTTCCTGCCCTCTGCGAGGATTCTCTCTGAGCCTGACAACTGTGTGCAGAAAGCAGACAGCGGCTCCCCAAGACAGGTGGTAGCTATGGGAATGGGTGTGGGGTGCTGGGGGAACCCAGCCAGCCCCCCTGCATGCAGAGCAATGCATGGAACACATGGTATTAGAGGCAGATGGGTATCCTGTGGCCTCAGCACAGGGGGTGCTCTCCTTCCCAGCCCCTCCGTGCGAGGCCACGTCAGTCACCAGCTAGTTTCTCATTAGGCTCCTCTGGGGCCTTGGGCCCACACTGCCCGTCGGATCGGATTAGCCGTAGGACCACGATGCGTGCATCACGAAGACAAGGCTCTCCCGGTAATTAGACATGAGGTGTTTGCTGAGGGCCTGGTGGAAGGGGCTGCGGAGGGGAGGGCGTCAGCTCCTGTGTGGGTGGAGGAGTGGGACGTGGGTGGGCGCAGGCGGCTTTGACGATGCTGTCTGTGGGGTGGAGGCCAGGAGAGATTGGCATCTGATGGGGGCGAGTGTGATCTGTGATGGGTGAGCCCCTACAGCCTGGCCTTGTCTAAGGAAGAGCTCTCGAGGCTCTCGAGCCCACCTGGCTCGCTCTCTGCATCTCCAGGCCACCTGGGGTCAACTCTGTGGCTACAGCACCTATTTCCCCATTGTGGCCCGTGGCATGTGGCAGAGCTCCCACCAGGGGCCAGTGTTCCCGTGGCTGAGTGTCCCGAGCTGGGATCTGAATCATGGTCTTATGAGTGCTGTACCAGCACCCAGCATGCACCTGGCTGGGGCCACCTGACACACGGGGGCGAAGACAGCAGACACCCCTGAGGCCGGCGGCATTCACTCCTTGGGTGTCTGCTGCCAGAGGTCCAGCCAGCTTCGGTTTCTTCACCTCAAGGGGAGTGTGGTTACCCTTCCAGCCTGGACGTGCTCTGAGGCTGGAGCTCGGGTCAGGATGGGGAGTGATGGATAAAGTGGGGGTACAGGGACTTTAACTCTTCCTCCCCAACAAGGAGATGTGGGCTTGGAAAATCCAAATATGAATCCTCTTAGCCCAGGGCTGTGAGTGAATGGTCTTTCTCTACACAGCCTTGTTTTTCTCACCTGTGAAATGGGTAAACAAAACCTGACCCCTGTTGAACATCTGTGCATTAAATAACACGATACGGGGTGGCCTAGTGGGTCAGGTGATGCGCTGGCAACCCAAAGTCAGGCAGTTTGAATCTACCAGCTTCTCCATGTGAGAAAGGTGGGCGGTCTCCTCTCATGTCAATACAGCTTCTAGAAACCCCCTGGAGGATCAGCTATGAGTTGGTTCTGACTTGGTGACGAGTTGAGTTTGAATTGGGCGGCTGGGGGCACAGCTTGACTCTTAGGAAAATGAAGCAGATTGAGGCAGCCCACCCCAGACCTGGCCTGCCGGTGCTGGTGACGTTGGTGGCCCCTTGTCTGGGGTATAAAGCCCAGCTTCATAAGGCAAGAACAGATCAGACTGGAGGGAGGCAGAGATAGATGAAGGACAGAGTGGAGTCAGGCCTGGGTCCTGGTCCCCCCTGGCATGGCCCTTGTGGCATCTTTCAGGAGCCCAGACAAGCCTCTCTTTCACCCACGCTGAGCCTCAGTTTCCCCCATGTACAAGGCTGGCACTGGCCGCTGTCTCAGCCCAGTCTCTTACCATGTGGGTGACCTTGCCTGGCATGGCCCTGCAGAGCTCCAGCCCGCTGCTGCCCGCTCTCCCCTGCAGCCTGCACCGAGATCAATAAGGAGCAGGGCCTCGGAGGGGGCAGCTTAGCCTGGCTGACAGGACAGATGCAGCCCCACATGCTCCGCTGCCAAGCCTCCTCTTCCTGGGTCACCCGCAGGGAGGGAGCAGAGGCCATACCCCTAGAAGTTACAGGGCCCCTGTAAGGGTGAGCTGAGCCCCCTGGGGCTGCTGTCACCATCCCCAGAGTCTGGCCCAGGGAGGAGGCGCCCGAAGCGCTGTGGAGCTGTCCGCTGCCCCAGCGCGCGCCTGTGGGTGCAGAGATGTCCGGGCCAGGACGGACAGAAAGTGGGTGGTGGGAGTGACGTGTGTGAGGATGTGGGGGCCCAGCAGATGGACGATGGAAGAGCGGGGACTGGGTGCATGTGGAGGGCCGGCAGCAGCAGGGCCCAGCGACGGGGGTGCGGACGGCACTCCCCACAAGCTATTTCTGGTCTCCTGTGCTGAGACTGAGCTGTGACCGCCTGCGAGCTGTGACATGGTCCCTCGAAGGACGTTGTTGGCATTGGTGAGGGTCCTGAGTTGACCAGTGTTCCAGGTGCACCATGGCTACCCTTACCCTCAGCCCCTCCCCATATAAGAAGGACCAGCATGGCCGAGCTTGCCTCTTGCCCTCTCACCTTGTGGCCCCCTCCCGTGGCACTGTGGCTTCCTTCCTTGCCCACCTCTCCTCCACACTGTCCTGAGGGTGGGGGAGTGCAGCACTTGGATTCTGCTCTTTCCTTCCTACTGAGGTTCACCCATTCCCTGCCTCAGTCTCCTAGCCTGTACAATGGGCTGATGACAAGAGAGAATGTGATTACAGTCAGTGTGAGAGGCAGATCCCTCAACCTATGAACTGCATGACTGCCTCCCCCCGCCACTGCACAAGGACAAGATGGAGCCCCATAGGTGCTGGGCTGCGTATGGACAGACCGCTAGGGTCTCCAGGGCTGCCAATGACCAGCGAAGCCGGGAGGCCCGTGTGGGGAGGTGGAACTTCTGCTTCTCGCTCCTCAGCATGCCTGCCTTGATGACAGCGACCTTGCTCAGTTGGAGGACTCTGCTGGCCTGAACTGTTGAGGGCTCTGAGGATGACAGGATCCAGGCAGCGAGGAACAGAGAACGGGGACCTGCAGCAGAGAGAGGCCTGGGCCACCCAGGCACTGGACACTTGTGAGGGGAGGACAGATAAATTCAAGAATGGGAGTCACTTTGGGGGAAATCACATCCTATTTGGCATCTCAGCTGCATGTGAAGAAAGAAGGGACCCAGTCAGTGACAGGACCCAGGAATGGCCCCAAAGATCTGCCCACTAGCTGGCCACCGTGACCAATGTGACCCCTGGCCCCAGCTCTAGGAGGTGCTGACCTCCTCTGCCTGGCTGAGGCTTCTGGGGGTCCCGCATGGCTCTCCACCAACCCCACATCTCCACTCCTCATTCTCCTTCCTGAGTCTTGATCCTTCATTTCTTTTTTCTTTTTTTTAATTTTGATGTGTGTGTGTGTGTGTGTGTGTGTGTGTACCGTCAAATCAGATCTGACTGGTACAGGAGGAAATTGTCCCTCCTTCCCTGGCAGAGCATCTGGTGGATTCGAACCGTGCGCCTCTGGGATTGCAGAGTGCAGCTTCTTGCCATTAGGCCAGCAGAGCTTCCCTTGCTCCTTCATTTCTTTCCCTCTCTTTCTACATGGCACGAGGCTCCCCGCAGCCCTGCCACTCAGCCCCTTCCTCTTATCGAGGCCCTGGTCCTCTGGCCTCGTCACCTCTGGGCAGCACCTCACCACCTGCTCGATTTGATTTTTCTATGCGTCCTCCTGGGGTCTGGCATTCCATGGTTACTGCTGTGGGGCAAGGCCTTGGGCCAGTGTCCAGTCTCCCCACCCACCTCCAGAACTCTTGATGCCTTCTGCACCGGCAGACCGTCCTCCCCCTGACCCCAGCCAGCTCCCCACAATGCCATCTTCCACTTACTGGAGCCCCTGGCCTGAAGCGCCAGTGTGGCCCCTCTGGGGAAGGCTAACCCGCACCAATGGTCCAAGGAAGAGAAGCTGCGGTCTCAGTGGACGGCCATGGGGTGGGGGTGGGAGGGTCCTGTTGGCTCTGGATGACAGAGAGGAGTGTAACCACAGGCTAGAGAGTCAGAAAAACCATATGTGGGGAGTCTCAGGAGGTCTAGGTGGCCAGGTGGCCCAGCTGTCAGGGGGCTGTGACCAATGTGGAGGTGGTCTTGATGGACACTCCCCATCCTTGATTTCTGGGTGAACTAAGCCATATCAGTGATGTTCTTCCATAGTGCGTTCTAAGGTCGTGTCTTAAATGAATGTTCAAGGAACTGGGAAATGAATAGAATGAAGAAATCAGTGGAAAGATAGAGGTTGATGGAAGGATGCGGACTCAGAACGGGAAAGGCCTTGATGGTCAGAGAAGCCTTTATTGGGGGTCAGGTGAGGGACCCCAGGATGCTGTCCCCTGATGTGAATTCACCTGATCCTCCCCTGATTCACCTGATGTGAATATGACACGAAAGTGGGTTTGTGTCTTTCACCAGCTGCCCCAAGCCCGCTCTTTGACAGGAGGGGTTGCCATGGAGACCAGTGGGCAGGTGGAGGGATGGGTTAGAGCCAATTACTGCAAGGACGAACCCACCCTGGCGCCACATTCCACTGGCTCGGGCTGGACCACGGAGCCGGGCCGCTGCCCCCCTGGGCCTTGAAGCCTTGATCTGGGTGCTCAGAGCAGGTGTCAGAGCCTCAAGAGGCCACAGATCACACGGCCTTCTGGAAGCCCAGGCCAGAGGGCAGAGAGACAGCCTGCTTGTTCTGGTGGTTCTAGAAGCCTGCGCCCAGCCCAGCTTGCCCAGCCCAGCTTGCCCAGCCCAGCTTGCCCAGCCCAGCTTGCCCAGCCCAGCTTGCCCAGCCCAGCTTCAGGCGGGAAGCTCGGGACACGGTGCTGTGGGCGATGTGGCGTGTCCCACGTGGCAGCGTGGTGGTGGTGTGGCTGGGCTGGCGGTACGGCCCCGACTTTGATGTTCTTCAGTTGATGATAAAGCTCAGCGGATGACAGGGTGCGGTGACGTGGCGTAGGCATGATGCAGTGTGAGTGATTACGTTACCCTTCCTTCTTGATGAGGACTAGGCCCACCCCAGTGTTCACTGGGGGCTGCCGCCCCCGGCCCTGCCCTACGCCTGTGCTGGCCGGGACCCAGGGACAAGAAGACGTGCTTACATAGCCTAGCTGCCTCCCGTGACAGAGGACGTGTGTGAGAGAGTGGGGAGCAGTGTGAGCAACTGAAATAGAACACCCTCACCACACACACACACACACACACACACACACACACACACACACCCCGCCTGGCCGGGAAGGTGAGGGTTCCTGCTAGCCAGCCCGAGGAGGTCCCACCCCACTCTGGGGCCTCCTGGGCCAGGTCTGTCCCTCTGGATTGCCATCGTGGAGCTGCCTTCTCCCAGGTGACCAAGAAAGGGCTCCCAGTCCCAGTCATGTGACAGGGTGGAGGGCAGAGGGGGCTGCAGTGAGGAGGAGGTGGTCTCCGCTGAAGTAGGTAGAGTTCCAGCATCATATGCACTTGGCAGCCTCAGGGTTGTGTGTTCACTGGATTGAGGCAGGAAGGGACTTAGAGTGGTATTTAGGGGAGGGGGAAGTGTGGGGGAGGCGCGGCCCCAGGGTCACGGTCAGGGCGGGCAGGTTGGCTGTGGTCTCGGTCTCACACCTCCCGGTTCTGACCCCGGACGCTTAGCTGACCTCATAGCTGCCGAATCCTGCTCTTAGCCAGCTGCCAAGGAAGGTGTTAGCTGTCAAGGAAGGTGTTAGCTGATAACTCAAGTGTTAGCTGATAAGCCTTAACCTTCCCAGGGGATTCACATTTTAATAGACTCTCTCCCGAAAGGCAGAGGGAACCAGCATTGTTGGGGGGAGGGTGGGCCCAACAGTACAAGGATGAGCAGTAAAGCTGGGTGTTGGGATGCTGAGCCCTGGAGACCAGGGCCTGATACCCCAAGAGGACTCTCCGCCCAGATGCGTCTTTGGTCTTTGGAGGAGTCCGGCATGGCATGTGGGGCTGGGGAAGGGCTCGCTGAGAAGTGGCCCAGAGAGGACGCAGCGGGGACCTGGTCATCCCTGCCATCCCTGCCCCAATGTCAGGGCACCCTCCGGGTGCAAAAATTGAGGGCAGCTGCACAGGGATTGGCTGCGAAGGGGTGAACGCCTCGATCCGGGCGGAAATCAAGGCGAGAATGAGGCCGCAGGGAGGAGGCTGTGGGAAGTGTTCCACCACCAAAGCAGGAAGCGTTTCCAACACTGCAGCGGCTGAGGGGGAGGCGTGGAGGGAGGGGCCGCTTCTCCGGGAAGCCTGCTCCCTCCCAAAGCCCCGCGGGGTCCACAGAAGTGTTTCCCCAGCCCTGTTGTTGGGAACCTCCACCCCAATCCCTTGATTAAAGCTCAACTCCTGGCCCAACTCCAGAGCCCCAAGAATCTGGTGACTCCACGGCCTTCACAGTTCCACACCTGAGCGGGACTTAGGGTTCCGGCCACAGCCCTTCTCTCCGACTATAACTCAGCCGGGTTCTCGGGAGGGACTTCATCCTCACAGGAGTGGGTGTGGATCCACAGGACCCCCGTGTGCTTGTCAAAAGCCCCCTGTCTCTCTTGGCTGAGGGCTGGGGGTGGGAAACAGGACGTAGGTCCAGACAGGACAGCACAAGGGTAAGTGGCAGTGATGGTCAAGTTCGGGTGCTCTGGGTTCAATGGAATCCTAAGGTTGCAGGCATGATCATGTGGTCCCAGGAGGCCAACGGTTGGCCTTGGGGAGAGGGCCAGGCTGACTTCCTTGCCGAGAGTGGGTGAGGAGTGCAGGCCTGGAGGGGGAGTGTTTCTGAGGGTGGGGGCAGCAGCTTGTATATGGTGTATTGAGCAGGGGTCCTCAACATCAGCTGCTGCATCCATCCCGGGGGCCAGCGTGGTGGCCCCAGCACCCCCACGCCTCGGGAATCTGCCCCCCTAACCGCCTGTTGTCTGCCCACAGGGAGCCAGCTCCTGGCGTGGTTGCTGTGGCTGCAGGCGTGGAGGGTGGTGGCGCCGTGCCCAGGCGCCTGCGTGTGTTACAATGAGCCCAAGGTGACGACGAGCTGCCCGCAGCAGGGCCTGCAGGCCCTGCCCGCCGACATCCCAGCGGCCAGCCAGCGCGTCTTCCTGCACGGGAACCGCATCGCCCACGTGCCGGCCGCCGGCTTCCGCGCCTGCCGCAACCTCACCATCCTGTGGCTGCACTCCAACGCGCTGGCCCGCATCGACGCGGCCGCCTTCGCTGGCCTGGGCCTCCTGGAGCAGCTGGACCTCAGCGACAACGCACAGCTGCGCTTCGTGGACCCCGCCACGTTCCGGGGCCTGAGCCGCCTGCACACGCTGCACCTGGACCGCTGCGGCCTGCAGGAGCTGGGCCCGGGCCTCTTCCACGGCCTGGTGGCCCTGCAGTACCTCTACCTGCAGGACAACGGGCTGCAGGCCCTGCCCGACAACGCCTTCCGCGATCTGGGCAACCTCACGCACCTCTTCCTGCATGGCAACCGCATCCCCAGCGTTCCTGAGCGGGCCCTCCGCGGCCTGCACAGCCTCGACCGTCTCCTGCTGCACCAGAACCGCGTGGCCCACGTGCACCCCCACGCCTTCCGTGACCTCGGCCGCCTCATGACGCTCTACCTGTTCGCCAACAATCTCTCGGCCCTGCCGGCTGAGGCCCTGGCGCCCCTGCGCTCCCTGCAGTACCTGCGGCTCAATGACAACCCCTGGGTGTGTGACTGCCGGGCGCGCCCACTCTGGGCCTGGCTGCAGCAGTTCCGAGGCTCCTCCTCAGAGCTGCTCTGCAGCCTGCCCCCGCACCTGGCCAGCCACGACCTCAAGCGCCTGGCCGCCACCGACCTGGAGGGCTGCGCCACGGCCGCTAGGCCGTCCCGCCCCATCCGGACCGGCGGGCTCACCGACGAGGACCTGTTGGGACTGCCCAAGTGCTGCCAGTCGGACATTGTGGACAAGGCCTCAGTGATGGAGCCAGGGAGCCCAGCCTCCGCTGGCAATGCGCTCAAGGGACGCGCGCCGCCCGGTGACAGCCCGCCCGGCAACGGCTCCAGCCCCCGGCACAGCAATGACTCCCCCTTCGGGACCCTGCCCGGCTCAGCCGAGCCTCCACTGACTGGGCTGCAGCCCGAGGGCTCCGAGCTGCCGGGACCCCCCACCACGGGCCCACGCAGGAGGCCGGGCTGCTCCCGAAAGAACCGTACCCGCAGCCAGTGCCGCATGGGCCAGGCGGCTGGCGGGGGTGGCGGGGCCGGTGAGGTGGAGGGCTCCAGCGCCCTGCCCAGCTTTGCCTACAGCCTCGTCCCCCTGGGCCTGGCACTGGCGCTGTGGACAGTGCTCGGGCCCTGCTGACCAGCCCGCCCCCAGAACACAAGGCCTTTCTTCTACAACCAGGTGTGTGTACATACGGGCTCTCCATGCACCAGCCCGGGCCCGGTGCCCCTGCCAGCCGGGCATCAACACCGAGCAGAGCCCGTGGGCAGGGCAGGCCCTCCCTGGTGGACGCCTCCTGCCCGCAGCCCCCATCTCCACCCCATCATGTTTACAGGGTGTGGCTGCGTTTATTGCAGAACGCTGCCTCCCGCCCGGATCACGGAACATAGAGATATGCATTTTATTTTACTTGTGTAAAAAAAAAAATACTGGACGATGTGGAATAAAGAGCTCTTTTCTAAAGTTGTGGCCTCTCGGGCTGAGGGTGCTGTGGCAGTGAGAAGGCTGGCCCCAGCTCCCCGTGCTGGACAGGGAGGTAGAGGTGGTCCAGTGGAGAAGGAGGGCTGGGTGGTGAGGCTGACAGCACTCTCCGCTCTTAGAGCCAGCTGGGCCACACGCCCCTCACATAGCTGCAGGCTCCCACTGCGTGCCGCCACACCCTCTCACACCACGTCCACACCCCAGACGCAGACCACGTGAGTCTCTACAGGGCCCTGCAGACTCACGTGCACACATGGACATGCGTGTAGGGCACACGTGCACACAGACACAAGACGAGTGCATGTGCTCACAGGGACACAGACCCCACAGCATGGGTGCCAACGCACATCTTTGGGTTTTGGGGACTCGGGAGGGCTCAAACAAAAGAGAACGGTGCCATGTGGCTGCTAGAGGCTCCCCCATGGGGCAGGGCTTGGGGGAGGGGGCGGGAGAGGAGCAGGGAGGGAGGGAGGAGTGGGGGGGATCAGAGCTGGAGGAACCAGATGGCTGTGGGGGTGGCAGGGGCTCCTGGAGCTGGAGGGAGGGAGGAGGGGGAGCAAAAAGGGGGCAGACTCTGCTTCCACAGCCCCCCTACCTCCTCCGTCCAGCCCCTGTATGCCGTTGCCCAGGTAAGGGTCTAGGGCCCCACGCCGTCAAGCTAGGCTATGTGGGGTAATGAGGCCTTGCCAGGGCCCAACCTGTGAACTTCTGTCTCTAGGGCGCCCTGGCAGGTCCTCAAGGGTGGCACTGGCCCAGTGACTGGTTCTGGGCTTCCTCAGGTTGTCCTGCTTATGCCAGTCTCCTCTCTCAGACCCTCAGGATGTTTCCCGGAGGACGAAGGGCCAGGTTTGCCCCTTGCAGTGTGGACATTCGCACGTCCAAGATGCTCAGGCCTGGTGGTTCTGGTGGGCCCGGCACAGTTGGGGACGCTGTTTGCCCAAGACTTTCTTGGCCCCAGAAGTTTCCATTGCTGCCCTGCACCTCCCAGCAGCTCTTGCTGCCAGGCAGAGCCAGCTCTGGAGGGCCTGGTGGCCTGGGGTTGACGGCCCTGCCTTGGGCTCACAGATTCACCACCCTCCAGGATTCCTCCAACCTGGGTGCGAGCGTGGTGTGGGTTCAAGGGGCACAGGAAGGGCTTTCTTGATCCCAGCTTCTCCTAAGCTGTCCTCACCATGTCCAGGAAGACGCCCACACAACCAGCTTTGAGGCCCAGGGCAGCAGGGGTCCAAGCTGAGGCTGGGGGCTCATGCATTCTATGGTGCTCTCAGATCTGCATAGCCCCTCTAACAGTCAGTGGAAAAGGCAGCACCAGCACACCAGAACACTCATTTGCAAGGACCCCTGCCGGCCTGCACTCCTCCCAGAACAGGATCCTCAGTGCCTCTGTGAACTAACTGGTCCCCACTGAGGAATGCTGGGGGGCAATGAGGGGCGCTAGGCAACGGGCCATGAATGGCATGTGCCTGGCACGATTGTCTGAACCTTGCTTGGAGCTTGTAGATCACCCTTGCCCTCACTGGGCCCACCTCCCTGGGCACTGGCCCTGGCACCCAAGAGCCCCAGCTGGTCCCTTGAGATCTGCAGCCTGCATCTCGCCCTCCCCCACAAGAAGGAACAAGGTTTTGACGGGGAGAGGGGGTGCAAGCTTGTCTGATGGTCCAGCTGGGGAGGAGACTGGAGGGGCTATGGCTAGAGCCCAAGTCTGCAGGGACAGGTGTGTGAGGCGGGGCAGGGGCAGGGCTCCAGTGTCTGTCCTGAGCAGCCGGCAGGAGTGCTGGTCCCCAAGGCGGGGGCTCCAGGGGGAGGAGCACCCGCCTGTTGTCAAGGCCTAGGAGACATCTGGGTGGGGGCGTCGAGTGGGCTGTGCGGGCTGAGCTCCGGAGGGGCCTGGGCTGGAGGACACATTTGGGAGTCGTGAGCATTGGGTGATATTTACAGCCCAGGAAGAGATGAGCTCACCCTGCGGACGGCTGAAGAAGGCATGGGAGGGGGACCTCCTGCCGGGGAGCTCGGAGGAACAAAAATGGGACCGGTGTTCTGGGCTCAGCCCCCACCCGAAGCCACCCCTATCCCTCTCGCTCACCCACCCGCCCCTGACCCAGCTGGATTTTTTTAGGGGTCAGTAGCTGGACAGGGTGAGAAGGGTAGGCGGGCGGCATTGTCCAGGCTTGGTCCCCTGCACTGGAAGCCATTGAGAAAGTGAACTAAAGCAGCACAAAGCATGCTGGGCATTTAAACCAGGGTGCCAGGCTGGCCACAGGGATGCCCCATGGATAGAACCCATCACGGCCCATGGCATCTGTTTCCTAGCCAGGGTGCAGCCCACCTCGGGGAAGGGTGCAGAGGCAAACAGCTTCCTCATGGCGGGCGGGGAAGCCTGATTTGGACCGGTTCTGAGGGCCACCTCTCAGCCATGACTCCGACCCCCAGGACCCTGGGAGGGTGGACGAAGCTCAAAATCTCTGCAGGTCCCCCTGCACTGTCTCCCTCCCACCCACCCCCCGGCTCTCAACCACGCACACGAGTGCCTGGCTATGTTTATCGGGCTGCCCGGGGCTTTGCACAGTAATTGAAAGAATTATTTTTTAATCCGTAAATTAGTTCTGAAATAATAGAAAAAAGAATGTTCAGCAGCTGATGGTAGATTACGCGTCCGGTGAGACTGAGAAACACGTTTAGAGGGAAGGAGGGGGGTTTTATTTGCTGATTGATTGGGCTCCTGGAGGCTGGCCCTGGTGGCCCAGGATGGAGGTCCCTTGTCACGCCGGGACATATGCCTCGGTACCCACTCTGTGCCAGCTTTCAGCTCCGGCCAGAGCGCTCCCAGACCTGGTTCCCTGCACCCTGGGACGCGTGTGGCTCCACACAGCCCCATCCCATCTATAGCCCCACAGGAAGGCATCACCGAGAGCCCCACTGTGCAGACGTGAACTGAGCCCTGAGGTTTGAAGCCATGTGACCCTCTCTGCTAACCTCACCGCCGCCGCCGAGGTGATAAGACACACCCATCAGCTTCCTGCCCAGCCTCCTCCTGACCCAGTTCAGGAGCCCCTGTCTCTCTGCTCGTGTCACTCAGCCAGGCCATATGGACATGGACGGCAGCCCCAGGCCCAGCGTCCAGGCAGCATGTCGTAGGCACACTGGGTCCTCTGGTGCTGGCTGCAGGACTCGGTTCCCTGTTCGTGGCCTTGGGTCCGGTTTCGCCGCCTTTCCTCCATGCATATTGCTGTACCCCAATTCTTCCTTCTGGACCCCATCATGATAGAGTTGGCCCAGGACCCCCTCCCAGCCAGCCCCCAGAAGGGCTCCTGTAGGGTGGGCAGGCCAGGAAGACCACTCAAGCCCTGCTGGTCATCTGCATTCTAGCTGTGGCCCCCTACGTGTCCAAGCCTGTGAAGAGCCCACGTCACACGACACAGCAAGGAGGAATCCAGCCCCGGATGGCTGGGCCTGAGTCAGCTCACCCACCTACTGCCAGCTGCCCCGCCTGGCCACCACGTCCCAGCCGTCCCCCTTGGCCCTCCTGCCTGTCCCCTTGGGAGTGGATGGACTTGTGAGCAGGTGGGAGGACATAACTGTCCCTTCAGCATCCACTCCACATCTGGCCTTGCCGTAGACATGTCACTGTCTGTGAGGACAGGTGGTTTTGGTATCTCAGCCTTCTGGGGGCCTCAAACCGCAGGGCAATGAACCCCATGGCCAAGCCAACCCTTCAGGGTGACAGTGACCCAACACAGGTCCTGGGAAGGCAGAGCCAGGTTTTTGCTGGGGTCACACCACTGACCACCCCTTACCCCAGAGGGGCTGCTCCCTAGAACACGCCGCACCCCACTCTGACTCTGCTAACACAGTCCTGCCCTCACCCCCCACCCCGGTCAGCATAGAGGAAGCTCATTTAGCTGTGACCTGAGCCCGTTGTGCTCATGTTTGGGCACGCAGAGTCCATACAGTGGACAATGCTGTCATCCACCAGACTCAGAGCCGTCCAGGCAGTGGGGAGGTGATGGAGAGTGGGCCTCCCCACAGGGCGTGATGGGCATTGCAGATGGGGCGGGGGCCAGCTCTGCAGAGAACAGAGATCGCGACAGGCCCAGAGGCCCTGGAGCCCTGCTTCGGTGGGATTGTTGTTGTTGTTAGGTGCCGTCAAGTCGAGTAGGACTCATAACGACCTTATGAACCACAGATCTGAACCCTGTCCTATCATGCACCATCCTCATCATCTCTGACACACCTGAGCCCATTGCTGCAATCAATCCCTGTGTCAAATCAGCTGGTTGAGGGTCTACCCCTCTTTCGTGGACTCTCCACCTTTCCAAACATGATGTTCCTTTGAGGATTAGCCTCTCTTAACAACGTGCCCAAAGTTGGTGAGACAAAGTTTCACCAGCCTTACCTCCAAGGAGGGCTCCGGCCACACTCTCTCCAAGGCATTTGTTGGTTCTTTTTTACAGTCCATGGGCTGTTCAGTACTCTTCTCCGACACCACAGCTCAAAGGCATCAATTCTTCTGGAAGGGGACGGCACCCTGGAGTTGGGGGGGAGGGTGTCTCTTGCCGCCCCACACCTCACAGGACCTGCAGAGCATCTCAAGGCCTGGGAATCCTCTGATACCTTTTGTCCCACACCAGCCAGAGACTGGGGTGCCTTCTCTGATGTCACCTGACAGGTGCTTGTCCCTCAGCCTTTTGCAAGGTCACACGTAGGTTCCCCGCCTCGGCCACCTCCACACCAGCCTGTTGGCTACAATCCAGTCCTCAGGCTGCATTCACAGCCCAGCCTCCCTGCTACCCATCACCCCTTCACCTAGGCAGGCTTCTGGCTGCCTCTCCGTACCCAGTCCCGCATCAGTCCCTCACGGTTGGACATTTTATCCTCACGTCAGGCCCCCTCCCACCAGTCGCTCTATCCAGGTCCTTTCTGCTGGTGTTAGCGATCCTCTGACTCCTCTGATCTAGGACTGACCCCCTTAATCTAGGACTAACTTCTTGATCTGAGATTAACCCTTCAACCTCCTAATCTAAGACTGACCCCCGTGATCTAGGACTGACCCCTGTGATTTAGGATTAACCCTTGATCTAGAATGCACCCCCCCCCCGATCTAGGACTAACTCCTTGACCTAAGACATGTCCCCCCGATCTAGGACTAGGAGTTTTCTAGATCTAACCCCCTGATCTAGCAGGAAGACCTCAGCCTTGATGACCGCAGGGAACCCAGGAGCCTGGCAAAGCTGGTCAAGGCTGGTCGTGTGGTACTTGGTGCCTGGCCTGCTCCAGGGAAGTGAATGATCTGCACTTGGCCCAGTTCCCAGGCATCCCTCCTGTCAAGGGATCATTCCTAGGCATTCTCACTCTGGGGTGCAATGACTAAGCCCTCCAGTGGGCAGGAACCCCTGACCCTGCACCCCCACAGGTGGGCTGAAGCCAGAATCCCCCAGTGCAAGTAGATTCTGGGCTGACTCCCGACTAGTAGGTTGGGCACTCCCAGTGGGTGAAGGTCTTGGCGACCTTTCTAGCCCCATCTCTCCCCACTGCCGCTCTGCCCCAGCTCCAAACCCACAGAACCCCTCTCCATCCTCTTCCCAACCCTCTCTCTCCACTTTTGAACACTTGGCTCCTACATGACCCTTCTTCCAGGATGCCCTCTCTGATTCCCACCTGGTGGTAGATCTTGGAGCTGATTGGTGCCAGCGTCCACAGTGCGCCCAGATCCCACATGGCTAGGGCCGGGGTGGAGGGGGGAACTCTGTCCTGGTCCTGAACACATCGCATCACTCACCCCACTCCATCCCCCAGAATATTGTTGTTGTTGTTGTTGTTGTTGTTGTTGTTAAGTGCCATCGAGTCATAGGCGACTCATAGCGACCCTATGAATGAAAGTCCTCAACACTTGTGTGACTTTCGTCATTTCTCCAGGTTCATAGGGTTTCCAGAAGTGGATGCCACTCCTGCTTCGAAACTTGTTTTAATCGAGCTCCACCAAACACTGTCCACCATGGGTAACCATTATCGCATTTGACACATCATTGTCAGTGTTCAGCTTCACAGCAACCACAAGTCACCTCTGTACGGCAAGTGGACAGACCATGGCTATACACCCAGAAGAATGTTTAAACAAAAACCATGGAAAACAGGCCTGAGGGCTGCAGATTAGAAGTCACCCACCTTGGCTTGGTAGCATCACTTTCTGTCCACTAGGCCAACTGATCTCTCTCTTTGTTGGTGTTATTGTTGTTAAGTGCTGTCGAGTCGTAAGCATCTCCTAGCTACCCTATGAACGAAAGTCCTCAACACTTGTGTGACTTTCGTCCTTTCTCCAGGTTCATAGGGTTTCTAGAGGCAAGCTATTACGGAAGTGGATGCCACTTCTGCTTCCAAGCTTGTTTAATCGGGGAGCTCCGCCAAATACTGTCCATCATGGGTAACCATTATCGCATTTGACACATCAGTGTCACAGTGTTCGGCTTCACAGCAACCACAAGTCACCTCTGTATGGCTAGTGGACAGACCATGGCTATACAACCTAGAAGAATGTTTAAACAAAAACCATGGAAAACAGGCCTGAGGGTCGCGGATTAGTAATCACCCACCTTTGGCTTGGTAGCATCACTTTCTGTCCACTTGGCCAACTGATCTCTCTCTTTGTTGGTGTTATTGTTGTTAAGTGCCGTCAAGTCGTAGGTGACTCATGGCGACCCTATGAACGAAAGTCCTCAACACTTGTATGACTTTCGTCCTTTCTCCAGCTTCAGTAGTCTTCATTATTTATTATTGTTGCGAGGCGTTGTTGAGTCAGTTACAACTCGTCACAACTCTATGAGCAACAGATCTGAACCCTGCTCCATTCTGCCCCGTCCTGTCACTCTCAGACATGCCCGAGTCTGTCAGTACAGTCAGCGCGTCAAGCCACCTCTTTGAGGGTCTTCCTCTTTCTCTAACCATCCGCCTTTCCCAGCGTGATGTCTTCTTCCAAGGACTCTTCCCTCCTGACAACATTCCCAAAGCATATGAGACCAAGTCTCACCATCCTGGCCTCCAAGGAACGACCCCGGTGGCACTTCCTTCCAGGACAGACTTGCTCACTCTTTTGGCGGTCCGTGGGACACTCAGAGCCCTTCTCCAACAGCCCGAGTCTGTGTATGTGTATGTGTGCTGGTTTGCTCCATCGTTTGTGTTGGTGTCATTGTTATGTGCTGTTGAGTCAATGACAGCTTGCTATCCTTGCACTTTCTCCAAGACATACCTGTTTGTTCTTCTGGCAATCCATGGGAGTAAGAAAACCCTTACCAGGGGCACCTCAGAGACAATGCTCCGAGATCTGCTGGCCATGAGCTTCCACAAACATTGTACGAGCAATATGCTTTTCTCCGTCCGTCCTTCTTTTCTGACTGGTTAGTGATTGAGTCAGTGAGGCCCTCACCAATGGTACCCAGAAGGTTGTTGTTGTTGTTGTTGTTATGTGCCGTCGAGTTGTTTGCAACTCATAGCGACCCTATGTACAACAGCCCTAAACCCTGCTCTATCCTGTGCCAATCGCACTGTCTCCGACACTCCCATCCCAATTATCCCAGTCACTGAATCAATCCACCTCATAGAGGGCCTTCCCCTCCTGCGCTGTCCCTCCACCCTCCCAAGCATGATGTCCCTCTCCAAGGACCTGTCCCTCCTTACAACATGTCCAAAGTATGTCAGACGAAGTCCCAGAATCCTTGCCTCCAAGGAACAGCCTGGTTTAACCCTCTCCAGGATGAATCTGTTTGTTTTCTTGGCAGTCCATTGTACATTCAACATTCTTCTCCAGCACCACAGCTCAGAGGCATCAATTCTTCTTCTATCCTCCCTAGTCATTGTCCAACTCTCTGATGCATAACACGTGATTGCAAAGACCATGGCCTGTATCAGGCGCACCTTAGTTTCCAGAAAGACACCGTTGTTCTTGAGTACTTTAGAGAGGTCCCTAACAGCAGACTTTCCCATCGCAATACATTTTTTTATTTCCTGGCTGCTGGTGCCAAGAGTGTTGACTGTGGAGCCGAGCAAACTGAAGCTATGAACAATCTATGAACAATCTCAATCTCTTCGCCATCCATCCTGATGCTACCAATTGGTCCAGTGGTGAGAAGGTAGGGAATAGTATTCAGCTACTCTGTAAGACATTCAGTCAATGCACCATGCGTTTATTAGGCACCCAAAGGCAATGCCTCTCTTCTGGTTCAAATCCACCAGCAGTTCTGTGGAAGAAAGATGGGCAATCGCTTCCAGTGTGCTTCACACCCTCTGAGACCCTGTGGAGGGTCAATCGAGAATCAGGTTCCATTCAATAACAAAGTTTCTCAGTGTGACTGTGTGCTGTGTAGAAGCTTTGGGTCTCCTACCTGGCAGAAACACTGCTGGAATTTTGAGTTCTTTCCTCCCAGCCTGAGAACAATGGCTGCAGGCACCTGCGGTGTAGGAGAATCCCACTGTCCCCCCATACATGCGCCCCAGCCTCTGGACAGACCTGGAGTGATGCTGGAGGTGGCCGGGGGGTGGGGGGAAGGACTCCTCAGATGCTGAGCAGTTCAAGGCTGGCTGGGACTGAGCCTGCCAAGGGCTGAGAGCTGGCCTGAGCCTGCTGGTGGGCCCCGGGGAGGGCTAATTAAAACCCCACTGCTAACCGACCTTCTGCCACCGACAAGTACAAAACACGGGGGAGCAAGAGGCATCCGATCTGTCTCCCCAAAGGGCTGTGGGTTGATTTATGGGCAGTACAGGAGCATCCATCTCAGGAGCCCTCCAAGGAGAGACGCCAACCAGGAGAGGCTTCCGGGGACACGCCCCACAGGAGGGAGGAAATCAATGAGAACAATCAGGGAATAATGAAGACTTTGCCAGGGAAGCCTGGTGTGGGAGGCCCAGGGGCCGCGGGGACCACCAGCCCGTCACCCCAAGGGGCAGCCGAAAGGAACAGACCTGGACAGCCTGATGCTGCAATTATTTTTTCCCCCCAGAGTACTGAAGGGCGGGGGGGGATGGGCAGGGGGGTGCGGCACCTCTGGGGAGGGGGACTGGGGGTTGGGCTTTGTCACTCTCTGTCATCAGCAATGGAAGCAGAGGGTCCCGAGATCTCTCGGAGAACTGGTGGGGCCACTTTCCAGCTGGCCTGTCTGGGCCTGCAGTGCCAGCAGGGGAGTGAGGATGTTGTAGCCAGGACCACCCCCTTGGCAAGTCAGAGACCCCCTCCAAGGCTCTCTGCTTGGACCCCTCTCCAATTTCCTAGCTTTGTCCACCCTTCAACAAACCTGCTTCTACTTCTCGCCTCAGGAGAGCTCATCCCACCTCAACCCCACCCCATCCCACCTCGTTTCACCATCCACTCCATTCGACCCCCCCGTGTCCCCCGACCCTATCCATCCCCCATCCCACCCCAATCCACCTCATTTCATCCCACCCCACTCTATTCCACCTCATCCTCCCTGCCCCACCCCATCCTATCCCACCTTCATCTCATTTCTTCCCACCCCACCTCGTTCCAACCCATCCATTCCATTCTACCCCATCCTATCCCACCCCAGCCCAGTCCATTCACCCTGCCTCTTCCACTCCCCCTACTCTATCCCAACCCACCCAAACTCATTCCTTCCCACCCCACTCATCCCATTCCATCGCACCCCAGCCCACCTCACCCCATCCCCTCCCGCTCTACCCAGTCCCCTTCATCCCCTCCCCTCCTGCTCTACCCAGTCCCCTTCATCCCCTCCCCTCCTGCTCTACCCAGTCCCCTTCATCCCCTCCCCTCCTGCTCTACCCAGTCCCCTTCATCCCCTCCCCTCCAACACTACCCCACCCCACCTCACCCCATCCCACTACCCACTCCAGCAGTTAGACCCGGGACGGGAGACATTCGCTGTCCTGCCCTCCTCAAGTCGGTGTTGTCTAGGACACCCCTTCTCCAGGTACGGACTCACATCCAAAGAGAAGGGCATTTAAGAGACAGACGGACTACCAGGGACTGTCCCAGCCCAGCCCGCCGGGTGCTTTCTGTTCCGCAGTGTCCAGAGACGCCTGTGGCTCCAACTTCCGGATGTCTTCTGCCCTACCCACCTCTGACCTCAGCTTCTTCCTCTGTGAGTGGAGGAGGGCTCTGTTTCCTTCTCTGGCCCCCCTCACTGCTGAGAGTATCGGTGGAGGTGTGTAGTGGCAAGTGTGTGATGACTTGGGGAGCATACAGGAAGGGTGTCCCCAGGCCCCAGCATACTAACTGGGTCCCTTCTCTGGTGCTCAAGGCTGTACTGTGTTCCCAGCCTGCCTCAGTGCACCTCCTGGGAATAGGCAGGGTCTTTCAGAGGGATGAGCTCTGTGGACACTGACCTGGGAACCTCCAAGACCTCCTCTCATAGCCTCTCCAGGCCCTGTGCACGGCTGCTCCCCCCATTCCCAGGGTCCTCTGGTGATAGAGAGGTCCCACCCTGCACCTGCATATGGTGCCCAGCGTGGCCATTCCAGCACCCAGATGTGTGTCCACTGCAGGTATGTTTCTCAGGCTGGTCCTCTGATCCAGTGTTATTGCTAGTGTCAGCTTCCCTTCCACCCCAAAACTCAGGGCCTGGGAGCCTACATTCCAAGACATGGCCCTGGGGGCCTACCAGCCCTATCCCATCACCTTCCCCTCAGCTGCACTGGTCCTTCCTCGCTGCAGGGAGTTGGAGATGAGGGTGTCATCGTAGGAGAAGATGCATCATCCTAACTCTGCTCTCAGCCTCCAGTTCGCACAGAGATTCCTCCGTTTCCCACCCCTTTAAGTTTGTTCTGTAAAAACCCATCCCAATTAGCACGATCGAATCTAAACACCCAGGGCCACACTCCAGAAATAGGACGTGTGAAGGGCTGAGAACCTCCGGTGAGAGGGGCCTCGGCCTCCAGGAACAGCTGGTCCTGGGGTGATGCACAGAGAACTGAAGATGAGGGAGAGGAAGAAGGAGAGCCGTGCTGAGGGTAGCAGGACCCTGGGAGAGGTACAGGGGACTCCAGGCGGGCAGGTCTGGGATCTGCAGAGCGCTCGCTCCAGGCCAGGCTTACGTATCTCTTGGCCACACGGGTGAGCAAGCTCCCAGCATGCAGCATGGCGCACTGCCCAGTGGCCCACAGCAACCATTGGCATCACTTTGGAGAGCACAGCACGGGGAGCAAATCTTTCTACCCAGGTGGACAGTGCCCGGTTCCTTGCCCAGGGCTTCCCTCTCTCTGCCTTTGCAAGCCCACAGGAGGCTCACCATGTGAAGCCGGCCTCAAGAGAGGGTGACACAGACCCTGAACCTCAGAGTCCTGCTGGACCACAGCCTGTTCCAGAACCAGCTATCTGACCACCCACTCCGGAGCGGGGCAGTGACATCCTCCCTGCAGCCTAGGTGAAGCTGGAGACAAGCAAGATGTTCTAGGCGGTATGGGGCATCTGGGGGCTCTTCCATGGCTGGTTGATGGCAGGAGACTTGGGCCACCCAAGGCCACGGATGCCTGGTAGATTAGGAGACCCCAGGAGCCGACGGGAGAGATGGTGGAAGACAGTGCCCCCAACCCTCCAGTGGCCGAAGAAGTGGAACTTGCCTTTGAAGATTTCACTGGACATGTTCTTTTGGCAAATAAAGCAGAGCAGCAAATAGCTGCTAAGCCCATGCTGTCGTGATGAAGTTGTAATGACTCCTGCTTGATCCCTGAGAGCCTGAACTTTGCCTCTCATTGGACAAGGGTGTGTGCACCCCAAGGGCTGGTGAGGGCATCCCTTCTGCGCTGAGGGGACTGGCCTGGACCTGCTAACCTTAGGAGAAGCAGGCCCAGGGCCAAGGTTCGGCTGCTTCTTGCCGTCTCTGGGTCTACGTTTTCACCTGGCTGTTACGGATCCCAAACTTCTGGTGCTACCTCCTCCAGGAAGCCACCCTGACTGCACCCCCACTCAGCCATGGGGGTCTCAGCACCCATCAACCCTCCTGCCTTCCTGGCAGAGCCCCATTTTGTGGGGACAGTGATTGGTCCACCTTTCCAGATGTGGTCAGAGATGACCAGTCTTGGTCCACTCAGGGTGATTTTCATGCCCCATCCCAAACAAGCTGAGAGCTGCAAGGAGGTGAGTAGTGGATACTCCATCCAAAGCTGGGTCCCCTTTAAGAGTTACCTGAAGCAATCTCCAGGCCCCCAGGGATGGCTTTTATTGTGTGATTGTTTAAATGCCCCCTACTGGTCTCCACAGAGAACCACTGAGAATCTGTGGGCTTATCTAAGAGAGAGCTCCGGTGGCCTAGTGGTAAGGAATTGTGCTGCCAATCCAAAGGCAGGTGGTTCAAATCTGCCAGCTGCTCCTTGGGAGACGGATGGGTGGTCTTCTTCCATGTGATTTGCAGCCTCTGAAAACCTGCTGGAGGGTGAGCCATGAGTTGGTTCTGATTTGAATGACAATGAATGAATGTATGAATGAATGAATATCAATTTAGGAGGGAGCTCTGGGGGTGTAAATTAAAGGAGCCCACAGCTGGGAACTCTGGTGGCCTAGTGGTAAGAAGCTGCACTGCAATCCCAGAGGCGCGCGGTTCAAATCCACCAGATGCTCTGCTGGAGAAGGAGGGGCAATCTCCTCCTCTACCAGTCAGATCCTATTTGACAGTGCACACACATACACAAATAAAAATTTTTAAAATAAATTTAAAAAAATAAAGGCGCCCACGGCTAATCAAAAGGCAGTGCCTCTCTGGCAATTCGAACCCACCAGCGGCTCCATGGGAGAAAGACGGCTCATCTCCTGTGTGATCGTGAACCTCGAAAGCCCGCTGCAGGACCAGCTGTGCGTCAGTTCAAGCGCCACAGCAATGAGCGATGAGTTCGAGCTGAGTTTTGTCGAGCTGGAAAGGAGCCCTGCTGATGAGTGTGTGATGCATCTCACTGAAAGGTCAGCAGTTCAAATCCCCTCCGGTGCTCTGAAGGAGAAATGGGCAGTTTCCTCCTGTAAAGATTTACAGCCTCAGGAACGCGAGAGAGGGTCAGTATGAATCAGAACCGACTCTGCCGGGGTGAGTTTTTATGAAATTGAGCTGGATGAGTCCCTAGTGTCACGGTGGCTAAAAATCTCAAGGAACTCTTGAGCTAAAACCTACCAGCCCCTCTGTGGGGAAAAGGTGAAGCAATCTGCTTCCATACAGATTGTTGTTGTTGTTGTTGTTGTTAGGTGCCCTCAAGTTGCCTGCAATTCCTAGCCACCAATAGCTCTGAACCCTGCTCTGCCCTGAGCCAATCTCAGTCTCCAACACACCTACCTGCATTGCCCCAGTCACTGTGTCAATCCATCTCATCCAAGATCTTCCTCTCCTGCGCTGTTCCTCCATCCTTCCAAGCATGATGTCCCTCTCCAAAGACTGGTCCCTCCTGGCAACATGCCCAAAGTATGTGAGATGGAGCTTCAGAATCCTTGTTCCAAGGAGTAGCTTGGTTTCACCCTCTCTAGGACAGACCTGTTTGTTCTCTTGGCAGTCTATGGTATGTTCAAGACTCTTCTCCAGCACCGCAGCTTGATTCTTCACAAACTGACAGCCTTATCAAAGGCTATGGGGTGGTTCCTCCTCTGTCCCGTAGGATCACTGCTGTTGCTGTGTGCCGTTGAGTCTGAACCAGCTCATTGCTGACCCTCCAGTGGGTTTTCAGGAGAAGCACAGGAGATTGCTCCTTTTTGTCCAGAGGAGCAGCTGATGGATTCGAACCGCCTGCCTTTGGGTTGGCAGCGGTCTCCTTACCCCTAAGCCACCAGACTCAGTGGCAATGGGCTTGGCTGGTTTTAAATCAAGCTGGAGATGCGTTGCAACCGTGAATCAGGCTGAACAAGGCGAGATTTGACTTGCAAAGTTAATAAGAAGCAGAGCAGATAAGGAGGGCTCCCGGTGGTGGGGGCAGGAGGAGAGTGGTGATGTGGCTCATGGCCCCTGCCCCCCCAGGGTTTGAGGATGTGATGTATTGTGGGGCAGACAGACAGCCCAAGCTGGGGCCCCACCTGCTATCCTCCAGAGCCTTAATTAAGTAGGGATAGCTTGTGGAAGCAGGGCAGGGGCTCAGCCTATAGGGGCTGCAGGGAGGGTAACGAGTTCCCGGGCCACTATCCAGGTCAAAGAGATGTTTAAAGATGAACAGCCCTGGGGGGCAGCGATGAATTAGCAGAAATACCTTCCCCCCTTTTGTCAGGCACCTTTCACCTGGGGCACATGGCGATGTTATTGACTTCCTCGTCTGGTGCCCCATCCCTTGCCCTCTCTCTTTCTCTGTGTATCCTCAATGGGTACACATCCCACATTCTTCAGCCCAGTTGGAAGGGGCTGGGTTTGCTGGGTTCCTCTCACACACAGTCTTGACCATGGGGGTCACCACATCCCTCTTACCACTGCTGGACACCCCCTCAAGGGGCTCAAAGAGTGGGAAGTCTCACTTTGAGAATAGCTCACCCCTTTTCCCAGGCTTGCAGGCTCCCAACAAGGACTGAACTAGTGGGGTGGGCCCATAAGAGGCACAGGTTGCTGTGGGTGCCTCTGGGGACACCCCTATTGTATGGATGAGGGGAGACCCAAGGGCCCCAGGCCGAGTGGGCTTTGCTCCTTGCTCCTTCACCCTCTTTTCGTTAACAAGCTCCTGGGCTGAGGCTGAACAGTCAACCTGTTCGTCTGTGGGTTTTGGGGTGTGTGAGCTGGGGACAGAGCCCAGGACAGAGGCGTCACATCCAGCTCGGCGTGGTTCTTGGTGGACCCTGTTCTGTCCCTGCCTCCGGCACAGCGGTTAACCCCAGTGACTCTGTATCTCTTTGTACCTCTCGTAGGCTGCTCTCTGGGGACCCCTAGGTGGGCTCTGCTGGTCCCGGGTAGCAGGACTGGTGAGCTGTGGTCTCCAGGGGTACCTGCCAGCCTGCACAGAGAGGTGATTCCAAACCAGGCAGAGGGGCCCACCCACAGGTCAGCCGCCTGGACACCCAGCCCCACGCCCAGCTTCTCTGCAGTGCAGGGGTCCAGGGCTGGAGCTGGAGAGGGGAGGGCTGGCTGTGCATGAGGCCTTCGTCTCGCCTCCCCTCCCCCACCGTGCCCTCCTAATTGGGCCTTCCTGGCAGTGCCACGGAGGCACCTCATTACCGTCCTGTGTTCGTCGGCACAATCCTTGCTCACTGAAGCTTGGCAGGAGCCGAGAGGCCAGGGCCGCCAAGATAGCTCCGGGCCTGTGGGAGCAGGGGCACCGGGAGCGGGCACGTGGTGGAGGCCCACTCCCCACTAGAGGTGGTCCTGAGCTGCGCTCCAGGTGACCCCTAAGGCCGCTGCTGCCTTCAGGGATCGGAGGGCACATCTGCAGGTGCAGGGCACCGAAGATGGGTGGCAGAGGGTGGGGGCCTCAGCTGGGCAGGTCCAGGATGGATGGAGCCCAGAAAGGACTTCCCAGGGCACACGTGTCTGTGCCAGGCCCAGCCCCTCAGGATGCCTCCACACGTGGCCCTCTCCCTTCACAGATGCCCCAAGGACCCTTGCCCACATGCCAACGGTCCTAGCACCACATTTCCTGCTGGGACGTGGACACCTGCCGGGGCCAATGAGCTGTCCTAAGACAGGGTTCCCAGAGGCTGGCCCTAAAAAGCATGGTGTCACTCTAGCTGGCCTTTACTGTCAGCTCCAGACACTCATTCAATGGCGGGGACGCAGAGGGTAGCAGACCCACCTGGCAGCCCGTGGAGAAGCAGGCACCAACTCGAGTTTCAAGCAGCCGTGGCACCAGGGCCCTAGCCGGGCACCCGGAAGTCTCCGGCCACTCTGCGCAGTCTGCTCTCCTCCTGGTGGGGACTTTGAGGGGAGGGCGGTCCAGGAAGGCCACGTCCTGCTCCCCGGCTGCCTTGCCTGGGGCTGGTCCCCGAGGTG
Source organism: Elephantulus edwardii (assembly GCF_000299155.1). Classification (NCBI taxonomy): domain Eukaryota; kingdom Metazoa; phylum Chordata; class Mammalia; order Macroscelidea; family Macroscelididae; genus Elephantulus; species Elephantulus edwardii. Next base: position 7,711,070 of record NW_006399839.1, on the reverse strand, counting down.
CAGGGATAGCGGCTCTGCATGTTCACACGGCTCTTCAGCGCCGGCTGCGTGTTGCTCATGATTCACTCAGCATTAAAATTAAAAGCTGAGCTGAAACTCCAGCAAAGCCCAGCCCCAAAGGGCAACTGGTTCAGAAACATTGCCACGGCAGCAAAATGTGGCAGGAGAGGATGCTCGGTCCAGGCTGGGGAGGAGGCGACAAAGAAGGCAACAGTGGCCATAGGGCCCGGTCAGGAAGAGACCTGCCCCCACCCCCAGGAGCTGCCAGGCCCTGGCTGGACCCTGTGGTGCGGTCCAGTGGCCAAAAGCCATGGCAGAAACCAAGCAAATGCTGACCTTCTCTGATGTCCCCAGAGCAGTGCTGCCCTGCAGAGGACAGTCCTCCCATTACAACAGACCTTGTCATAGACCAGGAGCTCCAGGCCAGTGGCGTTCCCATCAAGGGCCAGCTGCCAGGCCTTCTACCCTCTGACCTTGGATGGCCTCCCCAGAAGTGTCCTGTGCCCTTTCCAGAGTGTGGCTGTCAGGGAATGACCAGATTCCTGGGACAAGGGGACCCGTGTGGTTTTTGTTGGATGCAGGGATTTCCCATCAGTCACCCCAGACCTGGCCGAGGTTGGGGGACCCAGGGGGCCCTGGGAAGCCTGACAGGTGAGGTCCGCCCATTTCCATCTCTGGCTGTGCACTGAAGTCTCTCCATGATGGCGTCTGAACTGCCCCGTCAGCTGTGTCTAATCTACTCTTAAATCCTTTCATTGCTGAAAGGCCTCTCAGGTGCCTTGTAAACCTCCCGGCATCCTCACGATCAGCTCCTCTTCCTGGCAGGCATTTTCAAGGAGCCCTTGTGATATAGCTGTTAAAGGACATGGCTGCTAACGGAAAGGTCGGCAGTTCAAACCCACAGGAGAAGGATTTGGCCGTCTGCTTCCATCAAGATGACAACTTCGGAAGCCCTGTGGGGCCGTTCTACATCATCCTACAGGGTCGTTACGAGGCAACATCAGCTTTACGGCGCTGGGTTTGTGCTGCTCACGGAGCCCAGCTGATGCAGGGAGCTCTGATAGCCTAGTGATAAGAAGCTGCGCTGCAGTCCCAAAGGCACACGGTTCTAATCCACCAGCTTCTCTGTAAGAGAAGGGCAGTCAATCTCTCCCATGTGATTTGCTGCTTCTGAAAACACACTAGAGGGTCCGCTGTGAGTCTGTTTCAACTCCACAGCACACAACAGCAATAGCGGTTACAGGGAGCTCTGGTGACCCCGTGTGTAAGGAGTTGCGCTGCCAATCAAAGGCAGGCAGTTTGAATCTCCCAACTGCTGCCTGGGGAGAAAGATGGGCAGATGGGCACTCTCCTCCTGTGAGATTTACAGCCTCTGAAGACCCACTGGAGACTCAGTAAGGAGTCATTCGCAACTCGATGACTGGCAGCACCAAAAACTGGCTTTGCAGGGGCGAAGCACGTCTAACCAAAAGGATGGTGGTTCGAGTCCTTCAGTTGTTCCCTAGGAGAAATCTCTGCAGAGATTTCAAGTCCCGCAGCGCAATGGGGCAGCTCAACCATCTGCTTGAGTCAGACTAGTTAGGAATCAGAGTGGACGTCTGGCAGCAGGCCACTAGGCAAGGCATGTGAGTGTCCTTCCATCTAGAGCAGAGAAGGGAGTCAGGAACTGGAGGAAGAAATGGATTTCGTAGCTGGTCGCTCAGTGAACTGAGACCCGAAGAACTGGACAGCGCCCAGCTACCACTACTGATTATCTTGGCCCAAGACTCTATGCATGTTGAGCAGGATTTTATAAACTCAGTGGAATCCAGAATTTCTAAAGCACCGAGGCTGGTGGGACCCCTGAAACTATTGTCCCAAGATCATCTCTAAACTTTAAGACAAAACTATCCTCCTAAGTCTTCTCTGAACCAAAATATAATTTGTCTTAATAAGTGTGTCTGCCTTGAGCGTTCTGCTCTTTTAATGAATTATCTATGCGAGATCAGCTCTTTGTACTCACCGTCCCTTCTCTCCTTCCCCTTCCTCCCTCCCACCTCTTTCCCTCTTCCCCCCTCCCCCCTCCATCACCCTCCTCCTGTCTCCTTCCCCCTGCCCTCCCTCCTGGAGTTCCCCCACCTCCCTCATTCCTCCCTCCGCCCTCTCTTCTCCCTCCCTGCTCCCACCTCCCTCCTCTCATCCCTCCTTCCTCCCCTCCTCTCCCTCCTGATCCTCCTTCCTCCCTCCTCCTGTTCTCCTCCCCCTCCCTCCTCCCTTGTCCTTTACCTTCCTCCTCTGTCCCTTCTCCCTCCGCCTAGTCCCTCCTTCGGCCCCCTCCTTTTCTCTCTTCCCTCCCCCTCCTTCCCTCTTCACTCTAAGCCTTTCTCCTCTTCTACCCTCCTCCTCTCCTTCCACCCTCTCTCTTAGCCTTCTCTCCCTTCCCGTCCTCCTCCCTCCTCTCTCTCTCCTCCTTCCCTCCTCCTCCCTCCCCCTCCTTCCTTCCACCTACTCCTCCCTCCTCCCTTCTGCTCTTCCATCCTCCTCCTTCCCTCCCACCTCCCTCCCCCTCCTTCCTTCCACCTACTCCTCCCTCCTCCCTCCCGCTCTTCCATCCTCCTACTTTCCTCCCACCTCCCTCCCTCCTGCTTTCCTCCCACCTCCCTCTCTCCTCCTTCTCCTCCCTCCTCCCTCCTGCTCTTCTATCCTCCTCCATTCCTCCCACCTCCCTCCTCTTTCCCTCCCACCTCCCTCCCTCCTCCTTCCTTCCACCTACTCCTCCCTCCTCCCTTCTGCTCTTCCATCCTCCTGCTTTCCTCCCACCTCCCTCCCTCCTCTCTCCCACTCTTCCATCCTCCTCCTTCCCTCGCACCTCCCTCCCTCTTCTTTCTGCTCCCTCCTCCCTCCCTCCTCCTTCCCTCCCTCTTTCCCTCCTCCTACCCTCTCCCTCTTCTTCCCTCCTCCCTCACACTCCTCCTTTCATCCTCTTTCCCCCTTCTTCCTCCTCCCTCTCCCTCCCCCCATCCTTCCCATTTCCTTCCCTCCCACTCCTTCTTCTCTCCCATTTCCCTCCCTCTTATCTTTCCTCCTCCTTCCCCTCCCTCCTCCTCTGTCCTCACAGCCTAACCTCTCACCCCGCCCCATACTCCTCTCTGGCCCTCCATTTGTTCCCCCAAGCATCACCACGGCAGGTCCTCGGTGCCCCAACTCCCTTAACCGCAGACCCAGAGGGCCCTGGGACAGCCTGAGCAGTAAGAACCAGAGAAGGCCAAGGTCATGGGGCAGCCGGAAGACCCCAGGCTGGACCCAGTGAAGAGTGCTGGCCCTGTGGCCAAGCTGCCCACCCAAAGCCGAGGGATGGCTGCATCAGCAGAAGCCATCACCCCGGGGAGCAGTCCCGCACGCTGACTGTAAACAGCTGTTCATTTCTTGGAGAGAAAAATAAATTGTTGTAATAGCAGAGCAGTTCTTCCCCTGCAGGCCCAGGGGGTGGGGTGGGAGGAGCACGTGGCCCAAGCTGGGACCCCATCAGGATCCTCACCTGGCGGCCATGAGGGCACTGGTTCCAGCATGCTTCCAGCCTGGGGCTGACACACTGGAATCAGAAACCTCCTCTTTAACAGGCGACAGGTCCTGCCCTGTTGGTCCCTAAGATCCTAGAAGTGACCCTGAGCCAGGCAGTGGCCGTCTCAGGCTCCGTCTTCCACCTGAGGAACTGCAGGTCCTGCCCCACATGCCCTCCATTCCCTTTTCCATCCTCACTCCCTACCCCCATCTCCTACTGTGCTCAGGGACCCAGGGGTGTGGGTGGAGTTGAGGGTGCTGGTCTGTGCAGGGCCGGGCCTCAGAGGTCCTATAACCCAGCGTCCTGGGGTTACAGGCCCCGTTGACAGAGGCAGGCCTCCTGAGCACCCTGATGGAGTGAGACTGGGGCTAAGGGCTAGGCCACCCTCTGCCAGGTCGCAGAATGGGAGATGAGTTATTGCTGCCGCAGCCCCTGCATCCCTGATCCTGAGCCCAGCTGTCCACTTCCAGTGGGCCCTGCGGCATGTTCAAAGGCCAGTGTGGCAGAGAACACACTGTGAGGGTGGGCACAGCCTGAGTGGATGCCACCTTCTGGCTCACGTGTCCACTCAGGCCGCTGTCCATCCTCATTCTTCTCTCCCATTTCCTTCTGTCTTACCATCTACCCTCTTTCCTCTATCCTCCTCTATCACCCTTTCCACTCCTGTCCCACATCCGACCCTTCCCCCGTTTCCAGCTCTCATCCCTCTCCCAGTGCCTGTCAGCACACATCCTTGTCAGCCTCGCCCCCAACCTGACCTGCCCCCATCCACCTCTGACCCCCATTGACCTCATCTCCCTACATCCATTTCTCATACCCCCCATCCTCAGACACCCCTATTCCACCTGTCCCTTTCCTGTATGCATCGTCCCCCACCCAGCTCTGTCTCCTGTCCACACCCCTCATCCTTCCACTCCCACCCCCTTCCCCTTCACCATTTTAATTTTCTGTTCGCCCTGTCTTTCCATCTGTCCTCCACACCTGAAGCCTCCCTCCCACCCCAACCCTGCCATCATGTGAACTTCCTCAAGAGCCTTCCATGTCTTCAAACTGTGTGACATTGGGCGGCAGCTGACCTCTGTCCCAGCTGGTTCCCACTGTTCAGTTCTTTGTGTGAAGTCATGTCTGTGAGGTTGGTAATTGTTGACCCTGTCACTCCAGCTCTGGAAGAAAGATCCACTGACCACTCTGAGGTCTAGCACCCGTTAGACCTGCTGAGGCAGACTCCAGAATAAGGCTTGGGGGCTCTGTTTACCCCTCAATAGAGAAATATGCCCACATCTAGCTGTCCGCTCTGTTCCCAAGCGCCTGGCCAGCGTGCAAGCTTCTGTGAGAACAGGCAAGACACACGAGGTTGGGCAATGCTTCCAGCGTGGTCAGCCCAGCCACTCGGGGACTTGGCCTGCTGGTCAACTCCTCCACCCGCTCACAGGCTGAAATCAGGCCAGCTCCCCGTATGTCATCCCTTGGGCTTCAGCCACAAACACAGAGCCGGGGATCCTGCAGGGAACCACCGGATGGAGGAAGAGGAGACCCAGATACCATGCCCCCTGCATACGAGGAAGCCAGGACAGGAAGAGCCTTGGCTGGGCACGACAAGCCTTCCAGCTAAGACAGAGCCCCAGCTTGGGCACCTTTCCCTGTAATCCTTCCCACTTCACCGACTCAGGGGCTGGCAGCATTTCCAAGTCCTGTGCTGAGATCTCATCCCATTACTGCCCGAGGGCACAACTCATCTCCCCTCTTGGTCATCTCCCCTCCTGGGAATGGTCACCCTGGATACCATTGCACCTGCTGGAGGCTGTCAGCACAGTGCAGTGCCCAGGCTTCCAGCTGGGCAGATTCACTGATTGCATCCACGTCCACTACCCCCACCCAAGAGACCCAGGGTGTCCTGACCTGGTCACTCAGAGTACTTAAATGAAGGAACGAATTATCCAACCTCACAGACCCCGCAGGGCCCCTGAACTCAGCTTGGTGCCAGGTGCCTCTGCAGTGCCCGCTGGCTGGAGAATGACTTGGGGTCTCTGGCCTGTGACCTCGAGGCCCCACAGCCCCAGAGTTCCACATCCAACTGAGGCTGTGGCCTCTCTGCTGCTGACTCCCATGCAGATGGTGGGGCTGGGCGTGCAGGGTGACCTGCTGGTAGACAGAGGCAGAGGGAGTGGCCTCTCCCTCTCCAAGTGTCCCCCCTCTGCCCTTTCCTGGCACCGTGGCGCAGCTGCTTCTGACTGAAGGATTGAGGGCAGGGGCAGACAGGGGCATTTTGAGCTGCTGCCGTGAATGGATGGGGTGAGACCTGCAGACACCCTCTTGGCCTCACACAGAGTCCAGGGCCATCTGAGACAGTGGCTGTCGTCAGCCTGCATCACCAAGGGACTCATAAGAATGGGCCTCATCACCTTGAAACCAGCAAGTATTTGTGCTGTTTCAGGCCCTAACATTGGGACGTTGGTTACCTCCGCAGAAGCCACCCATGTCAACTGATAACAGTGCAGTCAATACCCTGACTTTGGCCTCCCCTTTCCAGACAAAGACTGATCCAGGTGGGAGCCCACAGAAAGACCCACCGAGGACAAAAATCCCCTCTGTGTGACCTGGTCCAGTCTTCCTTGGATAGCCTGTCCAGCTCAACGTGGTCCCATGTGGGCCAAAGCCGTGTTAGAGCATGCGGCTGGGAGGAAAGTGAGGGGACAGGAGTGAAGAGGAAATAAAGACAGTTTTATTAGAAAAGATAACATCTCAGAGGCTGAGACAGGTCATTCTCTGAAAGGAAAGTGGAAGGGGACATGGTACCACGTGGGCCACGGGCTGTGACAGCCCCTCACTTCCACGTTGGAACGTGATTCTGAGCCTGGTTCCAGGCCGATGGAATGACGTCACGGAGAGCTCAAAATTCGGCAGGCGGGTTCTTATTCCGGTTCGTTGTTCTTGAGGCCATTCATGTGTCTAACATGCTAATAAGGTTAGTTCTGGGGGCAGCCTTTCAGGTCTGAGGCACTTGGATCCAGCACTATCTGTTCGCTTCATTTGACCTTTACCTCCTCCCGGTTCTTAACATGACTTTACCAAGGCCTTTCTTGTCTCATCGGCATCTGCATTAACATTTCTTTCCACCCAGCCTCGTTTTATGCCTGACTTATTCAATTCTGACCCCAACACTACCATAGAAGGTGAGCGGGTTAGTTCTCCCCAGCCGTCCCAACAGGGCAAAAACAGATGGGGGCTGAGGCTGCCCGGAGGTGGGCAGTGCAGGAAGACGGCTGGATGTCTTGGGTTCACCACAACTGGCAGGCCAGCAGTCTACATGGACCCAGTAGAAGTGAACTTGAGTCACTGAGGCGTGATGAGCAGGGGGCCCCAGTGGCTGGGATACCCAGAGAGCTACTGACTCCAAGCTTTACAGGACAGCCAAGGACCAGTGTCATGGGGTACCTTTCTCCAGGCCGGTTCATGGACTTGGCAGGCGCAGCAGTCCCCAGACTGAATCATCTCCAGGTGGCCCATGGCCTTCCTCTAGAAGGGACATCATCATCATCACTCCCTCCACTGCTTCTTCCCTCCGCTCTCCTCAGGGTCAGACTCCAGCCAGCCTCCCGGACCCTCGTAAGGGAGAAGGGCTCAGTCCAGTGTGAACTGCAGAGTGGGGTGGGCACAGACAGGCCTCAGGGCACACTGGTGCCTGTGCCCACTGCCTCCTTCTCTCATCATCCTTTGCTGACTCTGGTGGCCCATGGGTAAGAAGCAGCGCTGCAATCCTGAAGGTATGTGGTTCGAATCCACTTTTGCTGTAGGCAAAAGATGGTCTACCTCCTCCTGAGTGATGAACCGCCTCTGAAAACTCGCTGGAAGGTTCTGACTGGGTGGGTTCAAACTCAACAGCACACAGCAACAACAGAACAGTCATGACCAGCACACAGGAAACGCACTCTATATGCTTGTGACCCGGAAGGAAATACCTATGATAGGTACACCCCCTCCATTTAACCAGAGGATGCCGGGGCTTAGAGGCCCCAGTTCACATGGGGCTGACACAGTTCAAGGTTACTGCACAGCTCCTTTGAGCATCTCCCAGTGAGAAGCTCAAGGTGGTCCCCACAGGCCCTTCCCCCCACCCACTCCCCGCCCTTGGACCAGACTTATGCTGAGACCCCCTCGTGAGAAGGGGGCTATGCAGCCTGCAGAGGCCTGCTTTCATTAGCAAGGGATGAATAATTAATACCGTGCTGCCTTTGAAACTGTTTTGGTTTTATTTTAAACGGTTTTTTTCTATGTATAGAAACAGCACTTCCGTTAGACACCAAATTTATTTCTTAATAAACATAACAGCTATTTCTTCAATTGCTTGTACTCCCTGAGGTGGGGTGGTGGGGAGCCACAAGGCAAGGAGAAGAACTTGTGGGCTGTGCCACTGGTCCCCTTCGGGGTACCACCCAATCACCTGTGTCCATCGCAGGGTGGCGTGGCTGTCACTGGACAAGGTCCGGCCAGCCCAATATCTCTTTGCCCTATCCCTCTCATCACCTGGACCCATTCATCCTCAGGACAGCCTGGACAGAGTGATGCCACCACTCAGGACAGGTTCCAGGCAGAGAATAGGAACTGAAGTATCCCTAGACAGAGTGCCCTGTCCTGGAAGGTCAGACTGAACCAGCCTGGGAATCAAACCTACAACCCTATAGCTGCCAGCCAGCCAGCCAGCCAGCCAGTTCTAATTCTTAGGGCTGAGAGTTGATGAACTGTTAATTTCTTGGCCCTGCAAGCTGTCCCATAAATCCTATTACTTGATGCCTTCTCAGAGATTAAGGTGGAAATATTTATTTTTAAATTACAAGCCAGGACGAGTTTGGACAGCAAAAGAAAAACAGCCTGTTGACCATTCTGGAAATTTGCCTTTGCAGCCTAGAGTTTCGGGGCTGGCCGAGTGCCTGCCTGGACCCAGTCACAAAGATTTACCCCCCACAGGCAGCCACAGAGAAGAGAAGCCCCCCCCCTCGCCTCTCCACCACTCATGCCTGCATCTTCATGCCCAGCTGTATTTTGTTGGCTTGGTTACAATACGAAACAAAAGAATTAGAGTAGAGACGGTCTTTTCTGGCAAAAAGTTGTCATTAATTTTTTAAAGTGTGCAATATTGTCCTCAACAAAACCTGTGAAAAATGAGTTGTCTGTTGCTAATAAATGTTTTCTAGATTAAGTGTTTGTAATGCTATCAATTATTTAACTCCATATATGGAGAATGCATAATTTGTAATAAAACACAGAAAGGGTTTTAATTTTTCGGCACGATATATGAAATTGAGTTTTTGACTAATACATGAATAAATTGACTCTAATCCCTTCTTGTCAGGTATATGGTATTGTCTTAGGTATAAATCTCTTATTTTATAGATGTTTTCCCCCAAAAATTAATCTCTGATATTTAAGGATGGGTGTAAATCTTGGTAATGGGGCATTCCGGAGGGGCCCCGTTTACAAGACTGTCGTTTGCACGCGTCCCCCCTGATTCATCAGCTGCACACATCAGAATCTCATAGGGCCCCATAAACACTCACAGACGTCTGTGATTTATGGGAGAGATGGCTTGCCTGCCACTGGAGGGCCAACCCAGCCTGTGAAGAGGCCGCCTTGACCGGCAAGGGGTGGAGAAGCCAGAGCCTGCTGCAACTGAGCCATTTCCTCTGGTGTCTGCGATATTCACTGCATTGTTTCATGGTCCACGTTCGAGAATTTGAGAAGCAAGGGTAAAAGTATGTTTTTGCAAATGGTGAAGTGAGCCCTCAGCCTTAAAACGAGATGCCCAGGCTACCTCTCTCTCACAACTACAGGATGCAGATCAACAAGTGCTGGTGGCAGAAAGGACATGGGCAGGCTGCAACATCAGGTGCGAGCAAGAATAACTGGGCAAAGTCACGGTCATGGTCCAGATGCTTTCATCTGTTTTTCTGGAAGACAAAGGTCTTGGAACAAAGCAATGAGCTCCACATAGCTCCACCTGAAAGCTAGGAAGGGCTCCCCTGGGAAGACTGTGGGGACAGAGGCCAAAGAGGACAACTCTTCATTCCCTGTGTATTTGCCTGCAGGAGCCATAGGGAGACAGGTCAGCAGCGTGACCTCAGGAGTAACAGACGAGACTGGAGGGGGGAACCACAAAGGAAAATGTCAATATCAAAGAGGGTCCTGACAGAGGTTCCCTCGACCCCTATCACGGAGATGGCACCCCTCCCTGAGAGAATAGTTCTCCCCCCTGTGGGCACGAGTTCTCCCTCAAAAGGTACTACTCTTTCCTGAAGAAATGGGTCCTCTTCATGAGGGGATAGCCCCTCTGCGTGAAAGCGTGATCCCTCCTCTTGAGATCATAGCCCCTCCTCTTGATGTTTTGGCCCCGCCCCTTTGAGAGCATGTCCCTCCCCTTGGGATCATGACTCCACCCCTTGAGAGCATGGCCCCTCCCCTTGAGACTATGGCCCCTCCTCTTGAGAGCATGGTCCCTCCCCTTGAGACTATGGCCCCTCCTCTTGAGAGCATGGTCCCTCCCCTTGAGACTATGGCCCCACCCCTTGAGAGCATAGCCCCTCCCCTTGAGAGCGTGGCTCCTCCTCTAAAGGGAATGACTCTTCCTACAAAAGGAATGACCTCTCTGTCCCAGGCTTCCATGAGCTGAGTGTGTTTGGGATGAGGGACCCAGTGGCCACCTGTGCTTAGTTTCAGGAGTTCAAGGACGGCTGAGGCTTCCACAGCATGTCCTATCTGGGTCTGTGGGGGGTTTAGGGAGTGGGATTCGTACTCTGGTGGTATAGACCACAGGAAGTTACGCTGCTAACTCAAATGTCACATCTCTCTGGGAGTTCAAATCCACAGGGAGAAAGATGGTACATCTTCTCCCATTTACAATTTCAATTTACAGCCTCAGAAACTCAATGAAGCTATGAGTCAGTCTCAACTTGATACTAATGAAATTTCTCCCAACAGAAATTTTGATGAAAAGTCATAGGAGCTGGAGACCAAGTGAAGCCAGGCTTACATCTTGGCAGAGTCACGTGTGAACGACAAGGGCACAGGCAGGCTGGTGTCCCAACCTCCACAAGCCTGTGTCTCAGTCCCAGGCTGTGGGGCCGTTCTCTCTACCAACCTCTGGGTCCTCGAACAGACACCCACTGTCAGCTACATCAGCCCTCCCAGGCCAAGGGCCACCCTCTGGACTAGTTCAGAGGTGCCAGGTCTTGGGAGGGTTTCCCAGAACTCTGCCAGGGCAAAGAGTCTGTGTGAGGTGTCGGGGAGGACTCCGGTCTGGGGCTGCTCCAGTTTTAGCCTCACACCTGGCTGGCTATGAAGAGGCAATAGCCTGGATAAGCTGTACCAGGAGTTCAGGCCTGTGACACCAGATACCACGGAATATAGTATGGATGCAGGAGGACCGCGGGGTGGAGAGAGTGACCTGGAGACAGAGGCTGGCAGGTAGCTCTCCTCAGGTGCCAGGCCTCCATGTTCTCATCTTTATCATAGGTCACATGGCACTCAGTCCATCAAGAAGCCCTGTTATCACTCCCCTGGGACAGCCTGTCCCTGGAGTCCATTCCTGGATTTGTCAGCAGGATGGGAGGTATCACAGCCATCAGATACATCCACAGGCCTGGGGAGAGTGATAGCTAGTGAGGACACAATCTCAATTTCCCCAGGGGCCTCCCCATCCTGGGCAGGACAGGAGGCGAGATTGGGCTGTTGCAGGATGACAGGCAGGATGGAGTGGCTGAGGCAAAGCAGGTATTGACCGGAGAGTCACCTCATCAGAGGAGCAATCTGGAACCCTTTGCAGACATGAGGTGGGTGGTGCCACCGCCTTTGAGGGCCAAGGGCCCAACATGGGACTGAGCGTGGGTCAGCCATGGGGCAGGGAGGGACTTGAAGCTGAGATGAATGGTGGAAGCCAGCACATTTGTCTGCCTTCACACAGGGTGGAGGTCACTCCTTGGCTGGCCCTGGAGTTTGGACTGGGGCACCTTGTACCAGGCTGTCTGAGACTGAAGATGTGGATGACTCCTTAGGACTCAAGGGGGACCTGGGAGAGCTGCTCACAGGTGCTTGTATGAGAATGAGGCTGGCCCTTAGGGTGATAGCCTCACATTCGCTGCCCAGGAGCCACAGGGTGAAAACCAGTAGGCATTTGAGGTCAGGTGCAGCAAGAGGAACCAGCGTGACAGGACTATGGGTGAGAAATGAGAAGCAGGTGGGCAAGGATGTGTGCCCACAGGCCTGCGGGCAGAAGTGAGGCTCTATGGTGAGTTACAGAGCAGTGACTGGGGGCCAGTTCCTCGTCCACCTGATGTGGTCACTAGCACCATCCTGGCGTTTGAATTTATTCTTGCTGGAGGCTCCAGCTACAGAGCAGACCTGTTCAGACACTTAAGGCCTTAAAGATACACACACACACACACACACACACACACACACACACACACACACACGTGCCCAGGGCCTGCCTTCCTGGACTAGCACACACCCAGGGTGTAGCAAGTTGGTCCACGGAGCTGGACGTGGCACCAAACAGTTCCTCCTGAACTTGAATGCATGGTCTGCATGCTACATCCCTCCCTATATCCATGCATTCCCCTCATTTCTCCCCAAACCTTGGCTTCTCACCTCAAAGGCAGGGAAGACTTGTTTAACACTCCCAGGGGCCCAAGATAGGACTTTAACCAGGACCCCTCGGGGCTGTATGTGTGCGTGCATGGCACCAATGTACATGTATGCTTCGTGAGTGAGTGTGTGTGTGTGTGTGTGTGTGTGCGCGCGTGTGTACACGTGTGCGCGCGTGTGTGCACAGTGTGCATATATGCGCATCTTGAACACGAGATGCCTTAAACCGCATTGGCTGCTGAGAATAAACCCTCAGAGGAGCTCTGCCTTATATAATCAGAACAATATAAGCACAGATTCTAAAGCGAGCACAGTCCAAGGCTGACCCCCACATCAGGTAAGGCACTCCTGTGTGACCAGCTGGGGGTGAGTTCAGGCTGGGCTTTCCCCGTTCAGCTTCTCCACACCTAAGCTTGGTTGGCAGTGACTGGCTCCTAGGACAAGAGCCAGCCCAGTTGGGGAAGACTTGAACTCGCCTCCAAGGCCAACTAAGGAAGAAGGAGGAAGGGATCCTGGGGCAGGATAGCAGCTTGTCCACCATGTCTTACCGTGGGACAGGGGTGCAAGGACAGGCAGAGTGGGAGAGTGGGAGGGCAGAGGGACACAGGGAGGTCACCTCCATTCACTAAAAGGGTGCTGAAGTTGAGAGGACTTTGGATCCTGACCAAGCTTGCAGGTCAGCAGTGGTTACTCCAGTCTCCGGGAGGAAGAGGACGCAATGTCAGAGGGAAACAGAGACCCTAGCGACATCTATAGTGAATCGCCTCCCCACAAGGACAAAATGTGAATACAAGAAATCCAGGGCTCCATCCCCTCCCTGACTATGTGTGACTGCCCCTCCTTGGAGACCTACCCCATCTGGACACCGGTCACAGTTGACCTTACTTCCTTTCTCACTTCTTTCAGTCTAGCTAGTGGAGGATGATCGATGTTGTCCCCGCTGGCCCTGGGGACATGTGGCCACCAGATCCTCCAGCTTTCCTATCTCACTGCTTGGGCAGCACTGATGGGAAGTGAGTGTGTCTCCCAGGTGTCAGGTGAGCAGGTGCCCTCGGACAGGAATTACCATCTGCACGGGTGCCGTACTGGGGGATGTGGGAGCTGCATGCTGGAAATGAGGGGAACAGTTGGAGCCAGCAGGGAATAGACTGAGAGGATTATATGGCTGTTCCATTGGAAGGCTTTCACCTTACCAAGCTGAGTTCCACCTTAGCATAGCACTGGTCACCTCAAGCCTTAGTCTTCACCTCTGCAGGCCCTCTACCTCTGCAGGCCCTCCACTTCTGCAGGCCCTCCACCTCTGCAGGCCCTTCACCTCTGCAGGCCCTCTGCCTCTTCAGGCCCTCCACCTCTGCAAGCCCTCTGCCTGTGCAGACCTTCTGTTCCCACAATGGAAGTATGAGTTACAGGCCTACTATAAACACCTCCACGGTCCTCCTGGCCTTAAAACACAAAGGACAGGGAAATCTGGCCCCATCTGGGCACCCTAGGCACCCTTCTGTGTCTGTGAGCCTGTTCTTCCTAGGATGGGTTCTGCTGACCATTGTCTGACCAGCCCCCAGTGTGGAGGAGCAGAGCCCAGCCTCCTCCTACTTCCCAGGGGGGCCAGGTCCCCTCTAAGCCTTGTTCTTTCTCTCTGCCTCACGCCTTTTCACTTCACACCCCAGAACTGCAACATCCACAATGCTCCCCACAGGGGCTGTGGCCTCCCTCCAGCTGCGAAAGTGAGAATGAAAACAATGCCTAATTTCCTTAAGGTGCACAACATCCAAGGGTGAAGCTGAGTCTTCCTTCGCAGATTCCTAAGAACTTTTACTGTTTTATTCTTAAATTACTCACCAGTGTCTCTTGTCTCCTTTTTTTGGAGGGAGGGATACCAGCCACAGCCCTAAAACTGAGTCGAGTTGAGCCACATGCAGTCCTAGGACAGGACACCTGCATCCAGTACTAGGATTCAAACCCATCAACACAGTGACTGCATCAATGGGCTCAAGTCCATCAGAGATGGCAAGGAAGATACAGAACAGGGCAAGGTTCAGATGTGTCGTTCATAGAGTCGCTGTAAGTCACACTCAACTCAACGACCCCTAACAACAACAATAAGTATCCATGCAGCCTGAGAGGATAGCCTGGTGGGTGCGTCATGTGAGGGTCTTTGTACACCATCGCCTACTCCTCTCCTCCCTGGGCTCAAACAGAGGCCTAATTCTGCTCCAGGCCCTAGTGTCTGCCCTGGAGATCTTTCTTCGTGGCTCCTGACTGGCCAGGACTCTGGGGAGAGGATTTGGGGGACCCTTCTCTGTCGGCCCATCACATCGCACCTGCCCCGGGCTGGGGCCAGCTCCCTGAGTGACAGCAATTAGGCCCGTGGCTGGCAGAGAAGCCCTGTGCCCCCTCCGAGCACCTGACGCAGGAGCACTCCCTGGGGACCGCTGCGCTGGCTGTGGCTGAGATGCTTGGAATCAGCAGCTCCTTTCTGCTGTAAAAATGGAAACAGCCCTTATGTGAGACACAAACTGGCAGGGAGACGCGGCTGTGAAATCTCGCCCCCTCGGCGGAGCAGGACAGAGACTGCCAGGCAAGGGAGGCTGGGCCGGGGTGCCAGGAGCCTTGGGGTCCAGGAGAGGGGGGATGCAAGCATTCCGGTGCTGGACAGCCATCTGAGAAGCACAGAGCACAGCCTTCCCTCCCTCAGACCTTTGTTGTTCCAAATTCCAAACGGCCCAAAGCCCACTTTCTTGGAGAAGCTCCAGAGGTGTTGGAATAGCTGTGGGCGAGGCCAGGGCTCAGTCAAGTCAGAGACCCTGATGTCAGACTCGCAGGGACAAGGCCTCTCGCTGCCCTGACGTGCCTAGGTGTGTAAGAATTGGGGTGTGAGGCCCGTGGCTACGTCTCAGCTGAAGAGGAGGGTGCCCATCTCGTGCTATCCTATGCCAGGGCGCTGTGTGAGTGTGTGGAGGGGATGCTTCACAGTTTCTTGGCCACCCATCCCATCAGAGGCCCTGCAGGCCGCAGTCACCCGCTCTCTCGCCGGCCCCCCGAGGCCTCAGCATGGCCCCTCCTTCCCAGCCTTTTGGGTTTTGCTCAACTGTGGGCCGAGTGCTGGCTTTGAAATCGGCTCCTCCACGCTGACTGTAAACCAGCAACTGCAAACACCCACCGGCGAGAGCGCGTGTTCCGCGCGAGGCGCCCCCGCCCAGCCTGCTGTTCTCGCCTCGGGGCTTTGCAGAGAACGCACAGCGGCCCATGTGCCAGGGAGGGCCGGCCGGAAGCCCCAAGCCGCCACTTGCCCATTTGAAGCAGGAGGTGCCCGCCTCCAAGGGGTGCGGTGTACTCTTGGCGCCTCAGGACAGAGGGACATCTGGGCCCGCTGCAGTGACGTGTGAAGTGTGTGTCCTACCTCATTCCCAGACTGGTGATGGCTGCGTGTCCCCCACGTGGCCAAGGACTCAGCCTTCTGGAGCCCTGGCCTCCTGGGCACCTCAGGGGACAGTGAGTGACAACGAGGTATTCAGAGGGCAGATCCTGCAGCCTCTTGGCCAACCTGTGCTTCAAGTTGATCCTTGGGATTCCAAGCCGTATGGCCACAACCCTCGCTCGCCCTCACCTCACACACGTACACACTTGCTCACGTGCACGCCCATTTACTTACACACACACTGACACAAGCATGCTTGCACGCTCACACGCAAGCATACCTGGAACAAACATGCACACCCATCAAGACACACAGACAAACCTTCATGTGAAAACTCATTGCACAACACACTTGACATTCACTCACACGTGTTCCCTTGCAGACATGCACACGCATGCACACTTTCATGCGTGCATACTCTTACACTTGCATGCACGCACACATTTGCACACCAGCAGGCATGCACACGGATGAGCTCGCGTGTGGACGCTCACACACATAAGCACGTCGTGTGGGATTTTGTTTCACCCGAGGCTCTTTGCAAAGGCCCCTCCCTGACACTTGGAGGAAGGTGACTGGCTCCATGGAAGGACTGTGACTACTGCCACGTGCTCCCTTCCCGAGTGTCAGACAAGCAGCCCCTCTGCCTCCTTCTGTACCCCACGGTCACCAGCTCAGTGTTTATCCTCCAGAGGACCCGACCCCTGGTTGGCCCTGGCTACCTCTCTTGCTGGGGGCTTCCCTGTGTCACCCACCGGTAAGGCTGTGTGGGTAGCTAGGTCCTGGATCAACCAGGCAATGGTGACTTCAGACAAGCAGGGTTTTGACTGGCCAATGGCCGGCTAGCTGCTCAGCCGCCCACTTGCTTGGGGCCGTTGGAGCTGGCCCTCAGGCTCAAGCCTTCTCTGGAAGACGAGCGCTGGTCTGCTGTGTGTCTGGAGCTTGGCCAGGGTTGGTCAGCCAACTTCCAGAAGCCGTGGGTCAGAGTGTAGGATGATAGCTACAGAGCAGGGTTTTCATGGGGCTTTGAGCCCTGACCCTGATGTGCTCCTGAGCTGGAGTCCCTTTGTGGGAGTCAGACGGGGCAGGTCACGAGGGGCAAGGTCGGGAGCCTTTGATGGGTCAGAAATAATGTGACACGGGAGGGGGCAGTTTGAAGGCTCTTCTCCATGACACCCCTGATAATCCTGGAGGTCCAAAAGCCCTCACTCATAGTGGATGACTATATAAGGAGCCAGGCCAGGAGCCAGAACGGGTGCAGACTGTCTTCGCAAGGCAGGGGGGGCTGAGACCACCTTTCAGAGGCTGGAGATGTCTGCCCCTCCGGTTTTTGACTGCCACACGGGTACCCTGTCCCCCCTGGCTGAGCACACAAGGAGAAGATGTCACTGCCACTGAGTATGGGGTCCCTCACCAAGACAGGCTGGGGGCCCAGGCAGACTGAATTGGGGACAGGGTCTGGTGAACCATGGAGAACAGAGTCAAACTTCTTAAAGACGCTCACTGCTTGGGCATGACTGTGGGCTTCCTGATGACACAGGTGCCACTAGAGTCCAGACACCAAGCCGGGGCAGGACCACGCGGGCTTCATAACCAGCCCTTCCTGTCTCATCAGGGCCAGAGATCTGATCGGGCGAGGGGTTGCGGTGGGAACTGGTTAGGGGAGGGGCAGCGTGAGTGAGTGGTGATGGGGCAGCAGCAGTGAGGCCAGGTCGTCCCTGCACCTCTAAGTTTTCAGCTGCCAGCCTGAGGGGAACGTGAGGAGAGCAGCTGCTGTGGAATCCTCCAGGCCGTGCGGTCAGCAGTTGGCGGTGTCCCAGGGGCTGCAGGCCACAGCTATGGAACCCAGCCCCTCCACGGACCAGGCAGGCAGTGGGTCACAGGCTGATGGAAGGCATGGGGCAAGAACCGTCCGGACAGGCAGAAGGAGGGGACACTTGTATCTGGGTGCGCTACCCCCACAGTGACCACACCCTGATGACAGTTCACCCTCCACAAGAAGGATATTGGGCCAGACAGACCCTCACACCTCTCCCCATGGGTGGGTACCCCAAGAAAGGTAGTCTAGACTAGGCCCTGCGGTGCCACGACACCAGCCACCCCCCCCAGGTCCCAGCCCCACACTGGCTCTCAGTCCCCGCCCATCTGCACCTCTGAGACCCTCCAACAGGCCTCATCTGCCCAGCATATTCAACCAGAGCAAACAAAGCTTGTTTGTCAGCCCCGAGCTGTGTTAGCTGAGCCTTCAGGGACTCCCACCGGCAGGCCACTGTCTCTTCAGGCCCCCCTGCCTGTGCACGGAACCCCTGTTAGACCTGGCCCTGCCTAGCTCCACACCCACGGAGCCCATCTGAGCGTCCTCTTCCCGGGTATACCCCCACCCCCGCTGCCATGCTCCAGACCTGAGACCAAGTCTCGGTCACAAAGATAGGACGAGCACGGGCAGAGCTGTCCACCACAGGGAATTTCTGTTCTAAACAGGAGGATTGGAAAGGACAGGACGCAGGAGAGCACCCCAGAATGGCCCATGCTCACAGATTGACAGGAGAGAGGTGTCCCCAAGCTCCCCAGGGCTCAGGGATGGTGGGCATGGGACCCGCCGCACCAGGCACAGGAATAAGGGGAATTCTGGAGTTCCTGGTCACCTTAAGCTGCAGGAAGCCAGATTATGGAGCCCACCCGGCCACTGGCCAGAAAAAAAGGGGACAATCCAGAGAGGTGGTCCAGGCAAGGCTCCGAAGCTTAGGCTACACTGTCAGCCTAGTCCCTGACACCAGATGGGTTGATGGTATTGGGGATGTGGCCAGGGCTGTGGGCAGAAGCCCCAGAGGAAGACAATAACGTGTGAACTGCCCACATGCCAGGAGCACTTGTCCTGCTTTGGGAGAGGAAATGAAGGCGGGTGGTGCAGTCAGGGTTGGTACAGGGCCTGAATAGCCACCCTCAGCCTGGGGTTGTAAGCAAGGTATTTACTGCAGAAGGTCAAGGACTGCAGTCTTCAATATGGATTGAAGCGCAAAATCAAGAAAACAAAGATTCTCACCACTGGGCCAATTGGCAGCATCATGATAGATGGTGAAGAGATTGAGAATGTTAACAATTACAGCTTGCTTGGCTCCACAACCAACATTCTTGGTACCAGCAGCCAGGATATCAAAAGACAAACAGCATAGGAAAAAAATATACTGTCAGGGAACTCTCCAGCATACTTAAGAACAACAATGTCAGTCAGGAGACTAAAGTGCGCCTGATCCAAGCCATGGTCTTTGCAATTACTTGCTACGCATCAGAGAGCTGGACAATGAATAAGGATGATAGAAGAACAGTTGATGCCTTTGATCTATGATGTTGGGGAATATTGAACATATCATGAACTGCCAAGAGAACAAACAGGTCTGTCCTAGAGAGAGTGAAACCAAGCTGCTCCTTGGAGGCAAGGATTTTGAAGCCCTGTCTCACATACTTTGGGCTCATGGCCAAGGAAGGACTAGTCCTTGGAGAAAGATATTAGGCTTAGAAAGGTAGACAGAGGGAAAGCACAGGAGAGGAAGACCTCAGATGAGACGGATTGACACAGTAACTGGCGTCATAGTGGAAGATGTGTCAGAGACAGTAAGATTGGCTCAGGATAGGACAGGGTTCAGAGCCATTTATTGTACACAGAGCAGTAATTGGTCACAAGCAACTAAATGGCACATAACAACAACAATCTGGGACTGCAGACACCCCACCACCACCACCACAACCACCGACCGACCTCGGAGAACCAGACCCAGTTACTAGTGACCAGCCAACTGGTGTTATGAACCCTCCGCTGCCTGTCTTGGACCTGAGTCACCCAGGGTGGGCGGTGAAGTGCTGGGCCCTGGCCGCCAGCCCACCCAGTGCCCAGCAGCGGCCAGAAGCCAGCCCTCCCCGCGTGCCCTTTGCTGTTCCTGCCTCAGCGCTTCTGCCATCGATCCTCTGCCAAGAAAGGTCAGGTGCTGCCCGCTGACAGCAGGGAGGGGTGCCCATGTCTTCACCACGCCCCCGCACCAGCCCTGCTTGGGGATCCCCACCTGCAGGGAGGAGGGGGTCTGGGCCCTGAGACCCTAGCTGATGCCCCAGGGCTGGCGTGTGTGTATAAGTGGCTCCTGTTCACAAATGTAACCCCCAAAGCCCTCACGCTGGGTCATGCCAACCTTCAGCAGGCTGAACCCCAGGGCTCTGGAGTTCTCTCCAGGTTCCAAGTACGGGCTACCCACTCCCAGGCCACCAAGCCTAGACTCTAACCCTTGTGGGTGGGTCAGGTACCCAGAGGGTCTCAGAGCTCAGTTTAGGAGAGCTGTTGTGGTGTGAGAAGAACTGGATATGCTGTCCTGGAGATTGAAGGCCCCTCAGAGTGCCCCCCTGCAATCAGGCTGGACCTGGGCTCACATGTGGCCCCTGTCTTGCCCCCTCTGCTTCCCAATGTGACGCAGCTCAGGGGGAGAAGGTAGACTCGGCCAGCACCAGTGCTCGGGCTGTTGAGAAGGCCAGCGGGGCCCAGCCCATTCACTCGCAGGGCCTGGGCGCCTGACAGAGCAAGTGGCCTCCTCGCTTGCAGAGAACAGCAGACCACGTGACTCAGGGTCTGGGCAATGGACGGAGGCAGTGTGGGCAGTGGATCGAGGCCGGCCAGGAGTCCATAGCTGCAGGATGGGGTGAAGGCAGTTTGCTGAGTGCTCACCTTACACAGAACCAAGCAGCAGGTGTGCACAAGCCAAGAAGATGTGGGTGAATGTTTAGCGCTCAGAACCTGCTGAGCTGGACTTCCAAAACTCAGAGGACCCCTAGGCTGACCTGCTGTCCATGCTAGTCCAGACCTCCCTGCATACGACCCCTTGGCTGGCCTGCTCAACTCTGAAGCCGTGAAACTGTTGGGATTTCTCCTATTACCTTCCAGGGTTGACCACGGCCATCTGTCAGCCCATAGGCTTGCTGGACATGTGATGAGTGAGTCACTGGGGCCATTCAAGAAATGCAAGGTCACACAGCTGGTGGGGACCGGGGTCAACCTCTGCTCCTCACCCTGCCCGAAGAGAAAAGTTTTCTTCACACAAACTTCCATCTCTGGAAACAGGGTTTGAGCGTAGCCCCATCTCTGTCCCCATAGTCACCTCCATCCAACTTCTGTCTTCCAGTTGCCTCTTTGCCCTATTCTGTCCCCACAGACACCTCCACTTCTGTCCCCATGGCTGCCCCCCAGGAGTTAGTTGGCTGATTGAGAGCAGCATTTAAGTCCTCAGGGAGAAAAAAAAATCAATTCCCCTGGTTCCACTTTAATCCATCAGTTCCATTTCTGATAAATGTCCTGGTCTCCGGAAGTGCCACGGAGCCGCTGTGCCCAGCGGAGGTTAGCTATGAGGGCAGCCCTGCCCAAGGTGAGGGTTGATCCTCCAACCCAAGGCCAACACCACCCCGCCATGTTCCTGTTTGTGCTGGGACCTCTCTGGCACACTCGTTCTCCCTAAAGCATGAGTGACTAGCTTCAGCCTCCACAGGGTTGAGGGAAGGAGGTGACGTGTGTGTGTGTGTGTGTGTGTGTGTGTGTGTGTGTGTGTGTGTAGGGCCTGCAGGCAAGGTTGAGAAAGACAGAGTAGATGTCTGTGTTCCAGCTCGACATGTTAAGGAACACGGCTCAGGCCTGTTCCTTGTGCCTAATCAGAACTGAGGTCTCTGGGTCTCTGTCCTGCAGTGACCTTGACAGGAGGGCAGCCTCTGACCTCTAACAGGGACCCTTCCTCTGAATCCCTCCACAGCCACACCCCTCTGGCTTGGGCCTCGGTAAAGAGCCTATGGAAGGTCCAGGGAGAGGACACATGGCCTCTGAGGGGAGAGGAGTCAGGGAGCTGGGGCCCCTGAGAGTGGCCCTCCTATCCAGCCACCTACTGAGACCCTTGACCACGGACCTGGACTCTGGCCAGACTGGACTCCGCCATCTGTGCCAGAGCTCATGAGGTGGCCCACGAATGGTCCCCTACTCCCCTCTCTGCAGCTCTGCCCAGCCAGCCTGCCGCTAGAACCCGCCCCCTCCCAAGCAGGTCCCTTGGCCATCAGTGGCATCCTGGGTGCAGAGGCCAGCTCTGACCCACCTGCCCACAGCCTAGTCAAGCCTCAGCTCCTTCCCTGTGAGCTGGTGACATTGCTGGGGCCGGATTAACCGCCTCCAGGGAGCAGCCAGCCCGGGAGGGCGAGTGGATTAGACGCTTAGTCAATATTTGTGGAATGGAATTGGATCCACACCTGGGGTTGTGTGTGCTTGGCATTATTGTCTCAGGGCGGCGAACCAGCACGCGGGGCCCTCGAAGCTGTAGTCCAGGCCCTGGCCATGGAGCATGGACTCTGTGTCCTTACAGGCCGGGAGGGGAAGGAAGGCTAGGGGACGAGGGGTGGAGGGTGGGCATGGGCAAGATGTGGGAGGGGTGGCCCATGGCAAGGTGCAATTAGGGGTCCAGGCTGGGAGAGCAAAGTCAATGACATGAGGGCAAGTCTGCCATCATCCCATCACGTCGAGCCCTGTCCTTACTCCAGGGGCCTGGCTGGTCTTTGTGAAGCAGCAGACACTGGCCAGACTGTGTCGTTCTGTGCATCACACTCATTGATCATTCACTGACCAGTGTGGCCAGACAGATGGATGGAGGAACACCAAAGGGACAGGGGGCAGAGGCCAAAATTAGTCCAGGCTCTCAGGAGCCTTCTTTGACCCCAGATTCCTAGGTCTCCTTCCAGATGACCAGACCCGCAGTTGAGTGAGAGAGGACACCTTGTCACCTCAGTGTCTCACCCCAGTGTTTGAGTACCTACCACCTGGGAGGCCAGCCACAGCCCTCTCTGCGGGGACCTGCTCTGTTCATCTCCTGGGCACTGCCTACAACAGTCCCCACACCCAAATTGGATTAGTCAAGTTTAGAAAGTGCAAAGCTGCTTATATTTGAGTAAGGGCTCAGCGGCTCACGAAGGGGCCCAGAGGGCAAGGACAGCGTGAAAGGAGATTTAGCAGAGAGAAAAGGCACTAAGCAAGTGTTAATTGAAAACAAATTCGGAGTGATCTGGTTTGCTCCACGCCTCCTCCCACCCACCCACTCCACCCCCAGGTAAACACCTTCTCAAGCGTGTGCTGGGCAGCTGTGGACAACTGCAAAAAGGTGGGTCCTAGCACAGGACATTGGAATCCAACGCCTCGTCTGGGGCTGTGGGCAGCCTGAACTTCCCAGGGTGAGGGGGCTGGTGGTGACCACAGGGGCTGAGGTTCGGTCACTGTTGTCTCTGTGACTTACTCATACCTTGTTGTTGTTGTTGTCATCGTCATTGATTGCCTTCGAGTTGAGTACGACTCATAGCGACCCTATGAACAAAAGGCCTGAAGCCCACCTACAACTATAGACATTTGTCAAAGTTCACAGAGTTTCTGGAGGCATGTTGTTTAGGGAGTGGATGCCACTCCTGCTTCTAAGAAATATACAATTATTATGATGAAATATGATGTCATTATTAAATATGAAGAGTCATGACATTTCTAGTGAGAAGACGACAAAATTGTATGCAATGAATTCAGTATTTTTTTTCAAAAAAGTCTACATGTATTTATTTATACACACAGAAAAATCTCAAAAGTGTACATACAAACGTTAAAGTATTATTTTTCTTTTCTACCTTATATCAAGGTGTCTCTTTTATAGCAGCAAAATGGTAAATCTACTTCCATCTTATCCGAGAAGCAAACGCAGACAAACTCATAAGTGAAGTTTCAAAATGGAATGTGAATATTTACTTCACAACTTTGCCATGCTTGGAAAATATTCGGTCTAAGTCATACCTTAGGCCTCTGCTAACGAGGCCCAGGGCCTGATGTGCAACAAAGCAAAAGCCAATCAAAACTCCTCAAACTCATCGCCATCGAGCAAAAACAGACTCAACTCATAAATGAACCCCCAGCAGGTCTTTCTGAGCTTATAAAATCACAAAACAGGAGATTGCCTGTCTTTCTTCCCCAGTGCAGCTGGTGGATTTGAACTGACTGCCTTTGGGGTTAACCACAACTCTTTACCCACTAGACCATGAAAGCTCCCCTAAAAGAATTGTTGTTTGTCACTGTTGTTACGCACCGTCGAACGGGAACCAACTCATAGCTGACGCTCCAGTGGGTTTTCAGAGGTTGTAAATTGCTCTGGGGGAGATTGTCCATCTTACTCCTGTGGAGCAGCTGGTGGATTTGAACTGTGTGCCTTTGCATTGGCAGTGAAATTCCTTACCACTAAGCTGCCAGAGCTCCAAAATATATAATGGAAGTATCCAATACGTAATGTTGTTGTTGCTATGTTCCATTGAGTCACCTGCGACCCGTAGGACCCTACATACAGGAGTCTTACTAATTCCGACACATCAAACCTCATTGCCCCAGTTACTGTATCAATCCCTCTCATTCTGGGTCTTCCTCTCCTGCGCTGTCCCTCCACCCTTCTGAGCATGATGTCCTTCTCCAAGGACTTATCTCTCCTGGCCACATGCCCAAAGTATGTGAGATGGAGCTTCAAAACCCTAGCCTCCAAGGAGAAACTTGGTTTCACCTTCTCCAAGAGAGACCTATTTGTTTTCTTGGTGGTCCATGGCATGTTCAAGACTGATCCAGCACCACAGCTCAAAGGCATCAATTCCTCTTCTGTGCTCCTTAGTCACAGTCCAGTTCTCTGATAGAAGCATATGGTTTATTATTACGCCCATTCCAGCCATTGACAAAGTGTCTTGAGGCTAAGTTTCCACTGACTAGACCAGAACATAAGTACTGGGCCTGGTGGGGACGGGGACACTGAGGCAGGGTCTGAGGCAGGTCCGAGAGCTAGATGCCTAGATGAAGCTCTTGAGGATGGGTGTTACCCTAGAACTGCTCCCTGCCTCACCCCTTTCCCTACCCCTTTGCCCTGCCCCAAGCATCCCAATAAATAATCCAGAAGTTATCGTTGCTGTGTACTATTGAATCATAACTGACCCACAGCTGGCAGATTCGAACCGCGTACCTTTGCATTGGCAGTGCGATTCTTTACCACTAACTCACCAGAGGGCGCTCTGGTGGCCTAGTGGTAAGAAGCTGCGCTGCATTCCCAGAGGCACGCAGTTCGAATCTCCCAGCTGCTCCGTGGGAAAAGGATGGGCAGTCTCCTCCCATGTGATTAACTGCCTCCGAAAGCCTGCAGAAGGTCAGCTACGGGTCGGTTCCAACTCAACGGCACACAACAACAAGAAGCCACCAGAGCTCACTAATTCAGAACTCAGGACGATGAATTCAATTAAAAAAGCAAGTAAGCAAATGTCTAAGGGGATGGTGGGCTTTGGGAGAGCAAAATGAAGGAGGGGCGGGAAGAGAGGGTGTGTTTGTGAGCAAGCTGCCTTTCTATGTTCAGGAGGAGTGTCCAGGCAAGACCCTGAGGTCATCTGTAACCACCTTTACAGATAAAGCAGCTGCAGGAAGGGTCACGGCCAAGGTCTCACCTGTCCCAGATCCTGGTGGCCAACCTGGTCAGCCTCCCAAGCCCAGGCAGGACCCAGCTACACAGTCAGCTTCACAGAGCGTCCACTCCATGCCAGCCTCGCTGTGTCCTCAACGAGGGGCCAGTGGTCCCTGGCTGCATCCTGGGGGTGGAGGGCAGGAAGATACAAGAACAGAGACTGTGTAGGAATGGTATGTTTCATGTACGTGGTGGACCCACTCCTGTCAACATAAATGCCTTCAAGCCTCTGGGAACAGAGAGGATTGGGGGACCTCCTTAAGAGAGGGCAGGTAGGCAGGCAGACAGGTAGTAGGAGCTGATGAGGGTTATAGGGCAGGTGTGGGGGGCAAGCTCGTCTCTGGGATTCCTAGATCACCTCCCACAACCCAGGGCTGGAACCCCAATGTTGTCTCGAAGCATCTGTGAACACAGGGCCATTGCTCAGGGTCCCCCCAGTCCAGCCAGGGCCATCCTTGACTTGGCCAGTGGGCAGGGAGCACAGCCACCACCCTCAGCCACCACGCCCCAGCCGCCCTTGGCCCTGCCTCCACCCCCACCCCGCCTGTTTCCAGTCGAATCCCCGGAGCGAGAGAGGCCCATCAATTATTTAGCTTCTGCCTCTCAGCCCTCTCTCTGTTAGTACCTCATAAAGCCAGGGAAGATAAATCTCCTCTCAGCTTGCTTCCAAGTGCTGACAGGCCCGGGCCCCAGCCTGGCCGGCCCTGAGCATCCTGGGCCGCCCGGCGTGGCTCCTCTGCTATTAAACCCATAACTCAGCAGAGAGCAGCGGGCCTGGAGGAGGAGAGGCTCACCCACCGGGCGGGACTTCGTGCACTGTGGCCGCAGCCACTGCCGAGCTGACCCGAGGCCAGTTAAACCAGCTGCCTTGAAGCCCAACGGGAGGTGCCCCTCGGCACAGCTCACCCATGTATCACCGAGCTGGACACTGCTTGGAGGGTCGTCTTTGAGGGCCCCACAAGGTCAGGATGGAGGAGCCCCACTTGTGATTGACTACCTCAGATGGTCACGGCCGGCCCAGGTATGTAACCACCCAGAACCCATCTCCACATCTTCAGCTACCTGGAGCCCTAGCTGTTGGTCACCCCCGCAGCAAGCTTGAGGGGGATCTTGCCCTTTCCCCCCAGCAGTCCTGAGACAGTCAGGTCCAGCCTAGGCCACTCTGGGGTACATTCACTGCCCCCTAACCCCCACCTCTGGCTAGATCCTTATCCCAAGGAGAACAGATGGATTGAGAAGTGACTTCTTAGAAGGTGCAGGGCCAGCCCTTGACTCCAGAGTCACTGCATAACTTGAGAGGGTTTATTTGAGTGACGGAATGAGTTGCACTGTGTCCCCTCACCTCTGACGTCCTCAGGAGACCCTAGAAGGGAGTGGAATGTGAACAGAAAGGACAAAGGCATTAAGATGGGGTGGGTGAAGAGTGGAGCTGGGAGGGGCCGTGGCCTGGCCCGGGAGGCCCTCAGTGGAGTCATGCCCGCTTCTAAGGATCTGCTCTTCAATCCTTGAGCCACGGCAAGGACTTGGGGTTCAGGGAGG
Organism: Elephantulus edwardii; assembly: GCF_000299155.1. Classification (NCBI taxonomy): domain Eukaryota; kingdom Metazoa; phylum Chordata; class Mammalia; order Macroscelidea; family Macroscelididae; genus Elephantulus; species Elephantulus edwardii. The sequence continues at coordinate 7,684,411 of NW_006399839.1, read as the reverse complement.
GTCTGATGGCTCCTAGCTGGTGAGATCCATACCCAAGTGCATTAGAACCTGCCCGTGGACTGATCTAAATGCGTCACCTTCCCTGCTTTCTGCTCCACGGCCTCAATGGGGCAAGGGCTGTGACCAAAATGACAGAGGGGCTACCAAGTCGATGCAATTAGCACTAATGAGTTGCCGTGCAAGCACCAGGCCCGCGTGGAGTGCCGATGGAGGCTGATCATTAACGCGGCGGTGTGGGCGAGTGGCCGGGCTGTCCCCTGTCTGACCGGCATCCTGCCTGCTTGTCCCCAGAGCTCACGGGGCTGGGGGGGGGGTGTCACAGGTGTGGGGAGAGGCTGGCTGGAAGGACACAGGGCCCACCGCACACTTGGCAGGGACTTGACAGCTTGCCCCCTGTGACCTCTGCTTCGGGGTCAGCTTCAGCGGTCTGAGACCATGCAGGTGGGGGGCAGGCCATGCATGTCTTATCTCCAGTCTCGTCATCTCCCCCACCCCTCTGAGCGCAGGCTGCCACCAGGCCCGTGTCCAGCGCACTGTTCTGGTCTGGCACCCCCTCTACCGCAGGTCCAGATCCCTCCCGCTCAGACAGACCTGTCAGCAGGCCCCCAGGGCTCTGGGACCTCGATCTGGCTTCTTTGCCTTTCCACCTGACCCTGAGCTCTAGCCTGGGGGCTCTGAACTGTTCCAGCTGCTCAAGCCTCTGGGGGTACAGAGGTCAAGTCCCCACTGTCCCCTGGCTAACGTCTTTGCAAGAGTCCAAGGAAAACCCATTGCACTGGTTGCCATGCTCAACAACCCATTGACGATCTTGCTCATATCTGACCCCTCTTACTCTTCTAGCGCCCTCTCTGGGCAGTGTCTGTGTCCAGGGGCGACACACCTGTCCCCCTAAGAACCCCCCAACTCTTGGTGCCCCCTACCAGGTGGAGACACACTGGGCAGAGGAGGAGAGATGAGGATCTCCCCTGGCTATCCGCAGCATTCCTCACGGTCGGGCTCTAGCCCCCCACACCTCCACTGCCACGGCCAAGGTCAGCTGCACCAGTGAACACGGGCCCCACAGCGCTGGGCCCAGTAATGAGTTATGATACGGGAGGGGAAAGCAGTGACAATGCCTCAAAGGGCCGCCCAGAATGGAGAGAAACACCCAGCTGGCCTCCGCCTTCACATCTCCTGCAGAAAGCGCTCAGAGGAACAATGACTCCCCTTCCAGGCGGAGGAGGACGTCCTTGGCTCTGCTGACGGAGAGAGCTCGCCGCCTGGCTTCGTAAAACTGCAAGCGCACAGGAGCCCCGGACTTGATTATCTCAATTATCAGGGAGCTCGGTTACAACTTGATCGGTGCCGGGCAGGGCGTGGGAGTGGGAGGGTCGGACTCCTGTCCTTGGAGTCTCGGGCACCAGCCTCAAATTAGCAGGCCTGGGAGAGCTCACTGGAGGATCCCACTGGCCCCCATGCCCCCTCGTGCCCCTGCATCAAGGTGGCCAGGTGACTGTCAGAATGAACCTGACCTCACCCTGTCCTTCCTCCTCCAAGAGACCCAGATGGACCACAGCAGGGGGTCCAGAGGCTGGGAATCTGGAGCTTTTCTGTCAGAGGTCCTTGAGAGGAAACACTCTAGAAAATTCCAGGAGCGTTCCCACTTCGCTGACATGGTACCTTGCTGCCTGGCCATTCTATTTTGCAGCTGACAAGCCTGTCCAGTTATTTACAAAGGCCAGGGCAAGTCGATCAGGAGGTTTGTGGACAGAGCGGATCCGTGACAACCTAGGAGTACAACTATTCTGCTGGTCGCCTGCTGCCACGGCTCCACTCAGCCACCTCTGGCCACCCATTGTCCTAAACTCTAAAGCAAACCCTTGTCTCTGCCCAAGCCCCTAATTATTGTTATGTGCTGTCAAGTTACTTGTGACTCATGTACAACAGCTCCAAACCCTGCTCTTTCCTGAGCCAGTCTCACTGACTCTGACACACCTAATCCCATTGCCCCAGTCACTGTTATCAATCCATCTCATCCAGGGTCTTCCTCTCCTGTGCTGCCCATCCATCCTTCCAAGCATGATGTCCTTCTCCAAGGACTGATCCCTCCTGGCCATGTGCCCAAAGTTTATGAGATAGAGCTTCAGAATCCTTGTCTCCAAGGAGAAATGTGCTTTCACCCTCTCCAACACAGACCTATTTGTTCTCCTGGTGTACCACAGTATGTTCAATACTCTTCTACGGCACAACTAAAAGGCATCAGTTCTTCTTCTGTCATCTTTAATCATTGTCCAGCTCTCTGATGCAATGCAAGTGATTGTGAAGACCATGGCCTGGATCAGGCAGACCTTAGTCTCTAGACTGACATAGTCTCATTAGCCCTTTGGAGAAGTCCCCGACAGCAGACTTCCCCAATGCAATTCATCTTTTTATTTCCTGAGTGCTGGTGCCAAGAGTGTTGATTGTGATGCCAACAAGCTGAAATTGTTAACAACCTCAATCTCTTCTCCATCTATCACGGTGCTGCTGATTGGCCCAGTGGTGAGAATCTTTTTTTTTTCAAGGTTAAACTTCAAGCCATGTTGAAGGCTGCAGTCCTTGACCTTCTGCAGCAAATACTTCAGGTCCTCCTCAGTTTTGGCGAGCAAGGTTGTTATCAGCTGAATAACACAGGTTGTTGATGAATTTTTCTCTAATCCTGATGCCACACTCTTCCTCATAAAGTCCAGTCTCCCAAATGACCTGTTATGCATACAAATTGAAAAGGTGTGGAGAAAAGACACATCCCTGACACACTCCTTTCCAAATTATGAACCATGCAGTGTTTCCTTGCTTTCTTCTGACAACTGCCTTCTGGTCCGAGTATAGGTTTTACATGAGCACAATCAAGTGTTCTGGGATTCTCATTCTTCTCAAGGTTAGCCCAAGCCGTTTGCTGATTACATTTCCGCTGCTGCCACCTCTCAAAGACCAATTTGCACTCTATCACGGACCTCCTCAGAATGCTGAAGAGCAATGATTTAAGTTTAAAGACTACAGGTGAGCCTGATTCAAGGCCATGGTCTTCTCAATCACCTGCAATGCAAGAGAGCTGGGCAATGACTAAGGACGACAGAGAAGAATTGCTGCCTTTGAGCTGTGCTGATAAGCTGTGATAAGAGTACCGAATATCCCATGAACTGCCAAGAGAACGAACAAGTACATCTCGGGGGAAAAAGTGTAACCACAGTGCTCCTTGGAAGAAAAGATGGCGCAGCCTTGTCTTTCATACTTTGGAGATGTAGCTATGGGAAGCTATTCCTTGGGGAGGGACATCATGCTTGGAAAGGTGGGGAGGGTCAGTGAAGGAGATAGATTGACACGATTGACTTGAGCAGTGGGTTCCAATGTGTCTGAGATGATGAGGATGGCACAGGATAGGGCAGAGTTCTGGTTGGCTGTTCATTGGGTCTCCATGAGTCATACTCAACTTGATGACATCTAACAACAACAACAACAAGCAATGGACATATATTAGGGATGATGAGAACGGCATAGGGTAGGGCAGGGTTCATGTCCATTGTTCATAGGGTCTTTCTGAATCATAGTCGACTGGATTACACCTAACAACATCAACAACCACCCGATGCAAGGTCTCCAGTGAGCAAAGGCTGGATCGCTGAACCGATCTGTGCACAGGGCCCAGGCCCTCTCTTGAGGGAAGAGGGAAGGATGACCCTGGGCACTGTCACCCCCTTGCTTTCTGGCTAAGTCCTGCCCACCCCACCTCTGGAGCAGACCACTCACCCACTCACCCTGCTGTCTTTCTCACCCCCAGACCTCCCCACAGTTTCACACGTCCACTTCCTGTCCAGTCCAATTTACTTCCACAGATCTGAGAATTGTCAAGGGGCTTGACCGGGGCTGGCTTCCCAGAGGCTGCTGAAGAAAGTAGATGAGTGGAGGACTCTGGTGTCCTTTGGATCCGCGTGTGGGGCCTGAAGGTAGGAGTGGGGAGTGACCAAGAAGAAGGACTTGAAACTGTTGAAAGGAACCGGAAGTAAACAAATACTGGTGACAAAGGACTTACTCAGAAGAATAGCAAATGTGAGGATTTGTTTGCACTTGACTGCATAAATGATAACCTCCACACGGCTCAAAAGAAGAAGTAAAAATGAAAATTAGGATAGAATAAACGTTTAATACAACATGTTGTGTTGTTGTTGTTGTTATGTGCCGTCAAGTCGCCTGTCAAGACTCATAGTGACCCTATTATGTACAGCAGCTTTGAAGCCTGCCCTGTCCTCAGCCAGTGTCACTGATTCCAACACACCAACCCCCACTGCCCCAGTCACTGTATCAATCTGTCTCATCCAGGGTCTTCGTCTCCTGTACTGTCCCTCCTCTCTTCCAAGTATGATGTCCTTCTCCAAGGACCGGTTTCTCCTTGACACATCTCCAAAGTATGAAAGACAGAGCTTCAAAATTCTAGCCTCCAAGGAGAAACTTGGTTTCACCCTCTCCCAAACAGATTGGTTTGTTTTCTTGGCGCTCCGTGGTATGTTTGAGACTCTTCTCCAGCATCACAACTCAAAGGCATTGATTCTTCTTCTGTCATCCTTAGTCCAGCTCTTTGATGCATAGCACGTAATTGCAAAGACCATGGCCTGGATCAGGTGCACTTTAGTCTCTAGACTGACGTTGTTTCTTTTCAGTACTGTGGAGAGGTATCTGACAGCAGATTTCCTTAGTGCAATTTATCTTTTGATGTCCTGACTGCTGGTGTTAAGAGTGTTAATTGTGGAGCCTAGCAAGCTTTATTTGTTAACAACCTCAGTCTCTCCTCCCTCTAACATAATGCTGCCAACTGGCCCAGTGGTGAGAATCTTTGTCTTCTTCATGTTGGGCTTCAATTCGTATTGAAGACACCCATATAACGTGACAAAAATTACTGTTAGCATAGCACCACGCCCTCCAGCCACAAAGAGGCTGAAACCGTGAGCCAACTCCAGCTAAGTACAAGAGTTGAGTGTTGAGTTGACTGTTCTGACTGTGTGAAGGATGTCAGGTCTCACTGTTGGCACATACCAGCCGTGTGGAGAACACCTAATCCCTCCCACTGGGTCTCACAGGTGCCTCTTGGCCCCTAATGGTGTCGCATGAGCCACATTTTTGGAGGACGTGGCCATATAAGTCTCGAGTTGACTCAGAAATGTCCTTCTGGCACTGTCTTGAGGAGCACACTAGTCGACTGTGGGTTCCGATGTAAGCAGCACCATCATTTGTAACTGCACGATGGCGGGCACTGTGACAGCAACGAACAGGAAGAAGATGTCTGCATCCACGCTGCGAGAGCCACCCTGCAGAGTGTCACCAATAGACATTTATGACAAGAGGAAAGAGCATGACAAGAATGCAATGTGAAATGTAGGACAGACAGCTCGTGGACTGAATCACGTCCCACCAAGTGTGTGTCAACGTCACTGGGCTGTGATTCTCAAGTTCTTTGACAATTGTGTAAGGATGGCATTTGGCAGTAATAGGATGATGTCATCATCCCCCAAAATAGGCTCTGATCTGTTCAGCCAATGAGTCATAGGGTGATTGGGATTGGGTGCGATATCCCCACTGAGATCCTGGGCTTAATCAGATGTAGGAGTTTCCTGGAGTGCAGTCTGCATCACCTTCTCTCTTACAAGAGATAAAAGGGGAGAGAAGTAGAGAAGGAAGAATCCAACCACCACAAGGAAAGAAGGACTGGGAGCAGGCCATGCCCTTTGGATCAAGAGTCCCTGGGCTGAGGCCCCTCTAGACCCAAGGGAAGATTGATGGAGCTCTCCAAGGAGTGTTGGGCACTGAAGACATTGACAGCAGACAAAAATATTTCTCCAGAGACAAGAAGAATGCCAGCACTCAGATTTGAACCTCTAGATTTGAACTTCTACATTATGAAAAAGTAAATTTCTAATTAAAGCCTCCACTAGGTATTTCTGATCTAGTAGTATGTTACTAGGAGGGACTGTTCCTTGGAGATGGACATGATGCTTGGAAGGGTGGAGGGTCAGTGAAGGAGAAGAAAGCCCTCAAACAGGTGGGTTGACATTGTGACTGCTGCAGTGGGTTCTAGTGTGTCAGAAAGTGTGAGGATGGCACAGGATAGAACAGGGTTCAGATCTGTTGTTTACAGGGTCGCTATGAGTCATATTCAACTTGGTGGCACCTAACAACAATAACAACAACAGCACAGACATCCATGGGCTTGGAAGAAAAGATATGTGCACAGAACAAGACTGCTATTCAAAAGAAGTAAATATATATTGTAAGCATGAGAAAGGAATTTGAGGGACATGAAGCCCAAGGCAAGAGGGCTTGTCGCCTTCCGGCCGAGGCAAAAAAGATGATGACGCATCATCTGCCTGCGACTTGTGAGTCACCAAGGATTTCCCAGACTCTGCTTCTCATCCTGACCTCAAAGGAACTAGGGTCATGTCTGGAGACCAGAACAGCCCTGTCCCTGTATGAGAGGCAGCTCTGAGCTTAAGAGTTGGGCTGGATGCTTGGACAGGTGGAAAGGTGGTTGTAGATGGATGAAGAGACAGACAAGTAGATGGGTGGGTGGATGGGTGGATGGATGGATGGAATGACAGATGGGTTACAGAGTGATGGGTGTACGTGTGTCGTGATGGGTGGACAAGTGGGCAGGTGGATATAGGATAGGTGAACACAAAGACAAGTAGAAGTGTGCATGGGTGGATGGATAGGTGGGTGGGCAGGTCAGTGGATTGGTAGAGGGAGAAATAGGTGGGTGCATGGAGTGATGATGGGTGAAATGGTAGGTGGACCTGCAGAGAGATGGTTGCACTGAAGTCCTGATGGAGAGAGGGATAAGTAGCTGTATCTGCTCCCGAAGGCTTACTTAGCCAATGACCCTATCTTAGTCTGTCTTTTGTCCTCTAGCTCAGCCACGATGACAAGAATGATGAAACTTTGTCTCACACACAGTCTGGGCATGTTGTCAGGAGCAAACCAGTCTTTGGAAAGAGACGGCATGCTTGGAAAGGCGGAGGGACAAAGAAAGGGAAGGATGATCTTCAACAAGGTGATGGAGACAGTGGTTATCACAACGGGCTCTCGCATATCAGAGATGGTGACGATTTCGTGGGACAGGGCGGAGTTCAGCTCTGTTGTTCGTTGTTCGGTAGCAATGACAGATGTCTTCTCAGGGAGCACAGTTCCCTTTGCGCATGTCCACCCACTCCCCCATTGCAGCGCTTGCCCCTATGGAAATGCAGACACTCTGTCCACAGCCCTGGCCCAGTAGCCCACCATTCCTTTGCATTTGTGCCCCCTCCAGGCTGTTCAATATGCAGGAGGCCCAGCCTGCGGGGCCGCCATAGATCCTCTCCTTGTCCAGCAGCTGATCAATGGCCGAGTGGCTCCAGAGGTCCCTTGCTTCTTAGTGACAGCCTGCCCCCCCGCCGGGGAGCCCCCGCCACAGCCAGCTCTGGAGGCCATTGGCTGCATATATTGAACTGTAAGCATCAGATTACATGTTTGCTCAATAGCAATAAACTTCCAAAGTTTTATGGGGTCATAAAGCCTCTGCCTCGGCTCCCACTTAAGACGGTGTGTAATGTGCACGGGCCGGTTTCCCCGCTAATGGGGCAGCGCAAGCGGTCTGGGGACGTTCGCTGGGAGTTGCACATCTGCCCGGCCCAGATTCTCATAAATAAAACAGCCTCGCAGGCGCACAGGAGGCCCGGAAGCCCGAGGACGGGACCAGAGGCAGAGCGAGTTCTAGAGACGGTTACAGGGCCCAATCAAATGGGGAGGGTGTTGATGAGACAAGGGGAGTGGGAACCGCCTGGACCCCCACGTGGCCAGCCCTGGAACTCACCCCCAATCAATCAACTCTTGATAGGAGAGGTCTCAGACTCCCAGACTCGCCCCCTGCCCCACAGTGGGAATGAGATCCATATCCACAGCAGATGATTGGACAGGGTGGGAACGACAGCAGGGACTGGGCCTCGGGCGCCCCTCCCTGCTGGCCCCGGGGTGGTCCTTGAGGTGCGGGCAGCACATTTCCAGTCCCGGCCAGCCTCTCGGAGGCTGGAGTTGGGCACATGGATGACTTTGCCCTGCTCCCTGTAACTTTGCTATTGATTCAGGCCCCCGGGAAAGGCATTGACTGCCTGGGTCGATATTTATTGCAGCTTCAAAGGCGGAGGGGGAGGCTCCGGACTGATGAATGGAGGCGCAGCTCTGGACAGGGCTCTGCTGTCTGAGGGGCATTGCTGATCTCAGGGGCTGTGCAGCACCACCCAACCCTGAGGGGCTTCTCCAATAACTCCCCATCAGCCCAGGGACGCACCTGTCCCAGAGGCAGGAGCCACTGGGTGGTACGTTTCTAGGGGACGCATGAGGACAGCCTGGCCTTTCATCTAATGGGGGCTGTTCGCATGCCTTGGGGGTCTCCTGGGGTTTAGACAAGAATGTAAGTCTCTTTCCCAAAACAGTTCATTTCACAGCTGTCACTCCCTCCTCCACTTCTGGAGCCCAGGGCACTTCCGATGGGGGCTAGACAGCACCCCCTTCATGATGAAACCTGAAGTCAGCCACGGGGGGCGCTGGGCAAGGACACAGAGTGTCCCCTGTGCCCAGTCAGAGGGCTGTGCTTGACCCTGTCCTGTGTGCTTTCTTGGGTGAGCGCCTGGGCCTTGGGGAGCTGGGGAGCCCTGATCTAGGGACCCATTACCATGTAGCTGATGCTCCCACCGGGGTCACTTTCAATCTACCAATGTAAAGTCACTGAATGTGGAGTCAGTGAGAAGTCCCCAGGAGCACCTCTCGTCCACTGCCCGGGGGGCAGACCCCAGTGCTGCTGCCACTTCCCCCCAGGAACACCTTGGTCCCTGGTTCCGGCAAAGGGTAGGAGTGGACCCATCAAAGAGGTCCAGAGGACAGGGAAGTGGGATGCCGGAGGGGCTGGCCATCCTGGTCTCCAGCCCTCCAGCTCACAGACAGACCGTGTGGAACCAACGTGACCTGTGAGCTGAGAAGCGCTGAGCAGGAACGGAGATGCAGCGGAGCCCGGGGTGGGGGTGGGGGCCTCGGCAAAGCGGAGAAGACACCACAGACATTCTGGTCACTCCTTTCCCTGAATCCTCTGCAACTTGCAATGTCCAATTTCCCTGGGATGGGAAAAGCCAGCATATATCAGAGGTGGGTGGCCAAGGGCGTCCTGTAACTCGTGTTGACTCACGGGGACAGAGGGGGTGCTTTAAGAACTGTGTCCCTTTCCTACCATCCTGGGGAGAGTGGGCAAAGCTTGGACAAGAGATGCCAGGCCACTCCTCAGAACTCAGAACCTTCTGTGGGTAGGCACTGAGGTGGGGAGGAGTTCCTGGTCGAAATGTAAACCCATCCCAAACCCATATGCAGGATTCAGAGGGACGCTGATGGCCCTGGTGTCCTGGAAAAGCAACAGGCAGACAAAGATAGAGGCTAGAGCTGAAAACATCCCTGGGAGGCTTCCTGGAGGAGGAGGCCTCTGGAGGCAGTCAGCTGATCCCAGTGAATGCAGTCTCCCCTTCACATTCCTGACCCCAGACTAACTTCTCACATAGAAGGAAGTCAAGGAGATCCCCATGGTGGAACAAATGGTTAAGAACTCAGTTATTAACTGAAAGGTTGATGGTTCAAACCCACTGGAAGGCAACTGGAAAGAAAGGCCTGACAGGAACTGATAGCCTTATAGACATCAGGAAAACACTGACTTACTGACGAAGTTGAGCCCCTGAGACTGGAAGACACCCAGACACTGCCAAGGAACAGCCACTGTTTAGAGTGGAGTGAATTTTAATGACGTGGATGAAGTAAAGCTTTCAGGACCTCTGTTGGCTGACAGCCATCATTGCTTGATGTGGTGCAATTCCAAATGGGAAGAAGCAGCTGTGAACGCCCATCAACGCTTGGAACATGGAATGGACAAAGCAGACATGTAGGAACACTAGAGGTTATCTAATCACTAAAGAGAACGTATAAAGGTATCCTAGCCCGGCGAGCTCTGGTGGCCTAGTGGCAAGAAGCTGCACTGCAATCCCAGAGGTGCGCTGTTCAAACCCACCAGATGCTCTGCTGAAGAAGGAGGGGCAATCTCCTCCTGTACCAATCAGATCTGATTTGATGGTACACATACAAAATAATAATAATAGTATCCTAGGCCCTAATGAGCTGAAGTAGACGGGACATTTTGAATTGGGGAAAAAATATGGTCTCCAATTAGTAAATAAGACTAGGATAAGTATAACTGTCCAGAAGGGGTAGGGGAATGGGAAAAGGGATGCAGAAGAATAGAGAGAGAGAAATTAGTAATTAACAATGACTAAGGATTTTTTTTGCAATCACTTGTTATGCATCAGAGAGTTGGACAATGACTAGGGAGGATAGAAGGAGAATTGACGCCTTTGAGCTGTGGTGCTGGAGAAGAGTACTGAATGTACCATGGACTGCCAAGAAAACAAATAGAATCACCCTAGAGAGGGTTAAACCAGGCTGCTCCTTGGAGGCAAGGATTCTGGGGCTTCGTCTGACATATTTTGGACATGTTGTAAGGAGAGACAGGTCTTTGGAGAGGGACATCATGCTGGGTAGAGTGGAGGGACAGCGCAGGAGGGGAAGACCCTCTATGAGGTGGATTGATTCAGTGACTGAGGTAATCGGGATGGATGTGTCAGAGGCAGTGAGATTGGCACAGGGTAGAGCAGGGTTTAGGGCTGCTGTACATAGGGTCGCTATGAGTCGCAAGAGACTCGACGGCACATAACAACAACAACAACAAAGGATTATAGAAGAAGAATCGATGTCTTTAAGTTGTGGTGTTGAAGAAGAGTATTGAATATACCAGAGTCTGGTAAGAGAATAAACAGGTCCATCCTGGAGAAGGTAGAACCAGGTTGTTCCTTGGAGGCAAGGATTCTGAAGCTCCATCTGACATACTTTGGACATGTTGCAAGAAGGGACCAGTCCTTGGAGAGGGACGCCATGCTTGGGAGGGCGGAGGGACAGCACAAGGGAGGAAGACCTGGGATAAAATGGATTGATTCAATGACTAGAGTAATGGGAGTAGGTGTGTCAGAGACAATAAGTTTGGCACAGGATAGAGCAGGGTTCAGAATTGTTGTGCACAGGGTGTCTATGTTGGAGTTGACTCGACAGCACCTAACAACAGCAACATATAAAGGAAGGTATAAAACACAATGTACCATGAATGAAAAAAGACACCGATCGATAGTAATTAATTGTATAAAACACAAGGTATACAAAGTACAATGTGCCTGAGTGAATGTACAAATGTGAACAAAAAATTTTTAAGAGACGTTGATCCACAGCAAATTAAAAGCATTTTCATGAATACGTTTAACAATAAAAAAGAACACGGTTGTTTGCTGAGAATGACAAATTGAAATATAATGGCATCAGATTCATCTTCAAAATGAATATTTCAAGATCTATCCTGGAAAGCAATTCTGTTAGTGATCGGATCATGTCTGTATGTACACAGGAAAGACCAGTTAATACTATCATTCACATTCACAGATCAATCAGAAAGGCCAAAGATGAAGAAACTAAAGGCTTTTACCAACTTCTGCAGTCTGAAATTGATCGAACGCGCCGTCAGGAGCATTGCTAATCACTAGTGATTGGAATTCGAAAGCTGGCAACGAAGAAGGATTAGTAGTTGGAAAATCTACCCTCAGCGACAGAAACGATGCCAGAAATTGCATGATGGAATTTTGCAAGACCAAGGACTTACTCATCGCAGATACCCTTTTCTCAGCATTATAGATAGCAACTCTACACGTGCTTTGGTTGTCAAGACATTCTGCTGCCAAGGACACCTTTAAAGTATGGGGGGAGCAAGGATGTCACTTCAAGGACTAAGGTGCTTCAGCCCGAAAGTACAGGATGTTCACTTGCTTGTTGGCATGTGAAAGTCGAATCACACCTAAGAAAGACCGGAGAGGAACTGTTGCCTCTGAAATGTGCTGGCGAAGAATATTGGATATCTCGTGGGCTGCCAAAAGAACACATAAATTTGTCTTGGAATAAGTGCAACTAAAATGTTCCTTAGAAACAAGGGTGGTGAGACTTTCTCCCTTCACAATCGTGAAGGTGGTACAGAACTGGGCAGGGGTTTATACTGTTGGACGTAGGCTTGCTAGGAGTCAGAATGGACGAACAACAACAAATAGGACCGATTTAAAGTTATTGACGTATCTACGACTGAGGACGGAGAGCTCTGTAACTAGTGAACTTTCAACTATGACTCTGCGCCGTGCATCCCCTCCTCCTCCCTGATGCCTGCCTCAAATCCTTCCTCCGTCCTTGTCCTTCAGGAGGACAAACTGCTAGATTCTTGCCTTCTCTCTCTCTCTCTATTACTAATATATCATCACTTAAGCTCCGGAGCAACTCTGTGACTGTTGAGAAAATCCATGCTCAAAAGCTGGTAATTCCTGCAGCTTCTGGGACTCCGCGGGCAGAGGCCAGGCCCCAGGAGGTGGGCCAAGTGCTGAGGGAGGGGGCGGCAGCAGGCACCGGAGGGTAACCCTGTGTTTATTTCAAGATCTATCAGAAAGCTGGACAATGACTAGGGATGATAGAAGGAGCATTGATGTCTTTGAGCTGTAGTGCTGGAGAAGAGTATTGAATATACCATGGACTGCTAAGAAAATGAACAGGTTTATCCTAGAGAGAATGAAACCAGGCTGCTCCTAGGAGGCAAGGATTCTGAAGCTCTGTCTGGCATACTTTGGGCATGTTGCAAGAAGGGATTGATGAGGGACATTATGCTTGGGAGGGTGGAGGGACAGCGTAAGAGAGGAAGATCCTGGATGAGATGGACTGAGTCAGTGACTGGGGTCAGAGACAATAAGGTTGGCTCAGGATAGAGCAGGGTTCGGAGCTGCTGTACATAGGGTTACTGTGTACATAGCTGTTGTATATAGGGTCGTAGTTGATCTGACAGCACTTAACAGCAGCAATCCTGGTGCTGAGGGATGGCACCCGTGACAAGCCATGGTGGGGACCAAGGGGCTGCCATGACGGAAGCACCCCAGCTGAGCCTTGTAGAAGTGGTGGAGTGCTGCCCTGGCTAAGAACCCGAGCAGAGGCAAGGCTTGGCAGGAAGTGGGGCTCTGGAGAAGGCCCCAGAACACCAGGGCCCTTCAACTGTTGGTGGGCCAGCCCTCAGCAGTCCCAGCAGACAGAGACCCAGGCCCTGGTGGAGCCTGCCTCACCTGAGAATCAGGCCCGAGGAAGCTCCATGCTGCGTATTGGGCTTGCTGAGTATTGGGCTGTCTCTTCAAGGCTTATCACGGCTTCGTCCCCTTAAGAGGTTTCCTGGATTGGCAGGATGTCTTCAATGAGTGAGTTTCGGTTTGTAGTTTGAATATGCTGCGACCCACTGAGGGCACGATGATACCCCGACTCCCACAGAGCAGGAGGCTGACCCTCAGGGAGGAGCTGGGCACCAAACTCCATCTCCCTTCTCCCACCTGCAGGATGCCACAGCCCAGGACAGGGTGGGAGCGAGGGAAGCAAGGGGCTTGGGCAGGCAGTGGAGGACTTTGGGAACAAATTCAACAGACCAGAAAGAGCCCAGCAGCTTGGCGAGTGAGCAGTGGGCTGAAACCTGGCCCCACAGTGTGTCCCCCAGAGTGACAGCTCCCCATTTTACAGACAGAGACACTGAGGTGCAGAGAAGCTAAGCCTGTACAGTGTCTGCTGAGCTCACAGAACCCCACAGCTGAGAGACCCCCACCCCCGACTCCAGCCCACAACTTCTCAGCTCCTTAGTGCCTCACCCATCACTTGATGGACGGGGGCCTGCAGCTGCCTCCCTGGCTGGTGGAAGCAAGAATCAGGTTGCTGTGACTTCCTGGGTTCCAAACTGGGTGCTGACCAGTGGCCACTGAGGATAGACTGGCCACTGTCTCAGGCAAAGTGGCCTTGAGTCCAGGCTGGAGGAGGCTGAAGGGACTCCAGGGTCCAGGGGATCTGCAGGTAGGATGTGACCCCAAGATTAGGGTGTGACGCCCCCATGGCTGGCCAGCGAGCACTGAGTTCCTCCTGGCTGGAAGCTGTAGCCCCAGTGCTGGGAGTGGGGAGGGGGGGAAGGCCCTCCCACCCTGGTGCCTGGGAGGCCCCAGGGCAAGGAACAGGCTGCTACCCCTGAGGGGTGGCTGACTCACCTCCTTTCCTCCAGCCCTGGAGCCTGAGATCAAAGCGATGCGGCAGGACTTGGTGAGCTGCAATGTGACATGGGTAAGAATGCTGGGCTCCCAGCAGCCCCTAGAGAGTAGCCTGGGGCTCTCTGTCCAGACGGGCTATGGAGCTCCGGCCTGTGCAGGAGGCTGGACTCATTAGTTCACTCACCAGCTCGCCAGCCCCCTCCAGCTTCCCTCACGAGCGGCAGAGTTTGGGAAAGGCACCGTTCCCATCCCCTTTGCAGAGAGGGCCTTTCCCAGGCGCACCCATTTAGATGCCCACACCCAGGTCCTCGGAGACAGCAGACAGTGGCGTGTCGTGTGGCAGGAGCTTGTCCCTCTCCATCCTCTCTAAGCCTCAGCTCGCAGAAGCCTCTGTGCTTTCAGCTGGGATTGCCCTTCCCACTTCAGGGGCATCGATTTCCGTGTTTCCAGCAGAGTTTAGAATGAATGCCTGGCAGGTGGTGTTTGGGGAGGAAGCAGCCGCACTGCTGTCTGCACGACAGCCAGCCTGGGAGCCCGGGACATCGGGCCTCTCCGTCAAGGCCCAGTGGCCTGCGCCAGGGACCAGGTGGGCAGAGGTGGCTGGAAGCTGCTGGTCTGCCCTGGACCACCCTCTGGCCTGGCGGACTGCAGGTGTGCAGGGGATGTGGCCTGTGAGGAGGTGAGGCATCGACAAAGAGGAGTGTAAAAAAAAATGAGGCTCTTTGCACCCCAGAGTTTCCCTTGCCTGACAGCTTCTGTTAGCTGCTCATCCTCTGGACTCCTCCCAGAAACAGCATTACACCCACCTACCACCCGGGCCATCCAGCAATTTCTGCTCAAGCGGAGCCTGGCCCAGTGAGTAAGGCTGGGACGATCCTAGCCACCCCCAATTGCCAAGAGGCTGAGATTCTGGGGGTACACTGACGAGTCTGGAACACTGAGCTGCAAATGATGGCCAGATCCCATCTCTTGGCCTCTAGTCCATGGACCAACTTGAGTTTGACTCTCTTATTTCTTTGCTCCAGTCCTCATGTGGACTGACCTGGAGGCCAGCGTGGAGGTGGCATCGATGGCCTAATTGAGACCCCTGGGAATGCATTAGGGACAAGGGAAGGTGGCTGGGCGTAGAGTCTTCTAGAAGGAGAAGTAAAGCCAGGCAGGCTGATGGAGGTGGGCCAGAAAACAGGTGTGGACCAGAATTGGACTCTGGGTGCCAAGGGCCAGCTCGGGCCCTGCCCCCTGCAGATATACCCTCTCTTTGTCCTCTCACCTACTGTGAGCCCACACTGTGGCCACCACCTCTTAGAAGGTGATCCTGCACCCAAGTCTCCTATTGTCCAGGAAAGAGGACATAGGAGGACTCCTTGCTGATTTCTGGCCCCAGAACCTCCTGGTGTGAGGGGTTTGTGAGGCTGGGTGCCCCCACTGGGCAAGCGAGCCCCTGGGGAGAAATTCTTTACCACCGAATTCCTCCATTCAGGTCATGGCCACTATGTCAGCCACAGAGGGGGGCACTCAGGGTGGGGAGTATGGCCCTAAGTGGCACATCCAGAGCCGGAGGGAGTGTCTACATGTATGTCTTACTGGGGCAGATGGGACCAAGCCAGTCGTCCATGGGCAGGGCCTGGAGACACAGATCACAGCCAAGTGAATCTTCCCACACCAAATTCCCTCCAGGCTTCAAGAAGGCGATCAGCTCCTCAGAGAAGGGACTGGGTCTTCAGGAGTTCTGTGATGCAGGGGGGCATATTCTGCTCCATTCCCCCCTCATCACACCAAGACAGAGCCCCCAGGGCAGGGAGGTTCCACCCGAGTGAGGTCAGGCTAGCTGGGGGCTCTAATGCAATGGACAGCGTCTGGACATGCTCTTCATTCAAAGGACACACCTCTTGTCCAACCTTGCTCCACGCCCCTCTGCCCAAGGAGCCAGGCTGCTGCCTGCAGACACAGCTCTCAGCAGACAGTTCCACCCAGGGCACCTTCCCTGGGTGGGGAGGTAAGGGGTGGCAGGATGGAGGACCATCCCATTACCTCCCCACAGCTGGCTCGTAGGATGGATGCCCATGTCCCACCACCAGTGATGACCTGCCCCGTGGCACTGTCTCCAGCAGCGTCTCGAGAACTCCCTGTGGATTAAGGAGAAGATTCATCCAGCTGGTCTCCCACCTTCTGGAAACGCCAAAGCCCACTTGGGTAACGAAGAGCCGGAGTCTGTGTCTTAACGTCTCTGCTGCCTGAATTGCCCCAAAGCACCACTAGCAGCAGCATCTGCCTGAGTGTCACATGCAAGGCTCTGTCCTGGAGTCATTGTCCACTCGGTCCTGGAAACAGCCCAACCTCTGGCCCCTGGGCCTTGACCAGCCACGACGGGGCAGCCAAGCGACTCGCCTGGCTCCTGAAAGGCTGCCCAGAGTGACTCTGAGGACAGAAGGTGAGCAAGGGGGAACCCGCATGGCCACCAGACAGCGCCCTTGTCCTCCACTTCCTGCTTCTGTCACTGGCGAGGGAGCAGTGAACACGCATCTGGATCTGTCCGCCTTCTTGGGTCAGAGGCAGCCTGCCAGATGAGAGCTGGTAGGAGGCTCCCTTTTCCCCTTAAGTCAGCTTCAGGGGGTCTCACATCCCAGGGCAGAGGGCCAGGGTACTTGGCAGTCACACAAGCTGGGGTCACACCTTCTGGGGCTTATTTTCAGGGAGGCCTGGACAGGCACTTCAAGCTCACTTTGGTTGCTCATCTGCGCATCCGGAAGAGGCCAGATCACCTGGGGGCTAGGTAAAGATCCAGTGAGTTCAAGGACTCTTCAGCTGGTGTCCTGTAAGAAGGAACTCCCTGGGCCTCAGTTTACCTCTGTGAAGAGGGAATATAATAAATAAGGTGATCCCATAATCACTGGGTCTCACCTAACACCTCTGTCAGGCTGCGAATTAAAGACCCCCAACTGCAGTGTATTTGGATGGAGTGAATGCTGCGTCCCAGGCCAGCTCCAGAGTAGGTCCACTTCCGGCACATAATGCCCCCAGCCTTTCCACCCAGAGAACCTCATTTCCTGCTACCTTCCTGCAGGAAGAAAGGCCTTCCCCTGTCAGCCCAGACAAGGAGCCCTAGTAATGTCAAAAACCTTGTTATTGTTAATCAAAAAGATGGTAGTTGGAATCCACTAGCTGCTTCTCGAAAGAAATCCAGGCTGTTTCCTCTTGTTGTTATTGTTGTAGGCCCTTGAGTTGGAAATGACTCACAGCTGACCCTCTAGGGGGGTTTCAGAGGGTCTAAATCACCCAGGAGGAGATTGCCCACTTTTCTCCCTCAGAGCAACTGGTGGATTTGAACCACGTACCCTTGGGATAGCAGCTCAACTCCTTACCACTAGGCCACCTGAGAATCCAGTTGACAAGAGTGAGTTTTGCTTTATTTTTAGAGCAGCCAGGCAGACCTGAATGACTCATTCACATGCTAGAAGATTAACAAAGGATAACAGGACAAGGCCTTACACAAGTTCAGGACCACAGTCAAGGCACTGTTGTGGGAAGGTTCACAGAGCCCTGACTGGACATCCCTGGGCCCGTCCTCAACAGCAGGGCCAAGCGGGGGAACTGGGTGACAGGGACCCTCCCCACCCTCGCTCCCCGCCTCCCTCTCTGTTCCAGTCACCTTCACGAGGGCTGGCTCTTCACTCCATCTTGCATCCGCCCACCACTCCACTATTGTTTACTTGAGGGTTTTCTTCAAACAGATTCTTTCTACTTAAGTGATTATATTTTGAAAGGAAATCTTACGGCACCACTGGAAACGGAAAATAAGGATTGCAGGCAGCAGAGAGAAGTATTCGTACAAACACAAGGAAAACAGAGCACGCTGTGAAATCCTGGAGCCCGGGCGCCAAGGGGGTGCCGCCCCCGCAGTTTCAGGGATGCAATGATGCTTCTGAGGTTCAGATACCAGGAGAGCCCTCCTGTCCCATGGTCCACAAGGTCGTCCTTCAGTTCAATGCAGCATTTATTGAGCACCCTCTGGAAGCACCAAATAGCAGAGTGGGGACATTAATGACTGCATCTTGACCCCGTTTCAGAGGCAGCATCTGGAGATGGGGACTCGGGTCCTGGCTTGGCCTCCCCTGGTCATCCCAGGGTCCCAGACAGTCCAGGAAGACGACAGCTCACATCTAGATCGTTTACCCCAGAATGATATTCATCTGTTCTTCCATTGTGTCCTGCAAAGCTTTTGTTTGTTTTTTAATTTTTTTTTATTATTATTCCTTTGTGTGTGTGTGTACCATCAAATCAGATCTGACTGGTACAGGAGGAGATTGCCCCTCCTTCTCCAGCAGAGCATCTGGTGGCTTCGAACCGTGTACCTCCGGGATTGCAGTGCAGCTTCTTGCCTCTAGGCCACCAGAGCTCCCTCCTGTAAAGCTTTTGGACACACAAGACATGAGCTGTTCGTGACTGGTTCATTGAAAACCAGGCCAGCATCATAGCCTCCTGAGTCCAGCCTGGCTTGAGGCCTGACTCAACGCTTTACAGGTACTTGTAACCCTTAACGGGTACCTGCAGTCCTTATCAGAGCCTTGCCTGAAGTCCTCTCTGACCTAAAGCTAGATAACCGGTGTCCTTCCTGCACATGGCAGGGACTCAGAGTGGTTTCTCAGACAGTACAAACTTGTGTGCCCTCCTCCCTGGACCCGCACGGCCTGGACCCTTGGGTGTGGCTGGATCTCAGGGTGTAGGGCAGGGAGTGGGGTGGTCTGCAGTCTTCACTGCCTGAGGACACAGGCTCTGGTGTGGGGACGTTCTGAGACAACGTGGGGTTGGCTCTGGCATGTTGAAACGTCTTGAAAAGCAACCATTGCTCCCCTGGTTCTGGACCCGGCCCACACAGGACAGTCATGGGACCAGCAAGCTGTCTGTCATCATAATATCCTGGGAGACACTCTGTGTGGTGGTGAGCTGCACTCAGGGGAAGCCAGGAGTGCAGAAAGGGTTGCTGGACACTCAGCAACTGCTGGGACCCCAAAGCAGGTCTAGTGTGTGGATAGGGCCTGGGGTGTTAGGTGGGGTGCAGTGCTGAGACCCATGGGGCATGAGGAGACAGAGGCAGTCAAAGACACACAAGCCCCTACTGGACTTGGAAGAGTGACAGAGACACACCAGACCCTGCGGGCAGGCTCGAACCACACTGCCTGCCCTGGCAAACCATGCAGCTTGGTGCAAGCCAGGCCTGCAAGGTTAACTCTAAGCTAGACCAGACTATCCAAGGGGTGGCAGGAGGGAAGATCCCATCCTCAGGGGAGCAAGAGATAAATGCCCCAGGGGACAGCCTAGTGAGGCAGGGGGGCAAGGCCGGCCCTCTCAGCCCTGCCTTGAATCTGAGTCAGCTAGTGAGAATCTTTGCTAATTGTTCTCAATGTCTCACTAGCGGCCTCTAACACGCGGCCACTGCTGCCCGCCCATTTGGCAATGTGTCTCTCCAGTTTACATGATTTCTGATGAGTTCCAGGCACTTGGCAGCGTTGGAAGTTGGACCTGGGAGTGTGGTGGAGCTGCCTGCCAGGCTGGGGGCTGGCAGAGGGGGAACAGAATTCACCAGGTTCCCACCATGCTGAGGGGCCATCTACACTGAGCCCTGGAGAGGACTCGGGCCAAGGGCCTCTGGGCAAGGTTTACGTCAGGGGTCCATTCCTATACAGTCCACGGAGTCTCCTGGACCTTTCAGTACGTTATACACACGGGACTCAGGTTTCTCAACCATTCAGTCGTGGTTGATAAAACAACACCAGGACAGATCAGAATTTTTTTCAAAATGTGGGTGAGCCTGCAATGCAAACCAGGACAGGAAAAAATTACAGGTCAGAGGAGCTGCTAGAAACTTAATCTCCCTCTTAGGAAAAACAAGGGCAGTGTGAGATTGCATAGCAACCAAATCTCTTAACTGGCTGAGCCAAAAATAGCGGTGCCCAGCTCAGTGGGTCAGAGGTGGGCGTCCCCCAAGGCTGTAATTCATGATGTCACTCTCGCCCCCTGGGGAGCTGCCGTACCCAACCACACAGAATCCTTCGTAAAGTTTACTACCAATTTTAATCATGGTGTAAAACGTGACAAATAGCCGCAAACTGCTCATATGTCCTCGTCCTTAAATGATATGAATACTCAGTAAATTGTTTTGTAAAACACCAAATTCCAGTAGTAACTGCTAAGTGGAAGACTTTTTTCTTTTCTCTCTTTCTCCTTTCATTAAATACTCTAAAAAAAATCTACAGATAAGAGCTTGCAAATAGTAACACACACAATGTTGTTGCTAAAGACCAGAGAATTCGGCAACGTCAGTGACTTGCATCCCCGAACGCAACAGCACGAGCAGTGATGCAAGCAGAAGAAACCATGAGATTGGAAGCGTCGTAGGAATTGAGTGATGATCACAATTCAAACTCAGACTCGTTCCCAATGCGTAGAAACTGACTCACAGCGGACCCTCCAGTGGGCTTTTTCTTTTCACATTATTGTAACTGAAATTTTATTTTATGTACAAACTGTAGATCTTGTTTCTTGCCATGTAGAGGTCTCGGGTAGGCCATCCAAGAAAGATCACTTAGTCCAACTTGATGAAGTCGATATCCTTGGCGTACTGCCGGAAACACTGGCGGCACATATTCAGTCCATATTTCCGCATCAGTCCGTGTTGGTTTGAGCGCACGCGGCAGGAGCGGGAACCCTGGCCGAATTTTCACAGGTGACTCCAGTAGAGCTGTGATGACCCATCTTGCTTGGATGAAAGCACCAAGGCAAAAAGACCGAGGCAGTCCGGGCGTGCGCTCTTCAAGTTTCTGTCCAGTGGGCTTTTGAAGGCTGTAATTCACAAGGAAGTTTGGTCTTTTTTTTCTCCCTCAGAGCCCCGGGTGGATTTGAACTGTCTTTGTGTTAACACAGCGTCTGCATCTCTGCAATTCATTCACTCATTCATCCATCCATCCATCCATTGTTATAAAGTCAGAACCAATGCTTAGCTGATCCTCCGGTGGGGTTTTGGTTTTTTTTTACTTTTTATTTTATTATTTCTGTGTGTGCCATCAAATCAGATCTGACTGGTACAGTACGAGATTGTCCCTCCTTCTCCAGCAGAGCATCTGGTGGATTCGAACTGCGCGCCTCTGGGATTGCAGTGCAACTTCTTGCCACTAGGCCACCAGAGCTCCTTCCCGGTAGGTTTTTGAGGCTGTAAATCACATGTCCATCTTTCTCCCAAGAAGCTGCTGGTAGATTCAAATCATGAGAGAGGCTGGGCCTGGGGGCTGGCAGCGCACTGCTCTGTGAGTCAGGCCACCATCTGATCCACAATTAATTGCGCTCACCTACAATTGATTTGCAAAAGAGTCAATTTGCATAGAGTTTTTGTCTCATGTTGTTGTTATTGTTATGTACTATTGGATGAAATTAACTCATAGCTGACCCTCCAGCGGATTCTCAGAGGCTGTAAATCACATGGGAGGAGTTTGCTCATCTCTTTCCTAGAGAGCAGCTGGTGGATTTGAACCACATACCTTTGGGTTGGCCACACAGCTCCTCCTCAGGGGACCACTGCAAGCTGTTGTTGTTGAGTACCATGAAGTTAGAACCGAACCACAGCTGACCCTCCAGTGGGTTTTCAGAGGCAGTTAATCATACAGGAGGAGACTGCCCATCCTTCTCCAGCAGATTTGAACCGTGTGCCTTCAGGTTTGCACTGCAGCTACTTGCCACTAGACCACCAGAGCTTCCTAACAGAATTGGTGTTATTGTTGGTGGTGTTGTGTACTGTAGAGTTGGAACCAGCTCACAGCTGACCCTCCGGCAGGTTCTCAGAGGCAGGTAATCGCACGGGAGGAGAGTGTCCATCCTTCTCCCGCGGAGCAGCTGGTGGCCTCGATTGCTTCGCAGCGTCTTGCCGCTAGGCCGCCAGAGTAGGTATATTAATACATATGTAAGCTAGGCTTAGGCAAAATGCTTTTGTTGTTGTAACTAACCACAGAGACATTTTAATTAAAAAAATAACACATTTCTGGCAATAACCCAACATCCTGCATCTGGCTCCTGCAAAGTCTCCCTCGAGTCTCCTTCCCATTCCAAAACCTCCACTCATAATTTTTATTTTTTTTTTCCATTCTGGCTATCCTTAGAATTACCTGAAATTTTATAAATTCTGTTCAAGTGTCACTCTGTTAATTATGACTGATCTGGGTTTTCCCCCACCTCCTCCTGATCTGGAGGGCCTGCAGCGTTGAGGGGTGGGGGTGGTCTGAGAATAGGGGTGACTGTGACCATAGCACCAAGCAACTGCTCCCTGCAAAAAACCCCTCCCAGAGCCCTCTCTTACCCCAAAGCCTTGGGTCAAGTCCATGGCACTTGCCCCATCCCGTAATGCTCTGCACAGAGGCTGCATCAGAGGAACCACCAGGCTCATCAGCGGTCGTGAGGGCCATGGAGGACTGTGGTGGTTGTGGGGGACTCTGAAAGCAGTGGTTATGGGAACTGTATGGCTTCAAGGGGCCAGGAGGAACTGTGGTAACTAGAGGGCTGTTGAGGACGGTGACCAGGGAGGGCATACGGCTTGTGGGAAACTCTGGGGGCCTGGGGACGATGGGGGCTGTGAGAGCCTGTGAGAGATATGAGGAGGCCTGAGGCTGTGGGCCACACAGGCTGTAGACAGGCATGACAGCAGTTCTGAGTCTGCTCTTTCTCAGGGTCAACTCCCGTTCCCTACCCACCCCACCCCCCTTCCTGTCGGCCTCTTTCTATTCCCCTTGGAGCAGTTCACTAACCCTTCAAAGCATCCCAACCAGGCTCCATGCTGTGCAAACACTCTCACTCCCTCCCCTCACTCCCTCCCAAAGCCACTAGGCCGCAGCCCACTCCAGAGATGTCCTGAAGAGACAAGTAGTTTCCTGCTTCCTGGACGAGGAAGTCCAGGTCCAGGCAGAGGAGCATGGGGCAGTCACTGACACCGTGTCTGTGGTCACAGGCGAAGGGCTGGAGACCAGCAGAGGCCAAGGTTCTTACCAAACTAGCCCAGAGGAAGGTTCCAGAAACCCATCCTGACTGGGCAGAGGAATGGGAAGCGCTTTCTAGTCCTTTCGTATCCTTTTCAGATTCGTGATGCGGGTTTTCCCACAGGAACTTGCTTTCATCGTGAGGCAAACAGTGAGAAGTCTAGACTGAGTTAAATAAGAAGGCTTTCTGGGTAGGGGTCTCTGAGCTCCTGTACCCCATTAGGATCCGTGTGAAGAGAGAGAGGATGAGGGTGAGCAGAACTCCAGCTTCTCCATGAGCCTGAAACCCCAACCTAAGTCCTATAGCCCCCATTATCCCGCCACCTCCCAGCCCCGGTTCTTCTGTGTTTGTTCCGTGTCCAGCTGGCCCCATTGGCTGGGGCCATGTGTCCTGCCAGGAGCCATCTGTCCCCACTAAGTACCAGCACTCCAGGCGGGTACCTTCAATGAGGGCTTCAAAATGACCACCTGTTCCTGCCTCTCTCATCCTGAGACATCTTTGGGTCAAGGGGCCCAAGGAAGGGTCTGCCCCCGAGTTACGGACCAAGTCAGGGCCTCTCTGTGGGCCCTGGCAAATGAGCTTGGCTAAACTGTGAAAAAAAGCCTCTGCCTTGGGGCCACCGACATCGCATCTGGAGAAAGAGGGCCTAAGTTGAGAGATGAGGTATGTGGACGTTGGTCAAGGGCCTGTTCCCTCCTCAGGAATAGACAGAACAGCACAGGACAAGGGCCAGGCCCCAGCAGTGGAATCCCCTTTGCAGTTCGGCTGACAAGGCCAGGACCACACAGCTCAGAAAAGACAGGCTCCCCGGGCCCCAGGGAGCAGACAGGCAGCCAAGTACCAGGAGAAGCCGGGGTGTGCACAGAAAATGCGAGAGCCAAGGCTGGAGCCCAAGGCTGGAGCCGCTGAGCATGGCGGCAGCATCGTGCGTTTCAGTGGTTGGAGATGGTCCGCAGGTCAGGACCAGGTAGGTTCATCTCTAGCATAGAGAGATAAGGTGAGATCAGAGAGGATGCCGTCCCCTGGGCTGGGAATATGAAGGGAATGGTGTCAACACAAAACAACACACCCAGAAGAATGAGAGACAGGACAAGGAGCAGAGAAAGATTGAGAGCAGAGGGAAGGCCAGTGGGAGAGACATGAGGAACATTGAGAAAGCAGTGTCTAGATCACTGTGCAGAGAGGTTTCACTGTCCCTGAGTCCCATATTGTCCACACCATCATAGCGTTGCTCACTGATTCACGGTATCTACACCATCCCAGATCCACGCTGCACACTATCATAGGTCCACACAGTCCACACCATCTCAGATCCACAGGTTAACATCATCTCAGATTCACAATAACCACACCATGACAGATCTACACTGTGGCCACTATCATTGGTCCACGTTGTCCACACCGTCATAGATCCATATTGTGCCTGCCATCACCAATACAGAGTGATCCCATCATCAGAGATCCACACTGTCACCCCATCACAGAGCCACACTGTCCACACTCTCTCAGATCAACAGTAACCACACCAATCACAAATCCATACTGTGTCCACCATCACCAACCTACAGTGTCCACAAATCATCACAAATCCTCACTGTCCACGTCATCTCAGATCTACACTGTCACATAATCACAGACCCACACTATCCACACTCTCTAAGATTCACTCTGTCCACACCATCTCAGATCTACACTGTCCACAGCATCTCAGATCCACACTGTCCACACCATCTCAGATCTACACTGTCCACAGCATCTCAGAT
>NW_006399839.1:7604361-7659317 GCF_000299155.1 Elephantulus edwardii | reverse complement strand
TCAGATCTACACTGTCCACAGCATCTCAGATCCACACTGTCCACACCATCTCAGATCTACACTGTCCACAGCATCTCAGATCCACACTGTCCACATCATCACAGATCTACACTGTCCACAGCATCTCAAATCTACACTGTCCACATCATCACAGGGCCCCCACAGCCCTTCCACTCTAGCTGATAAAGCCAACATCCCACAGGAGGGGAGACCGAGGTTACAGGTTGGGAACGCCTCCCTCACCCTCAGATTCCCTCACACCGTGAGCCACACTGCCTGCTCCCCAGAGCCTGTGTGTCTGTCATGGGGACTCACACGACATCACCAGCGGTGAGGGACTGCGATAAGAACAACTCGATGAGTTCCAGGCTCTGTCACCTGCCTCACAACATGATCAAACCTATTGCAAAGCCACAGCAAGAGCTGAGCCTCCTCCACAGAGGACCAAGGAGTCCGGCTGGAGGACAGGGGACCAGTGTCCCAGCGCTGAGCTGCAAGGAATGAGATGAGATCAAACCCTAAGCCTGAGAGGTTTCTCCTGTTCTGTCCCTTCATCTGGGTCCCTCAGCCAGCCTGTCTTTGTAACCTTAGTTCTCACTCCAGGAATTTGTTTTCCTCCTTCTGAGCATCTCCCTGTGCATGCATCAGGACCTCCCACTGACCTCTCATCCTTGTCCATCCACGGCCCTTCCATTTCCCCCAGGACTGCCCATCACATCCACTTTACACAGGGAAACATCGATGTGAACGAGCACAGGGCTCCCCGGGTCCAGCTGATAGTAAATGCCCCACTGCACTCAGCCTTTCAGCTTGACAGTGTGGTGGCCGCTGTCCACAAGGACCCCCAGGGGAATCAGCAACACCAATAAACCTCCCCCAGACGCCCCACAGACTCAGAAACCGTGGCTTGGGGGTGAGAGAGTCTCAGCAGATATCACGCCTTCGAGCTGACCTGCTGGGTGGCTGCGGGCCTGGCAGCACCACAGGACTGATCACCCCTCCTCTCAACAAGTCCCTCAGGAGCCTCTGGGTTCTTCGCTTTCGGCCTGGCTCCATCACCATGGCCGCAGCCCGTGTCCCACACAGTCCACTGCCCCAGCCAGCCTGGCATTTCCAAACAGACTGGGCATCATTGCTTCAGCGGGCAGGCAGCTCTGTCAGCATCTCCTAGCCAAAATGCCAGCACAGCTGACCAAGCGTGGCAGGAGGGTAGCCAGCAGCTCCAGCAGCTGTCAGACAGCCAGAATGCCCTGGAGAGAGCGAGTGCTTGTCCCTCAGGAGTGCCACGGAGCCAGTCAGCGCCTGGCTGCGAGCTACAAGACTCCTCACAGCACTTCCTCCACCCACATGGCAATCAGGAGCTCCCTGCTCTCTAGTCCCAAGCCCTGTGTAAGGTTAGGGGGGCATGCAGCCCTGGGGCACCCAGGCAATGTTCCCCATTCTGCATCCACATCTCTGTCTGTGTCCACCCAGAGCGGCTGTGAAATCACCACATCCTGGCCCTCCAGAGTCCCATGCACCCAGGGACTAAAAATTAAGTTCTCCTCCACAGGTCTAGCTCTTGTCTACTTCAAGAGTGAAGGACTAAAGGTGAGGAGCTTGCCCTGACCTCTTAGGCTAGCATGAGTTTGGCAGGTCATGCCCACAGGGCTATCAATAATATGTAATGGCTGGAGACACATGGTATTAATGGGCATGGCACCTTAGATACCGTCAACTTTAGAGCTGTGTTCTAATATCAGAGTTAGCACAGATAATCTATTGGTGAGGCTTCAGTAAGGCCACTGGATAGTGCCTCAATAAGCATCATTCATTTTTTTTTAATTTAGGTTGTTTATTTTTCATTTCAATGAATATCTACAGAGATTTTGGAATTCCATTCATTCATAAAAAATATGGAACACTTCACGAATTTGCGTGTCATCCTTGTGCAGGGGCCATGCTAATCTTCTCTGTATCGTTCCAATTTTAGTATATGTGTTGCCGAAGCGAGCACACATCATTCATTTTTAAGAAAATTAGGGTTACTCTTCCAAAACAAAGAAGGTGGGGAAGCAAAGACGCCCAGAAATGATAAGTCCAAAAGACTAATGGACCACATGAACCTCAGTCTCAGCAAATCTGAGATCAGAAGAACTAGATGGTCCCCAGCTATCACTGTTAACAACACGAAAAAGGATTAGAGTAAAAGATCTGGGGTGGGGGCGGAAATCTGCTTGTTGAAGTGATCCCCTTATGGTACTTCTGTTACAACATCATTAGATGACTAAGACAATTCTCTTCTGCCAAGATCACCCTTTGGTGAACATTCATATGAGAACAAGCATTTTCATTTCTTTGGCACATTCAAAGAAGTCCAACCACATAACTTGTCACCCATAGTCCTTCCAAATCTCTAACCATCCATCTCAAACTCTTGGCCACAGTCCACGAATTGGCATACCATTGCACATTTGGCCATCTCTCCCTCCAAGCAAAATGAATAATGTACTGCTCAAAGTTCTGCCTGCCCATTAGGAGGATTTCTTTTCATCATTTTCCTTCCGGAAGAAGACAGAAAGAGGCTGCAGTGTTGTCACTGTCCACTTTTGGGTGCTAACTGCAGAACCATCTTTAAATGAAACACCAGTTTTCTTTTCTTCATTCAAATAATGGAAACAAGGGAGCTCTGGTGGCCTAGCGGCAAGAAGCTGCACCACAATCCCAGAGGTATGCAGTTCAAATCCACCAGATGCTCTGCTGGAAAAGGAGGGGCAATCTCCTCCTGTACCAGTCAGATGTGATTTGATGGTACACGTGCAAAAAATAATAAAGTAAAATTTAAAAAAATAATGGAAACAATATCTTGTCATGTGCCATACCACTGAGTTTCTGGAAACTTCACTGATGTAGAGGTCACTTGAATTTTTGTTGAATTAATCTCCCACCTTCTAACCTGTAAGCTGCTTGAAAGCTGGTTTGAATCCACCAGTTGTTCCACAGGAGAAAGATGGACAATCTTCTCCCCTGTGACTTAACTGGCTCTGAAAATCCACTAGAGAGTGAGCTATGGGTCAGATCTTATGTTACTCAATATTATACAACAACAACAACATGAAAATGACTGGCCAGTAAGTAAGAGTCACTGATACTTCTTCCTGACTAGGTCCAATTAGTATAATGTCATCAGTGTCACGGACAGTGTGACCTCTAGTGGAAGAGAAACACGGTCACAGTCCCTGCAGACTAAATTATGACCTAGGAATTAGAGCTGGTATATCTATGAAGTAAGACAGTAAAGGTATATTGCTAGCCTTGCCAGCTGAAGGCAAACTACTTCTGGTCCCAGGAGATGACTCAATTTACCCAAATAATGAAACCATATCTGTAATTGGTGGCAACACCTGGCTAAGTTTACAATAATCAATTGTCATTCTCTAAGAACCAGCTGGTTTTGCACAAATAAATGTTTCAAAGGAATAGGGCTAGAAACACCACCTTTATATCCTTCATGTCTTAATGATAATGCTAATTGCTGGTATTCCTCCAGGAATGTGGTATTGCTTTTGGTTTTAACTATTTTCCTTGGTTGAGATAGTTCTATTGGTTTCCAGTTGGCTTTACCTATCATAATAGTCCTTATTCTAAATATGTAAGAGATTCAGTGTGGGAGCTCTGCCATTTGATGAGTATGTCTGTTCTAACTATACATCCTGCAACTGGGGAAGTTAGAAACCCACTAGACCGCTGTAAGATGTACTTTGACATTCACATGTCTCTGACTGGCATAACACATTGATAATTTTATTCTCCTTTGATACATATCAGTTCTGAACTGGTGTCCATTAATTTCTGAAAAGTCCGATTATTTTCTTTTCTCCAAATGAACAATCGTTCGTGCAAAAAGCTGTGATCCTCTGGGGAAAACTGAAAGAAAGATTCATCCAATATTCATTTTTTTGGCAGTGAGAGGTCCCTCCTCAAAGGTACCAGGGTGCCCCTTCATTTAAGCGGTCCATACTGACCTTGGGAACTGTAAATTGACTCGTCTGAAAATTGATTGAGGGGCCATGACTCAATTTTGACAATTCAAGATAGAATGCCATTCACTTGGCCTAGAATTCTTCCACTTGACCTAGAATTCTTCCACTTGTTCAAATCCAGTAACTATTTAGTACTTTTCCCATCTCTTTCACTCTAAGGAGCTCAAGACTAAGTTTCCAGTGTCATAAGTCCATATGAATCAGATGGTTCCAACTACTGCTTTGACTCAGCTTAACATTAGGGGAATTGAACTCAACCTGTCTTTGTCTATTGAGCATCACCATTTGGTTCCTACAACAATAGGGTCCAATCGACCCCACTGTAGTGAAGTGTCTTAATTAGGTTGTTGTTGTTGTTATGTGCCATCGAGTCGCTTGCAACTCATAGCGACCCTATGTACAACAGCCCTAAACTCTGCTCTGTCCTGTGCCAATCGCACTGTCTCTGACATTCCCATCCCGATTACCCCAGTCACTGAATCAATCCACCTCATAGAGGGCCTTCCCCTCCTGCACTGTCCCTCCACCCTCCCAAGCATGATGTCCTTCTCCAAGGACCGGTCTCTCCTCACAACATGTCCAAATTAGGTTAGGGTGGTCAAATCTGATTTGCTTAAATTACAATCACAGTAGTCTTCAAGGATCCTGGAGTTCCCTTCACAAATTTCCTTTTTTTCTTTTCTGTGGCAAAAGCTGTGTCTTCCGGACACTCCCTGGGTAGGTCTGCAGGTTCAATTTGATAAATCCATTGTAACATGCCAATTTCCCTAAATCTTTGGATCCTCTCATCTATAGTGTACCAAAGCAGGTCTGGTTCTTTTTAGTGTTGCTGTTGTTGTTAGGGTCCATCAAGGCGATTATGACTCATCAACCACACATCTGAAGCTTCCCCTATCTTGTGCCGGTCTCACACTCTCCGCCATGCTCAAGGCCATTGTCATCAGCACTGTGTCAATCTATCTCCCTGAGGATCATCCTCTCTTTCTATAGATATCCTCTACTTTTCCCAGCATGATGTCTTTCCCCCAAGCACTGTTATGTGCTGCTGAGTCAGAACAAATTCATAGCTGACCTTCCAGTACATTTTCAGAGGCTGTAAACTGCAAAGGAAGAGGTTTCTCATCTTTCTTCCATGGAGAAATTGATCGATATGAACCTCCTGCCTTTGGATTACGAGCACAATGCTTTACCCACTCAGTCACCAGAGCTCCAAAGACTCTTTGTAACATTTTCAAAGTGTACGAGGCTACATTTCACCATCTGTCTAAATAGGGGACAGACACAGCAAGACTCAGAGAAGGCAGACATAGATAACTCTTCTCATGTTGACCCACCAGAGATTGCACCTCTGTGGGACCAGTTGTGGGGTAAAAGCACCGACTGGGTACCCCAGCTGCTGAGAAGTACAAATGTGAACAATGGGCGGAGGCTGAAGCAGGCATCACTCGGAGGGTGAGGGAGGTAGAGTGAAGTCTGGGTCACTTTGTCAAGGAAACACAGTAGGATTCAAGCCTTCCACACCTCATGAAGAGTCAGAGGAATACCAAGGAGAGAGCTCAAAGATGAGAGCTTTAGTGATGCCCTACTGTGCACAGGCACCGTGAGGAAAATGACACACTTGCTAAGCCACAACCTGGAGAAAAAAGGGGAGCAGGGAGGGTGGGACTCAGCTCATGAAGACTCAAGATGCCTTTCTCCAAAACAACTATGAGATATCATCTGACCCCAGTCAGAATAGCAAAATTTAACAGAACAGCAAGCAACAAATGCTGGCAAGGTTGTGGAGAAACTGGAACCCTTACTCACTGTTGGTGGGAGTGTAAAATGGTGCAACCCCTGTGGAAGGCAGTATGGTGCTTTCTTAAAAAGTTGCAAATAGAGATACCATTTGACCCAGCAATTCCACTACTGGAAATATACCCTAAGGAGACCGTAACTGACATCCAAGTAGATATATGCACACCCATGTTTATCGTCGCTTTGTTCACAATAGCAAGGAGTTGGAAACAACCTAAGTGCCCATCAACAAACGAATGGATAGAGAAGCTGTGGTATATTCACACAATGGAATACTATGCTGCATTGAAAAACAAGGAACTCATGCAATATTATTCAAAATGGGTGACCCTGGAGGACATTATGCTGAGTGAAATATCTCAGTCACAAAAAGACAAATACTGCATAGTGCCACTGTTGTAGAATGGGACTGACATCAGGATTGGGGTAAGACTGACAAAAACTTGGATAAGTTATGTATACTGCTTTGAAACAAATGAGGGAGAGAACAGTTTAAAAGCAATATATTATAGGGTATTATGATTATCACGAGTCTCATGCAAGAGAGTTGGACAATGACTAGGG
Organism: Elephantulus edwardii; assembly: GCF_000299155.1. Lineage (NCBI taxonomy): Eukaryota > Metazoa > Chordata > Mammalia > Macroscelidea > Macroscelididae > Elephantulus > Elephantulus edwardii. The sequence continues at coordinate 7,652,934 of NW_006399839.1, read as the reverse complement.
AGGACAGAAGGAGAATTGATGCCTTTGAGCTGTGATGCTGGAGAAGAGTATTGAATGTACCATGGACTGCCAAGAAAACAAACAGATTCATCCTGAAGAGGGTTAAACCAGGCTACTCCTTGGAGGTAAGGATTCTGGGGCTTCGTCTGACATACTTTGGGCATGTCCTTGGAGAGGGGCGTCATGTTTGGTAAGGTGGAGGGACAGCGCAGGAGGGGAAGACCCTCTATGAGATGGATTGATTCAGTGACTGGGGTAATCGGGATGGGTGTGTCAGAGGCAGTGCGATTGGCACAGGATAGAGCAGAGTTTAGGGCTGTTGTACATAGGGTCGCTATGAGTCACAAGCGACTCGACGGCACATAACAACAACAACAACAACATTGGGTCAGAACCTCCAGCCCTGTTCCTGTCACCAAAGGCACCCCAGCCCTGAGCAGGGCCCTGTTGGGACTGTGGCTGCCGAGACCCACTAACAGGCCTGCCAGCACTGAGAGCGAGCTGGTTGGCAATTGATTGATGGGTAATTGTTTTACCTCTGAACAGCCCAAGCCCCATAATTTGGAGGCATAAATCCCAGGCTGTCGGGCTTGGCTGACATGAAATGACACCCAGAATTAAATAGAAGCATAACAATTAACAACCCATAAAAGTGCTCTGAGCTGGAGCCCCGTTAACCAGGGAAGCACATTTCCACCTCTGGGCGGGTTTGTCCAGGCCTCAGGGAGTATCCACTGCTGTTTTCTGTGACCCAGTAGGAAACTGGAAAGCCAGACATTGGGGATATCTTATAAGCCCATCACAGAGGCCTATGGTGACCAGTAACCATTCATGTCACTAAGTCTGCCTGTCTCTTTCTAAGATCTTAAACATGGAAGATATTATCAGGGTCTGAAGTCACCGCAGCTACACCGTCCACACTGCCTGCTCCTTGTTCCCTCTTGAGGTCCACACAACAGTCCAGGTGTGGGCAGCCCATGGCTGGGGTCCTCAAGCCCCTCAAGGGACTGAGCCCAGTTTTCCACATTATAGTCCATCCCCAGTGGTATTCCTCTCCATTTGTCTTAGTTACCTAAAGTGGATATAACAGAAATACTACAAGTGCTGAAATAAACAGAAATATATTTTCTCACAATTTTAAACTTGCTCATCACCTTCAAGTCAGAACCAACTCACAACGCCAACACATAGCTGGCCCTCCAGTGGGTTTTCAGAGGCTATAAATTACATGAGAGAAGACCACCCAGCTTTCTCTCACACCATAACTTTCACAGTTTCAGAGGCTACAAGTCCAAATTCAGAGTGCCAGCTTTAAGTGGAAGACCTTCTCTCTGAGTCAGATTGGGAGCAAAGCCCTTGTGTCTTCAACATCTGTATTTCTGGTGTCCCTTGGAGAGCTCTATTTGTCTTCAGATCAACACTAGGAGGTTCTCAGTATAGGAGCCTCTGGTTTAAAGGACTAGGAGGTTCTCAGCATAGGAGCCCCAGGCTCAAAGGACACCCTCCACTCCTAGCTCCTTTCTTGGCAGTAGTCAGATCTCTCCTCCTCTCTTTCATCTCTCTCCTTAAATCTCTTGTAAGATGAAAGGTGTTTCAGCCACACCACCAGGAAACTCCTCTTGTATCAGATCAGGCTTGAGACCTGAGTAAGGGTTTGCCACTTAACTTATTCTCCTTACAACTGATTAACTAACTGATCACGTCGGATCACATCATGGGGATGATTGCATTGTCGAATAATTGTCAGATTACATCATTACATATCTGTAAAATTACATCATTATATAATTGTCAAAGCACTGAGAATTGTGGTCCAACCAAGTTGACACATGTTCTGTTGTTTTGATTGCTCTACGCCATCAACTTGACCATGACTCACAGTGACCCTATGAAGCTATGGTCTGAACCCTGTCCTGTCCTACACTATCTCTGATACACTTGAGCCCGTTGTTAAAGTCACTATGTCAGTCCATCTTGTTGAGGGCATTCCTCACGTCAGCCTTTCCCAGTATGGTGTCTTTTCCAAGGACTGACTCATCCTAATAACACATCCAAAAGTGTGTGAGGCCAAACCTTCACATCCATACCTTCAAGGAGCACCCTGGTTGCCTTTTCTCCAAAACATTTTTGTTACTATGGGAACACAATTCAGTCTCTGACATCTTCCCTGTCCCCATGCTTGTCCGTGATCTTGCTTTTCCATACAACCCTCCCTCAATTCAGGGTCCACGTTAGGGAGGTGCATGGGTTCATACCCCCACACTTGGGTGTCAGCTGTCAGCAGTGCCTTACTCACGTGTCCCAGGGTCTTCTCCTTGGTGTGGCCTCCACAGAATTTAGCTTTGAAGAAGAGGATCTCATCTAGGTGATCAGGGCAGGTCCTCCAAAAGCCCAACTTCTGATAATGACCCAACAGTAAATCTGATCTTGGGCTCAGCCACCCCTTAAGCCTTTCTGGGTGGGCCTGGGGGCGGTGGGCTTCTTTGAGAGGAGCCTCCCACAAACAGTCCATGCTGAGACGCTGGTGACAGGAGACATGGGGGCTGTGTTAAGAGTGGACGCTTTGTTGCTGGTCATACCTGCACATACAGACTTCACAGCCAAGGTGGAAACAGGTAGACTTTGAGGATGAGACAACAAGGAGACAGGCAAGCCTTGGGCCCCATTCCTGGCCAGCAGCTTCTGATAGACTTCATCTCAGCACAAAGGGATCTTAACCTGAGCTTGCCTGGCTTTGTACCCACCTCACCAGACCTTGAGGGAGCAGGTGTTCAGGTGATGGGTTCACAGGTGGAGTGCAGGTACCCAGCCAGGCTGGAGGAGCACATGACCTCCATTCAGTGGTCAAAGTGGTCAGCATGAGAAAGAGGGCAGTAGGAACAGGACTCAGGCTAGTTCGTAGAGGGACTGCTACGGGAGACTGGACGGCACTTCACCCTCTCCTGCTTCAATGCCGGTTTAACATTGAAGAAAGTTTGCTCCACTTGACATGAAGCCCATTTTAAGAATCAGCTTAATCAGAAAGCACTTCCCTTGCACTGGGAACAGTCCAACGGCTGCCGTAACTTAATTGTCTCTGGTTCCTCTGCTTTGTAACTTGATAATTGTGATTTTGTTTTCTTATTAATGTCATTGTTCTAAAAAACCCTTCTCCAAGGCAAGCTGAGTCTTTGAGACAAAGAGAGGCCTCAGGGTATAGAGAAGAACAGAGTCAAGGGAACCCCCAAAGGCAGGCCTCCACCATAAGTTGGTGGCTACAAAGGGGCTGGCACGTGCTTGACCTTGGGGTTTTCATAAAGGCATGAGACGCTCAGTAGGTGGACGAGGCAGGGAGGTTGTGAATTGAGACTGAATGGGGTTTGTAGAGGGCTGGACACTGGGGACACTGGAGAGGTGCGTTCTAAGAGGGCGGCTGCTGGTTGGTAAGAGAAGGGGGATTTGACCTTGGGTATGTCATAGGCCAGGCGGGGCTATCCAGAGGTCCTAGCAAAGGAATAATCAGATGTGGAGTCAGAGGGATGCTGGAGAAAACTCCATTTGCCTGTATTGTTCCTGGGCCCGTGTTCCTGCTAAAAGGTACACTGGGGACTCCTCCGAGCCTAAAGCTGGGGAAACTCCAAGCAGCCCCCAGCTCTAGGTCCGAGATCCCCAGTTAGGACTCCAAAGGGAGCCTGGACCGCATTGGGAATTCGGGGCAGGTCTGGCCTGCATGCTGTGTCGGAGAAATGCAACACAATTAATTAGCCCCTAAAAAAAGTGTTTGAAGTGTTTATTGCAGGATGGCGCTCCTGGTTTTATAAGCAGATGGGGAAATAAAGCGGTGGGAATGACAAGCCGGGAACAGCTGCACAGGGACCTGGAACCTAATTCATAATTCAGCAGACTAATCAGAGAACATCTTCTGCGGGCCCCGGAATGAAGGGACGTGAGGCCGCAACTGATGAGCGGCTTGTCGCCGTGCCCGGCGTCGATGACACTCCCCGTACATCCAGGGCCTGGGCGACACTCCCACCGGCTCTCGGAACCAAGGGCTTTGTGCCAAAGACGCCAGGGTGGTTTCTCAACTGCTGTGTGGTGGGGCAAGATGGTACAAGCCCATTTACCAGATTGAAACCATGAAGCAGGAAGGTGAGGCTTGAGGGATTGACCTTCTGTGATCCCATCAGGAAAAATACTCACTCCAGACCCTTAAGGGGTGCCTTGGGCAGGGTAAGACCCCCTGACTCCCCAAAACTGGCAATACACAAAGCCAATCATTGCTGAGAGGCAAGGCCCCCCCCAAAACAGTCCTGGGTCAATTCCTACCCCAGGATTAAAGCGGCATCTGGAGTGGGTAAGGGTCTAGACCAATGGGGTATGGGAAGGATAAGGAATGACCTGGGACAGGGGGCAGGAGAGGGTTGTACTGAACAGGCGTTTGGAGCCCCTAAGCAGAGAGACCTGAAATAATGGAACATAAAAATTCACATGCATTTTATGAATCTTCCGGCTCCGACAGGCGCCCAGTGTTCACAGCAGTCTCAGACTGTAAAATGCACAGGATGAAATATTTGTGACAGCCCGTAAAGTCCTTGTTTTCTCCTCGGCTGCTGTTGAAACAATGAGAGGCGGAGGGTGGACACCCAGCCTGTCACGGCCCAGCCCCAGCAGCCCCGGCCCCATCCAGCAGTGCACTGTAGCTCCTCCAGCTGGACCCCTCCCCTGAGGCTCAGTTCCTCTGTATCAGCCATATACCTGGCCTGGAAAGGGGACAGAGGCCCTGGCAGCGTCCAGCCAGCTGGAGGCGCTCGAGGCCTCACTGTCAGTGTAATGACCAGCCGTTTTCTTACACATTTCTTACACTCAGGCGCCATCAATTGAAGTGGTTCGTTCTGTAGCAGAGGAAGAGAGGGCCATTCTCAGTGGGGACAACAGGAAGCTGTGGGTTTCATTGGGCTTTGAGGTCTCGATAGGAGCTCACCACCCATGCCACCAGCACCGATGGGATCCAGACCAAGCCACACTCTCTTCATATGCTTAATATGCGTGTAAAAGTTGGGCAATAAATGAGGAAGAGTGAAGGGGTGATGCCGTGGACTCGCGGTGTTGGGAAAGAGAATTGAAGCCTCAAGAATAAACACATATGGGTTCAAGTGCAGCCAGCATGCTCCTTGGAGGCAGGGATGTTCTAGCTTGCTCTCACATCCTATGGACATGTCGTCAGGAGTCATGGCAAAAAAGACACCAGACTTGAGATAGTAGAGGGTCCACTTCAGTGAGATGGATTGACACGGTGACTATAATAATGGCCTTGAGTGGCTGGCGGTCATGAAGACGGTGCAGAAGAGGGCAAGGTGTCCATCTGTTGGTCGTGAGGCTGCTCTGAGGTGCTCCTTAGAGGTGAGGGCGTCTTGCCTCGCATATTTTGGATATGTTGTTCGAGAGGGCTAGTTCTTGGGGAAAGACCACGTGGTGATGGGGGAGGTGGAGCCCCAGAGAGAGAGAAGACCTTCAGCAAGACGGACAGACACAGTGACTGGAACAATGAATGGGCTCAAGCAGATGGGAAATGGGGAGGATGGGGCAGGAGAAGGCGAGGTTCAGACCTGTTGTTCATAGGGTCACTCTGAGTTGTAGATGATTTGATGGCAACTAACAACAACAGGAGCTGTAGTTGACTCTAGGCTTAAATGTTGAGCTGATAGGCAAGGGAGACAGAGGAAGGGGTTACCAAGCCATCCCTTTCACTCTGGTTTCCATCTGTGTGTCCGAATTTTGGGTGGGACTCAGTGGGGCAATTTTTCTCTCAGGGCATCAAGAGTCCCTGGGTGGTAAGGGAACAGCTGCATACCAGGCTCAGCAGATTCCTCTCTCTCCACAGGGCAGCTCAGGGTCCACAACAGAAAGGCCTGAATCCTGCATAGTGCCCCTCCCATGCCTGGATGTGGGAGGACACAGGCCTGTCCTGGTGGAGGAAGATGTGGCCATCTAGGACTGGTCCCCAGCAAGGTGGGCTCAAAGCTCACTGGAGAAAGCAAAGAGCAGAAGCTCATCAGATGAGCAGAGCCTACAATGCCTGGAAAATGACACCAGATAAGCATCCAGGTACAGGCCTCCTCATTGCTAACTTTTCCAGAAAATAAACCAGAGAGAAACCCTGAGGGTTTTTTTTGGGGGGTTTGTTTGTTTTTTTAGGGGACTGACTGTGTTTGAAGACTGACAAGCTCCATGTCCCTCTATTCCTGAGTTGAGAAGGTGCTCAGCACCTGTAAAAGGAGTGTAGATCACATGAAGACAACAGGGTCTGACTTCTACAAACGCAAAAAAGGGAAACCGTCCCCATCAACAACATCTGCAGTATAAAATTAATTCCTACAAGGTCAGACATGGTCACCCACACTCTTGTACCCACTTCTACTAATTCCAACAGTGATCTTACTGCTCTGCTGTGTCTGAAATCTATTGCAATGACAACACAGACTTTACGGAACCGTACTCATGGGGTTATGAGGTTTATTAGGGAAGTTAATAAGCTCTAACTAAGGTTGGTAGGAGGATACAATTTCCCCCAGATCCTCAAGCATGGTTGAAGTCCCTTTGATCTTTAGTCTCACAGCTTAGGTAAATGTCACAAAGTTAGTTCTGCCAGTTAGGGTGTCTTCCCTCACTCCCCTAGCAAGCTTGGGTGAAGGCCTCTGTCTCTGTGGAGCAGCAGTTCCAAGTCCCCTCTGTCTTATGTTGGTCTCTGGTTCTCTGCTGCGGCTGCTCTTTCTCTTGTATAGATCTTGGTCTGGCTAATGCAGGAATCTCTGACCCCAAAGGGCATATGCCATTTCCTCTTCCTTGTTGGTGTTGACATTCCCAAAGTTTGCTGCAGAAACCATCTGATTTAAACCTAGCAGAATGGCAAGACTAGCCAATCCCTTTGTGGGTAAATTTGTTGTTGGGTGCCATCAAGGAATGGACAGCCCACAGCTGACTCTCCAGCAGAGTTTCAAAGGCAGCAAAATGCACAGGAAGAGACTGCCCATCTTTCTCTTGAAGAGCAGCTGGTGATTCGAACCACTTGCCTTTTGGTTGAAAGAGCAATTCCTTACCACTAAGCCACTAGCGTTCCTCCTGTGGATAGACTAACATACTTTTTTTTTTTTTGCACCCATTCATGTGGCAAAATCAAAGCCAATGACTAGGAAAGCTATTTTGAACAGTAAACCCTTAGTACCACAGCACCAGCTCCCCAAGAGAGGGATCTTTGCCAAGGTGGGGTCTTGGTGTCAGAGTAGAATTAGGGCTTTGGAGGCAGGGCTGACTGTATGACCCCTTATTCTATCATTTCAACCCCCTTAGATGCTCCATTCCAAAACATGCAGCCCCTTACTTGCTCCCCCAGCCACTGGTAAGGAAGCCTGGAGGGTCAGCTTGTTGCTCAGTCCCCACAGCTCAGAGAGGGCAGCCCACCTGCCTAAGGTCACCCAGTGTTTAAACGTTAGAATGAGAACAAAGCCAATGGTGCCACCAGGGCCAGTGTCGCTTATCCAGTGAGGTAAGGCATGATGTCACCCTTCGTCATGAACTTTCTGTCCTATCAGATCACACAGAATCCTTAGTAATGTTTATTATCAATCTCACACATACAACAGTATATGATGAATAGAGTTGTGGATTTCATAAGTGTCACGGGGGACTCTGGTGGCCTAGTGGCATAAAGCTGTGCTGCAATCCCAAAGGCACATGGTTCAAATCCACCAGCTGCTCCGTAGGAGAAGGATGGGCAGTCTCCTCCCACGCGATTAACTGCCTCTAAAAACCCACTGGAGAGTCAGCTATACATCAGTTCCGACTCGATGGTACACAACAATAACAAACATACACCAATATGTGATTAATAGAAGTGTAAATTTCCTAAGTGTGGTATTTTTAGATCCCATGAATACTAAAACAAAATTGGTAAGAAACTCTCTCTATTGAATTACAACATGAAACAAATAAACATACAGAAAAAAAAATTCCTATTGAGTAGTCTCATAACAGCTCCCACCAGGCTGCCAAGGCTGTAAAATCTTTACAAGAGGAGATTGACTGTTTTCCTCCTGAGGAGCAGCTTGTGGATTTGAACCTCTGACCTTTGATTAGAAGCACAGCTTTCTACATGCTATGCCATCAGAGCTCTTCTGATATTATTGTTGTTGTTGATTGCTGTCGAGTCGAGCACGACTCATAGCGACCCTATGAACAAAAGACCTAATGCCTTTCCATAACTATCGTCGTTTCTCCAGGTTCATAGAGTTTCTAGAGGCGTGTGGTTTAGGAAGTGGATGCCACTCCTGCTTCCAAACCCATCTTACTACTGGGAGCTCCCCCAAACACTGTACACAGTGGGAAACCATTATGGCTTCTGATACCCCAATGGCACAAGGTTCCACAACACAGCAAACCCAGGTTACTTCACGCAGCACAGTGACAAAGAGTGATGTGCAAAGTGGAAGAATGTTCCTCCACTGGTCTCATTTAGCAGTGGTTAAGAGTCATTGAGTCGAATACGACTCAGAGTAAGCTTTGAACAAAAGACTTGAACTCTGTTCTATAACTAACATCATTTCTGCACATTTATAGAGCTTCCAGAGGCATCTAGTTTTAGCTATTAGATTATTGCAAACTGAGTAAAAGCCTCTTTTGATTTTTTTTTTCTCCTCTTTCTTTTCCTTTAATACTTCATTTTCAAAAAAAAAAGTTACTGGCACAGGTTCACAAATACTAATTATCAAAATACTGTAAATAAAACGCCAGAAAATTTGACACAAATCCGGAACTATAAAAACATGCACAGCCACGAAAACAACAGCGTGCGCTGGGAACCGTGTGATCTGAAGCCTCGCTGTAAGTGGGTGATGAGGACAGCTCAGGCTTGGATGGAGAAGAACACTGCAGTTGAAATCGTCTGCGATTCACAGCAACCCTAGGAACAACGGGTCTGAACCTCACCCTATCCTTTGAGCCCGTTGTTAACAGTCACTGCATTTGGTCCATCGCATTGAGGGTCTCCCTCTCTTTTGCCAATGCTCCACTTTTTCATGCTGCTGCTGTTGTTGTTGTTGTTTCCTGCTGAGTCAGAACCGACCCATAGCTCACTCTCTGGTGTGTTTGCAGCGGCTCTACGTCACACAGGGACCAGTCCTTGGAAAGGGATGTCGTGCTTGGGAAGGTGGAGGGACAGCGCAGGAGAGGAAGACCCTTGATGAGATGGATTGATTCAGTGACTGGGGTAACGGGGGTAAGTGTGTCAAAGACAATAAGGTTAGCACAGGACAGAGCAGAGTTTACAGCTGTTGTACATAGGGTCACTATGAGTCGCAGGCGACTCGACTGCACATAACAAAAACAACTACATCACACAAGGGCAGACTGTCTGTTTTTCTCCCACAGTACAGCTGGTGAATTTGAACTGCATCCTGGACCCCCAGGTTGTCCCCACGCCCAAGCATCCCTCTCAGAATTTCAGGGTCCCAAAAAAATACAAACGGCTCCTCACATTATAGCCTCTGGACCCCTCACTCCAAGGGCTTCCCCACTCAGATCCCCCGCGAGAGGCCAAAGCAAGACCCCAGAAGGCAGAAATGGAGCCACGACAGGAAGGACAAATGTGATCTGAGTGTTTTTCCTCCCGTTGTTTTGAAGTTTTTAATTGGTCTAAATATCTAGTTTGTCATCAGAATAGAAGGTGTCGGTGAGACAAACAGGCTGCTGGTAGCCAAGGGTGTCAAGGTCAAAGTTGTGGACTGGAAGGGCGGGGGCAGATCCTTCTCCCTCCCGTAGATGGTCACCAGGAAGGGCGTCCGTCCCCAAACCCAAGTGGGGCTCAGGCTCCAGGCCATGCTGTCCTTGGGGAAGAGTTTCAAGCCCCTCCCTGGGGACCATGTCAGCCTCATTCCGATGCCACTGCGACAGTTACATTAGCTTGTATCTAATGGGATACTCGACTGTGGAGTAATTCCAGCTTAATTAGGCCTTGGGAAGCTAGGCATTAATTACAGAGACTCACTAGAGCGCTCGGCGGCGCCTCAAGAACAGGTCTCAGCAGAGAGGGTCCACGAACCTGGGCAGGAAGGAAGAGTCCTGGGCGCCCACCCTCTGCCTCCTTTCTCACCTTGATCCACATGCCCACCGCGTCCTTCCTCAGCCCTCCTGACCTCTCATCAAGGCCCAGCTGGCTGACCTCCCACTGCAACACCAGGCTGCGGCCCTGGTAACGGTGGAGCCATAAGGCCTGGGGAGAAACCTGTCATAACCCCGGCCTGGCTCTGGACATGACCTTTCTCATTCGCATCTCCTCTCCTCTCCTCTCCTCTCCATCCTGAAGAACCATGGCCCCTCATCACCCCTTCTGCTCATACCCTAGAAGGAGTTCCAGAAGAGAGAGAGAGTTCCAGGGCCCTGAGATGCAGCTCCGGGATTAGAAGTCACAGGAGATAGAATGGAGATACTGCATTCCACACAGCTCCTCGCTGCCTCCCTGCCCTCTGACCCTCCCAAGCCATGAGCAAGAATTACATCAGGTTTTAGTATTTGTTTGTGTGTTTATGGGAAACGCTTTTTATTTGAAGGGCAGGCAAGCTTGACGTTTTATGTTTCTTCCTCTGAGGGAAAACAAGAAACTAGATTAGGTGGTTTACAACAGAGCCCCCGGTCAGGGCTACCCCCTTCTGGGGCTCTCAGCATGTAACTGTCCCCCGCAGGGTTCCCTCTGTCCCCAGCCTGTCCTCCCTCCCCAGCCCAGCGTCACCTTCCAGTTCACCGAGCCTACTCCTCTGCTGAGGGTGAGTTGAGGGGTCGACCCTGAGGGGCTGGCATTACACACAGAGTACGGAGTGCCTGATACTGCCCACTGGGCACAGGCTGAATCTCAGAGCCTTGAATGCCAAGTGAATGACAGTAGTTTATGACAAGGCAACAGAGTGCCCTTCCCTCAGGCACTTGCTCACACCCAAGGGGCTGGGTGAGGTGGCCTTGAAAGAGCTGATGGCATGGAGACAAAGACCTGACCACCAGGGTGCCCCTGCTTGGCCAGGACACCCCACTTCTGCCATGCAACCATGAAGCCTCTCTTTCCCATTCGGCCAGCACACCTTGGCTTCACTGTGCGGCCACAATGTCCAGCCACAGCCATGATGGTGGTGGTTTCAAGAGAGCCAGATGCTGGTCATAAACGTTTTCTGAACTTGACAGAGTACTGACAAGCAACAATGTCAGTCTGGAGACTAAGGTGCACCTGATACAGGCCATGGTCTATGCAAGTATGCATCAGAGAGAATAACAACTAAGGATGAAAGAAAAAAGGATTGATACCTTTGAGTTGGGATGCTGGAGAAGGGTGTTGACTATATCGTGGACTTCCAGGAGTACAAACAAGTCTGTCCTGGAGAGGATGAAACCAAACTGCTCCCTGGAGGCAAAGATTTTGAAACTCCGTCTCACATACTTTGGGCATGTTGCCAGGAGGGACCAGTCCTTGGAGAGGGACATCATGCTCAGAAAGGAAGAGGAGACAGCACAGGAGAGGAAGACCTAGGATGAGATGGATTGACGTGGTACCTGGGGCAATGGGGATAGGTCGACCAGAGACGATGAGATTGGCTCAGGATAGGTCAGGGTTCTGAGCCATGAGTTACAGGTGATTCAACGGCACATAACAACAACAACAAGTCATTCAGACAGTAATTCAAATCCGCTGCAGGGTCAAGCTATGAGATTAGTTCTGACACCACAGCATACAACAACAACAGAGCTTCAGGGTCACTGGGCCAGGAACAGCAGAACTGCCTGAGGCCCCGAAGACCTCCCTCTGGAAAGGTCTGGAATTTCTCAGAGCTCAGGTCAGTACTGGCCGGGGGTGGGCCTGCTCGGGGCGGAGGCCGGCACTGAGCTGTATCTGATATTGACGTTTCCCATAATGACGATAATATTTTCCCCATCAGTCGGGACCCGAATCGATGGCATTTGAGTAATTGTAGATTGAATTTAATTAAATCTTGTAAGTTTTGTGACTGTACCCAATGGAAAGTGCTACCCGAGGGGGCAAGCAGAAGGGACAATGGAGTCTGGACAAGTGGTGTCCCCAGGATCCTGGGGTGGTGGCGGGGCTGCAGCCAGGCCATGGGACAGTCTGAAAGAAGGTTCCTGGTCCCCCCAAGTGAACCAGAGACTGGCTCTTTGTGTAAGACAAGCCCAGACAGGTGTGATGGGTGATAGGCAGAGCAATGTGAGACTCAGGTGTTCCCCTGACTCCCCTCTGGCTCTGGCTTCCTCACCTGTAAAGGAGGTCATGAGTCCCCTCAGTGCTCCAGACCCACAGGAAGAATCTGGAACTTTGCCGTATCATTTCTCTTCCATCACTCAAACCTGACTTCTGAGCCTCTTCCCCATCCTCTGCTGCGCCTCCCATCAGCAGGGACTTCCGGCCTCCAGGGTTGTGGGCGGGGCCAGTGTTGGATTGGTCACGCCCCGATAACAGGCCACGCCCCTATTCCCCGGCCATGCCCTAATTCCCACGACCTACCTGCTCCACACAGAGCTCCTGGCTTGCGTGGCTTCCTGTAATCCTAAACCTGACTCCTGCCCCTCACCTGAGCTTCTCAGAAGGCCACCAGAAGCAGAGACCTTACACATGGCCCCAGGACACAGCGCTGCCTCGAACACACAGCCTTGTCATCTGGGGACAGGTTCCCCAGGCCTCCCCAGCCATTGCCAGAGGACACTGCAGAGGACAGAGAAGAACCTTCATATGAAGACAGAACAGCAAACCTGGGCCAAGTCGATGGTGCAGCTCTGGGGACTCTCAACTCTACCCCATTGACTGAACCCCAGAACCTCCCTGGGCTTCAACCGCCCTCCACTCCAGTAAAGGCTCTGCATATCCTGTCCTGAGCTGTCCACCCCATCCTGAGGGCCATGGCAGCCTGGACACACACACAGCACAGGGGACCCCAGGTGCAGCTCAGCGTTCTCCACTGAGACAGAAAAGAGAGAGACAGAGAACAATCCCACCCCTGGTGATCATGGGGTCGAGGCACCCCATGACCATCCCTTGACCTAAGGCAGACTAGGGACAGGGTCCCCAACACCTCCCTGTTACCTGGGAAGCCTGTAGGTCAGTCTCACCTGGGACTTCCCTAAACCCTGTCCACTCACTATTAGGAAAGATCATTAGCTGTCCTCCCAGGGACTGGCATGCGAGAGGAGGTAGTGGCAGCGGCCCTGCTAATGGGCTCAGAGCCTCTGAGTCCCAGGAAGAAAGCCTGGGGGCAGGCTACATAGGAGCTGGCTGAAGGATGTTCTGGGCACATGAGGTCAGAGGTCCAGGGGGTCATAGCCCGAGGCCTAAGGGGGCCTGTAGGGCAGGGAAAGGAGGTGGAGCAGTCCAAAACACTCCAAGTGCAGTTGGGAGCAGCCCGCATCACGGAACACTGCTGCCAAATCGCTGTGTTGGGTGATGTCTACCAGGTACTACTGTGAGTATGACGTCTAGTATACCCTCATCTCCACCACTGATGAGAACAACATGAAAGGCTGGGTTTGGGTTGCTGACCGGAAGTCCAGACAGGCAGCTTTGTTTGTGCTTGGTGTGCAGGCCAGCTTACTGTCCAGTGGGTGGTGACTTTGAGGGCTCCGGAGGCTGTGATGGTTGTGTGTCCTGGCCACTGGGGAAGTGGAGAGCGGGAGGGACAGGAAGTCATCCTGTTGGTATGTGTGTGAGCCACCCAGTGGTGTCAAGGAAACAGGTCCTGGGGTCCCTTGAATGCTTCCTGACTGGCAGAGTCTATAGACTCAGGATGGAGGAAGGGTCCTGGCCTCCTGGCGGGAGGGTCTTCACCTCACCCACTGCTAAGCTAAGAGATCAAACGTTACACAGCCCCTCAGCCCTGTATGTGAGTTGGTGGCTTGGTGTGTAGGCTCAGCCTGGCTCTGTGTACAGTGACGTGGGACTGGGGTAGGGACAGAACCCTGGGCCCTCCAGCCAAGCCTGCTGCCAGCCCAGAAGCCCTAGCGAGCCCCATTCTGCAGTCCTGGAGAATGTGACCAGGCGAGGCCACCAGGCAGAGCACACAGTGCCAAGGTGCCCGAGCTGCCCGGGGCACCAGCAATGCTGCTGGTCTTTCATTAACTTTTTTTTTAATAGTAATTACATTGCAAACTATTAAGTGTAGTTATTAATCATTGAATACTTATTATCTGCTATTAAATTCATTATCTGGCCATCAAAAGTGTTCCTGCATTTATCGCCAAGATTTAAGGTTTCATTGTTAATGGTATTTCCTAAACATTAATAGTAAGGCTTTCATGGGTGCCCCGCCCCCCGAAATCTCTCCTCTCGACCCAGGTGTCCTAACTTCAAGGATGCCACCTGGCAGGGGTAGCCCTACTAGCGGTCCTCTCCGAGTGATGGTGGGTGGGCAGTGGTAGAGGGGAAGCAGTGACCGGGAGGCTATGATGGCATACAGTGGTGGTGGGCAGTGGTGCTGGGCTGGCAGTCGCAGGAGGCAAGGAGTGATATAGCATGCAGAGGTGGGCAGGCAGTGGTGCTGGGCAGTGGTGCTGGGCTGACAGTGGCAGGAGGCAAAGAGGGATGGTACGCAGAGGTGGGCAGGCAGTGGTGCTGGGCTGACAGTGGCAGGAGGCAAAGAGGGATGGTATGCAGAGGTGGGCAGGCAGTGGTGGAGGCAGCAAGCAAGTGACAAGTAACCCCCAGCAGCTCCAGCTGTGCTTACAGAGTTGGCACATCAGATCCTGAGCCCAAGAACCTATAGGACCTTCTGCTGCTGGATGGAGAACTCAGCACTGGTAGAGAGGCTCATGTGAACCCTCTTGACAGGCATTGACCATTTAGAACATGATCAGGGTGTGGTGGGGCTAACCACCTCCAGAGCAGGATCACTGTCTCAGTGACTGGAGACCCTTCCAACTGGGCCAAAGATGGAATTTGAATCAGTACTAAGATTGACATTGCCAGGCTACGGGCAGTGCAGCTGCTTACCACTAGGCCACCAGAGCTCTCTAGTGCCAAGCAAGGACAGGCTCATGCCCAGTGCAGTCTTTTAAGATGGCACAATGAAGGCCGCTCTGGTGGCCAAGTGGCAAAAAGCTGTGCTGCAATCCCAGAGGCATGTGATTCGAATCCACTAGATGCTCTGCTGGAGAAGGAGGGGCAATCTCCTCCTGTATCAGTCAGATCCGATTTGATGGTTGTTGTTGGTGGTGGTGTTATATGCCATCGAGTCGCTTGCGACTCATAGCAACCCTATGTATAACAGTCCTAAACTCTGCTCTGTCCTGTGCCAATTGCACTGTCTCTGACACTCCCATCCCGATTACCCTGGTCACTGAATCAATCAACCTCATAGAGGGTCTTCCCCTCCTGCGCCATCCCTTCACCCTACCAAGCATGATGTCCCTCTCCAAAGGACCGGTCCCTCCTTACAACATGTCCAAAGTCCCTCCTTACAACATGTCCAAAGTATGTTAGATGGAGCCTCAGAATCCTTGCCTCCAAGGAGCCGCCTGGTTTAACCCTCTCCGGGATGAATCTGTTTGTTCTCCTAGCAGTCCATGGTACCCTCAATACTTTTTTCCAGCACCACAGCTCAAAGGCATCAGTTCTCCTTCTATCCTCCTTAGTCATTGTCCAACTCTCTGATGCATAACAAGTGATAGCAAAGACCATGGCCTGTATCAGACGCACCTTAGTCTCTGGAGTGACACCATTGCTCTTCAGCACTTTAGAGAGGTCCCTAACAGCAGACTTTCCCACATTAAAAAAAAATGGTACAATGATACTGATGGTGGTGGCAGTAGTGATGGTCTTGCTCCCAGTGGTGGCAGTGGTGGTCATAATCTTATTCAGGGTCAGTGACGATAATGATGTGGAAGTGAAGGAAGTGGTGGTGATAATGGTGACATAGTGATGACAGTGTTAGAAATCGTGATAATGGTGGTGGTGATGGTTGCTATAACAGTCATGGTGGTGAAGATGGTCGTGCTCACAAAGAAGGGTGCCATGGCGGTGGCAGCGACAGTGGTGCTGATATTATAACTGTGATGGGGGTTATGAGAGTGACAGTCATGGTAGAGATGGTGCCAGTGGTGATAGTGATGGCAATGATGGCGGTAGTTATGGTGATGATGTTATCATGCTGGTGGTAGTGGTGATGATGGTGGTGGTGGTGGTGGTGGTGGTGATGGGGATAATGATAATAGTGGTCATGATGACATTCATGGAGATGGTGGTGGTGGTGGTTGTGATAATGATAATTATGATGATAGTTGTGGTCATGATGGTCACGGTGGTGGGTGGTAGAGGTGATGATGGTGGTTGTGATAATGACAATTATGATGACAGTTGTTATGACGTTCATGGTGGTGAGTGGTGGTGGTGACGTTGATGATGGTGGTTGTGATGGGATAATGATGATGATGACAGCAGTACTGTAATGATGGTCACGGTGGTGGGGTGGCAGTTACATGTGGTAACAGTGGTGACAGTGATGGTGGTGGTTGTGATAATGGTAGGAATGGTGATAAAAGGTCATGCTCGTGGTTCTTACAGTGAAAACTTGTTATTCAAGACTCAACGTTTCCCAGACAAACGACATTCATGCTTCCCAAGAGCCACTGCCCTGCCCTGCCTTGTGGGCTGTCCCAGGGAGGCCGGAAAAGGGACAGCCTTGACTGAACCTGACAGGAGAGTCAGTATATCTTGAGCTCACAGAGACATTTAATCTTGGTTAAAAATAAATAAGTTCAATTATTGGAAAGGGAAAAAATAGCTGAGTATTTACTGCAAGTGAATTGAAGGTAATTACTCTGGGAAAAGTCCCCTTTGAGAATGTCGGGCATTCCTCCCTGAGCTGCCAGGTTCACTGGAGGATCAACCGGAGGGACCACGCGCGCGCGGAGGGCCTTCCGGGAGGGCTGGGCGGGCCAGCCTGCCTCCTCCTCAACTGTGGTCCCTCCTTCTCTACCCCAGGGAACCTCTGTGGGCTGGCAGTGTTTCTAAGATGGGCTTTTCCCTGGTCTGGCCCCACTCCAGCCCCTAACAGGAAGAGATTGCCTGGTTCCCCAGGCCCTTGGCTCTTCTGTGAGACACAGATCAGCCTGTCTGGTCCCATCCTCACCTGCAAATCAAGTAAGAAAGGAGGGGTGTGCACAGGACCAGGGGGCTGCTGTCCCTCCACGTCAATGACTCAGTCTCAGGGGCCCACCCCAGCCGAGCCCAACGGAGGGTGAATGAGGTCTTTACCACCCTATGCATCACCACACCTGGTTCTAAGAACCTGTGGTTCGAAACACCTTATGGTGTGGCCCACACAGTGCAGGTCCAATAAAGGCAGGACTGGAAGCTTCCCTCTGCAGCCAACATGCAGCATCCCAGAGCTGGATGGAGAAGGACATTCTCTGGGGTGGCCAGTCCCCTGTCACAGCATGACGAGACGCTTCCCTGGACCTGGCTCAACCTGAACCTCCTTCTTGGGACAACCTGGGGGCCCTCCCCTCCCCTTCAGCAGTCCCCCCCTCCCCGTGGTGGTCTTATCCCTAGTTGGAGCTCCCTGGAGCTCCCAGTCCACCTGCTTATGGATGCCAGAGGCGGGGCTGATGAGTGGTGACGAGCTGTCATTATAATTAGTGTGAAACGTGCTGCGTTTGCCAGGGAAGAAAATCCCATCTTGAAAATACACGTCTGATGCAAGTTCAATTTCACCCGAGGGGCCATAAAACCCTTTTCCAATCACCTGGTGCCGTTACTGCCGGCACCGTTAATCCTGAAGAGGTTATTTAGAGCTGAGATAGCTCGGGGGAGGGGGAATCCAGCCTGGACCTCAGGAGGAGTGCCTGTCATTCCCCCAAGAATGAGGGGGTGCACGCATTCATGGCTACAGGGAACTATCCAGTCTCATTTCCTGTCCGAGGACCCCACTAGGCCAACAGGACCCCAGAGACCAGAGAGGGCCAGGCAGCTTAGCCCACATGAGTCTGTCCTTCTCCTCACCCCAGAGCGGCCAGTCAGCCCCCAAGTCTCCCCTGGAGATTCATATCATCCTACTTCCTTTAAAAATCAGTTCCCTGATTACTGAGCAGAAGAATGAAAACATGTAATTGAATCTCTAAGAAATGACTATTTTTATAACTGGCTCCGGGTCCCTGAGATAAATTAAACGGCTCCCTTGTCTGTGGGAGCCGGCTCGTGGGCAGCAGAGAGGGCCCCACCTGGCCTCTCTGCCTCTGAAGGTCCCCGTGGGCCGCTGTCCTAGAGAGATGGGGCCAGCCAGTCCGTGGGTGGGACGTGGCCGGTTCACCAGTTTTCTTACTCATTCAACGCTAACTCATCTGATGCTATTTCACTGATGGTTTCGGGTGCTTGATGTTAACTCCAATTCCTCAGGAAAAACCAGGCTGGAGGCCACGTCTGGGAGTGGGTAGGAGGGAGAGAGGCAGAGTATTGGCCATAACTCTGTGGAGAAGGGAGGGAGGAGTTTACCTTGTGCCCATTGGTCAAGAGCCGGCCTTGGGAGAACTGACTATTTCAGGGTGCCAAGAGGTGCTGGGGCACCTGGACAGGGCAGCTGGGGGGCTTGTGGGAATAGAAGGAGTCAGGCAGGAACAGGAAGAGAGACAGCAGTGGGTACTTTGAGGGCTCACACAGCCTCTCAGCCACAGGTACCCCAACTGAACTGCCAGCCAGGTAAGGGGGCGAGGTGGCTGGTGGTAAGTCTGCCAGCTGCTGGTTTGCTGGTGCTTTTGGCGGTCACCAGGTGGCAAGCTGGCATCTCTCACTGGCTGGTGGGAGTCTGGCTGTCGATGGGGGATGAGTTTGCTCCGAGGGTTTGTAGCTGGGTTCAGCAGCAGCACTCACAGCCGGGACCCCAGGAGGCCACACACGTGAGAGGCACAAAAGAGTGACCCAGAGGTGTGAACGAGCTCAGGCCAGAGCAGGTGCTGCATCTGTCCCCGTGACAGTGACCAGAGTGAAGAGAGGGAGAGGTGGTGTCCCACGTGAGGAGCTGTCCTCCCAACACCCTACTTGGTCAGCTCCCCAGAAAGAGAAGCTTCCACCTTGGGCTTTGGCCCCACGGCAACAAGCTCAGAGGTTGGGCCTTCTCCTGGGAAGTGTGGGAACGGAACAGGCCCAGGAGGGGCGAGGACCCTGACCACCGTCTGCCCTCCTCTTCATTGCTCACCCTCTCAGCGGTCAGCTTCACCCCGGCCCCTTTCACATCGGGCACCTCCTGCCTTTGGGTTGACTCCCATCTGCCCAGTAGTGGAGGGGGAGCCTGGAGGCTGGACCACAGCCCAGGTTCCGGCTGTGTCCCCTGCTCTGGGGACAGCGGAAGCCTCTGACAACCCTCTAAATGAAGACCCCCAAACAGTAGCTGAGGGACTTTTAGGGACGGCCTGCCCTCAGGAGGTGGTTTATGTTGCTGGGCACCATCAAGTCAGAACAAACGCGGAGCCGACCCTCCAGTGCATTTTCAGAGGCAACAAATTGTATGGTAGGAGCTTGCCCATCTTTCTCCCATGGAGCAGCTGGTGGATTCGAACCAAAAGTCTCTGGGTCCGCAGGGCAACTCCTTACCACAAAGCCACGCTCCCTAAGGCACCGGCCCTGGGGATGAGACCTCCTCAAAAGGCTGTGCTCCCCACCCTCTCCTGCCTGAACCCTTTCTGTTGCGGCCCCCAGCCCAGGGCCCAGCCCCGCCCACTTCCCTCCTTCTTCAATGCAGTCCCTCCTCCACCCTCCTATCAACCCCCAGACCCGATAGCCTACCCACTCCACTCCAGCTCCCAGCCCCCACTCCAGCTTGCACCCCCTCACCCCTCTACTCCCCTCTAACAGGAGAGAGCCCTGCCCCTGGTCCTGCCCCTGAGTAGTACCTGGAGCCAGAGGTCAGAAGCCTTGAGGGGTTCAGACCCCTGGTCAGAAAGGAGGGGCTGCCTGGTCAGCACGCTCTCGACCCACCCACCGGCAATCCAGAGCTGTGTGCACAGGCCCAGGCCGGGGTCCTCAGAGGGGTTGGAGGGGGACGCTGAAAGGACCACACAGGCCACCAGGCCCCAGGCTGCTTCCTGGATGCTCTGCAGACCAGCACATGCTCCCACCATAGTGGACACTGCTGCTGCCCACATCCCCGCCAGATGGACTCGAGAGGGAAGGGCAGGTGAGAGGCTCCGCTGTGGGAGGGCTGGGTGAGTCCCACATCGCCGGCCTCAGTGGGAACCACGTGGAGGACAGCCAAGTTCAAAGCCCTCTGAACTTGCAGGGTGGCTGCTGGCCCAGGCCTTGAGGGGACTACACAGCCAAGTGCCCCACAACTGGCCCTGCACTTTCAGAAGCTTCCACCTGGATGAGCTCATCTACAACTCCCCAGTCCCAGAGACCCACTGCCTGGGCTGTACACGGGACCCCAGAACACTGCACCTTGTCTGCAGAATTGCAACACCACCTTGTGGGAGGCCTGGGCACTGCAGCCCCAGCCGTCCACAGCCTGCCTGAGGTCTCTAGAGGCCACTCGTTCCTTGAGGCCCATCCTCCTGGGGCGGCAGTGCAGGCACCACACAAGCAAGGAGACCCCTGGGTTGCCCCCTTACTCTCTCACTCGGTCCTGCAAGGGGTCCCTTCTGGGAGCAAGGAGGCCCAGTCTCCCCTGTTCCTGGGTCCATGGGAAGGTGTGTACGTAGAGTGTGGACAGCTGGGACAGGGAGAGTCCTGGGCTCTGGCCACCAGGTGAGGACCTTAGCTGTCTCCTAGGTACCTCTGCCAACTAGAAGGGGAAACTGAGGCTAGCTGGGTGGGGCAGGGTGATGCAGCCCATCACAGGTGTAGGTGTGTCGTCCCCCCCCAGGAGCTGCCAGGTGTCACTGTCTGGGACACGGCCAGCTAGTAGTCTGAGCCTCCCAGATGCCTGCTCACCTGCCCACAGTGGTGTGCTGAGGCCACGCTGTCTCTGAAAGGGTTTTCCCTGACATCCTTATTATCTGTCTGGTTCTTAAATAAAAAACCGTGGGCTGCAGGTACCCAGAGTGGCCTGGAGGGGAGACAAATGACCTGCCATGCTGATAACAGTGGACATGCAGGGCAGGCACAGAGGCCACGTGATTCCTGCCAGACCCTTCTACCTGACAGCGAATCAGCAGCACCCCAGGAGGACCCCACAAGGACCCCCAGGCCCCACCATCCAATGCTGCCCAAGCCTTCTGCTCTGCACTTACCCTACCCCTTCCCCCAGGGTGGCAGGAGGCCCTCAGCTCCCCACTCATTGGCTCAGAGAGGGATGTCATTCCCTGTCACCCCGTCCTTCACAGCCTGTACCCAGTGAACCAATCAATGTCCCTGAACACAATAACAACATGAGCTTTGATACCAGCAGTCAGGGGATCAGGAGATGTATTGAACGGGGCAAGTCTGCTGTCAGGGACCTCTCCAAATTGCTGAGAAGCAGGGATGTCAGTTTGAAGACTAAGGTGCATCTGATTTAGGCCACGAGCTGGACAATGAGTATGGGTTACTGATGCCTTTGAGCTGTGGCATTGGAGCAGAGCACTGGTTATCCCGTGAACTGCCAAAAGAACAAACAGATATGTCTTGGGGAAAGTGCAGCCAAGTCTCCTTGGAGGCAAGGATAGAGAAGCTTTGCCTCACATACTTTGGGCGTGTTGCTAGGAGAAGGTAAGGACATCGAGCTTGGGAAGGTGGAGGGTGACTGATAGACAGGAGGACGCTCAATGGGATGGACTGACACAGTCACTGCAGCAACAGGCTCACGTGTGTCTGAGATGAGGACGCTGTCGCGGGACAGGACAGGGTTCAGATCCATTGCTCATAGGGTCACGATGAGTCATAGGTGACTTGAGGGCGCGTAATAACGACAACAGGAGCCGGGGCACCTGGGAGGTCCCAGACCACCTGCTGAGCCCCACTCTTGGGGCAAAGAGGAACCTCACCTAGCAGAGAACTCCAAGAGGCCATGAGGGGCCCAAAAGTTCTGGGGAGCAGGCTGTATGTTTCAGGGACATTTCTCCAGAATCTGCTGGGACCCCCATCAGCCACCACAGGCCGGGCTCCCAGGACGGAGTGGGAGGGACCAGGCAGACAGCCTGCTTGAGTCTGGGCCAGAAACCTCGGTCAGAGGTCTGGGTAGTACCGAGCTTACTAAGTGGCTCTGAGGAGCTTCACCTTGAAAGACACACAAAAATCACTGTCCAGGTCACAGCCCCCCATGACTGCACACTCGTCCTTGCAGGCCTGTTCCCCAGCTTTTCAAACGGGGGACGGATAAAGAAAGCATTGTGCCTAAAGGCGCTGGAGAGTGGGTGCCAGCCAGCGTGCCCCCATCTGGGCATTTGATCTCTCCCTCTTGCCTCTAGCGGGCTTGCAATCTCAGAGGGAGGTGACCACTCCTCCAGCCGCCTCCGCCCACTCACTTCTGGCCCACCCTGCAGGCGAACTGAGGAGGGGCCGGGCAGTGGGGGCGGTGCCTCTTCTTGGGCTTCTGGCTCCCCCAGGCCCTGTGGGCGTCATGGCAACACGGGCAGAAAGTGGCTGCCATGGTAACTGGCGTCCTGGGAGGTGCACTGCCTAGCAACAGGGGCCTTAGCCCAGCCCCTCCTCTCCCACCAGCACCACCACCACCACTTTCCACAGTAGGTGTCACCTGGAGAGTGGACCAGGTGTCAACGCCCAGAGCCACCACCAAGGAGACATCAGCAAACCCCACCCCGCCGGTGCATGGACATTCTGGCAAAGGGATCCCTACCGCATCACTCCCATTCCGGTGTCCAAATCCCTTCTAAGAATGTCCCACTATAACCCGAGTAGCATATTCATCTCCATTGGAGGAAACACCGCCCTGTTCCCCACTTTAGAGTCCCCAGGCTTCCATGGGGGTTTCTGGAGCTCAGAGCCACATTGCGAAGGCCGCCAAGCAAAGAATGCCCCAGGAGGAGGAGTGCAGAGCTGGGTGTGAACTCTGAAGACTCTCTCCAAGGCGCGTGGGGGGTGGGGGGCTTGGGAGCCTGGAAAGTCCAGGGCTGGGAAGGAGGTGCGCCTGGGGCTGAGGCTTCCACGGTCCATCCGCAGTGCCCGCGCGCCTCCTCGTGGCCGCAAAGCGCATCACCGCGCAGCACTTTCTCACCATCCCCTGACCCCCTACCCCGCACATCACCTCCTACACACCCCAGGACAAGAGTCGGCTACCCCTACTGCCCTCCAGCTCTCTGGGTGTGAGCACCACCCACAGCTACAGTCAAGCAGCACTCTCTTCCCTCTCACTCCCTCTCGCGTGGCTGCAGTCTCAGGCCGTGTAGACAGGGCCAGCCTGTCTGGGGTTGGGCGGACAGCAGTTGACTTGTGTAATGGCTGTCACTGTTATTACTGGAGTCATCACAAGGAATATTTTTTTTCTGTCCCCTTTTAACATCTCCAGCACGTACCAGGCACCAAAGAGGGCGGAGCACAGGGTCTAGACTGAAGCCCCCGCTCTCCTGTGCCATCGGGGACAACGTCTGCCCACCTCTGGGCCTTTGCCTATGTTGTGCCCTGACTCCCCTATGTTCTGGAGAGGACTTCCCAGAGGCCCTGAAGTCACGCCCACAGGTACTCTGAGGTTAGCACATCCTGAAAACCGTGAATTTATAGAGTGAAAAGGGGTGATACCTGGGAGGGGGGCCCTGGATTCCCCTTCCTCCTATAGAATAGCTAAGCAACCCAGCTCCATAGACCTGGCCAGTGTCCATTGAGCATTCTTCTTGCAACTCGCCTCTCAGAGTCCTCTGCTCTTACAGGGCTGTGCAGAGATACCCACATCCCTAGAAACACAGGGCCTCCTGGGCCTAGGCCATGCGTTCCCACCGTGGCGTGGCGAGGCCTGAGCGTGCCCAGTGCGGCATGGCCTGAGTGGCTTTGGCGGGAGTGGCCTCTACAGCTGTTCTGGCCATTCCCTCCGGTTATGGGGTTACCTTGGCAACCCTGCCTGCACCTGCCCCACATGGCAAAGAGAACAGGAGTGTGACCATCCGTAGAAAAGGAATGTCAACAATATTTTCAATATCGGAAGAGGAGTCGACTTAACAGAGAAGCAGGGATGGAATGAGCCAAGGGCAGGAAGACAGGGCTGGGGGTGGCCAGGGCGGTTGGACAACTCTTCTGCGAGGACAGTAGCTATAAAGGAAGACTTTCTGGGCAACGCCTCAAATCTGTTCCTCACCCTAGACCTCAGAACTCGAGTGCGTAGGCATCTGCGCTGGCTGCTCTCCTTCCCTGGGCCTGACTGGTCCCTCATCCTGATGTTAAAGGGAAGGGAAAGTGCCGTTCAGCTTTTTCAGGGCTCCGGGCAAATAGAATCAAAAAGATGACCAAGCACTTGCAGTACGGTATAACGGAGATGCAGAGAACAAATAAATGAACACCAAAGGCCTGCTGAAAATGCAAAAGGAGCGCCTCATCTCTAAAACAGAACACAACGAGGAAAAGCCATTCTCATCTAATTAGAGCTACGCATTAGCTATGCATCCGAGAGCTGGACAATGAATAAGGACGACAGAAAAAGAATTGATGCCTTTGAGCTGTGGTGTTGGAGAAGAGCACTGAGCGTCCCACGGATGGCTGAGAGAACAAACAGAGATGTCTTGGAGAGGGTGCAGCCGGAGTGCCCTTTGGAAGGAAGAATCATGAGACTTTGCCTCACATACTTCGGGCATGTTGCTAGGAGGGGCTGTTCCTTGGAGAAGGACATGATGCCGGGAAGGGTGGAGGGTCGGCGAAGGAGAGGAAGACCCTCGACCAGGTGGGTTGACATGGTGATTGCTGCAGCAGGCTCTTGTGTGTCAGGAAGCATGAGGATGGCACAGGATGGAACAGGGTTCAGATCTAATTTTCATAGGGTCGTACTTGACTCAAGAGCACCTAACAACAACAACAACATTAATATCACAGGGCAAGTAAAATATTGCTAAAAATTGTTTGTTTGTTTGTTTGTTTATAATTTTAATGAGCATTTACAGAGATTTTGGATTTCCATTCATTCATTGCTGCACTTCTCTCCCCGCCTAGCCCTCCCCCCTAAAAGTTTTTTTTTATTTTTTATTTTTTGTGCATGTACCGTCAAATCAGATCTGACTGTACCGGAGGAAATTATTCCTCCTTCTCCGGCAGAGCATCTCGTGGGTTTGAACCATGTACCTCTGGGATTGCAGTACAGCTTCTTGCCACTAGGCCACCAGCGCTCCCCTCTAAAAGTTGTTTTTAAAATAGCTGAACAATACATTTACAGGGAACTTCCAGGAATTCAGGCCGGATTCAAAAGAGGATATAGAACAGTGGATATCTTTGTTAATATCAAATGGATCACGGCTGAAAGCAGAAAATGACAGAAAGATGTCTGCTTGTGCTTTGTGGTTTATGCAAAGGCATTCTACTGTGTGGATTCTAATAAGTTACGGATGGTATTGAGAAGGATGTGAATCCCAAAACACTTAATTGTGCTCATGCAGAACTTGTAGCTTAACCAAGAAGCAATCATTTGAGCAGAGCAAGGGAATACTGACTGCAGGGGTTTAAAATCAGGAAAGATGTGGACCAGGGTTGTATCCTTACATCACATCTATTTATTATGTATGCAGGGCAAATAATTTGAGAAGCTCGAGTATAATAAAAAGAATGTGGCATCAAGACTGGTTTATGCAGATGGCATAACCTCACTTGCTGAAGGTGAAGAGGACGTGAAGTGCTTATTAAAGAAGAACAAAGAGCCTTCACTATGGAGTGCATCTCAATATCAAGGAAACAAAAAATCCTCCTCCCTGGACCAAGAGTTAACATCATGATAAATGCTGAAAAGACTGACGTTGTCAAGGATTTCATGTCGCTTGTACCCAGTCAAGACATGAAAAGGTGTATTGCATTGGACAAACCTGCTATCAAGGACCTTCTTAAAGGACTAAAGAGCAAGGCGGTCATCTTAAAGACTAGGGTGCACCTGATCCAAGCCATGATATTTTCAGCTGCTTCACAAACATGCGAAAGTGGATGATGAATAAGGAAGACTGAGAAGTCGATGCCTTTGAATTGTGTTGGAGAAGAGTGATAAATATACGATGGATGGACTTCAGAAAGAACAAACCAATCTGTGCTGGAAGAGGTGCAGTCAGAGTGCTCCTTAGAAACTTGGCCTCACATCTTTTGAACATGTCAGGAGGGGTCAGTCCTTGAAAAAGGGTATCAGGCTCGGAAAAGTAGAGGGTTGTCGAAGGAGAGAAAGATGCTCAACGGGATGAGCTGATCCAGTAACTGCGATGATGGACACAGTAGACATTGGGGGATGGTACAGGGTCAGACGGGGTTTCTGTCTCTCACTCTAAGTCACAATTGATTCAATGGAGTCTAACAAATGCAAGTGGTAAAAATTCCTTGCTGTTAAATCAGTTCCAACTTTTTCCAACTTGGGTTTCTGAGGCTGTAAATCCCAATAGGAGACTGCCACGTTTCTTCCTTGGACCTGTTGGTGGATTTGAACCACTGGAGACACAAAGCCTTTGAGTTAGCAACTCAATTCTCTGTGGGCTGCGACACAAAAGCTCCCTTAACATATGTACATATAAAATCTTCCCACAAATGAAAAAGACAGATGGAGAAAGGGAGGCAACACATTTTTTAAAAAATTTTATTTTAAAGTCAACCTCTATTTAATAGGAATGCTACAGAACAAGAAATCAGAAATGTTATAAAAGAAAGAATGTGAGTGTCACAGAACTGTGGACTTCAGTCTCCAGAAGGAATGGGCCCATCAAGTGCTTAGTGGGCCGGAATGCCCTCAGTGGTCATGAACTCTGGAATCCTGGGGGTCAAGCCGTTCAATGAGTTGTTGACGAGTCAGAAGCGACCCATAGCTGATAATCGGTTTTTAGGGGGTGTAAACGTTACGGGAGGAGATTGTCCATCTTTCCCCCTTGGAGCAGCTGGTAGACTTGAACTGCCTGCCTTTGACTTGGTAGAGCAACTCCTTCCCCACTAGGCCACCAGAGCTCCCAAGAGAGAACCCTAAACAGATTTAGAGAATACCCGCAGCCTCTGACTGCTTACGGCAACTCTGAGGTCTCGGAATTTCCTGGGACAACATCCTTCTCTTTCTGCCCTAAATCCAATAACCATGAGTCCAGTGGAAGATGTTTTCAGACTGCAGTTACTTATAAGTGACGTCATGTCGAGTACAACTCATAGCGACTCTGAACAACAGGTCTGAGCCCAGTCCTATCCTGTGCCAACCTCACAATCTTCGACCCACTTGAGCCCAATGCTACATACAGTCACTGTATCAAGCTACCTGGTTGAGGGTCTTCCTCTCGTTCACCGCCCCCCACTTTCCCAAGCACAATGTCCCCCTCCAAGGAATTGCCTGTCCTAGCAACTTGCCCAAAGTATATGACGTGAAGCTTCATCATCTTTGCCTCCAAGGAGCACTCTGGCTGCACTTTCTCCAAGACGTATCAGTTTGTTCTTTTGGCCGTCCACGGCATATTCAGCACTCTTCTCCAACACCTCAGTTCAAAGGCATCTATTCATCTTTATTCATTGTCTAGCTCTCAGAGGCATAGCAAGTGACTGAAAAGACCACGGTCTGAATCAGGCACACCTTAGTCCTCAAACTGATATCATTGCTCTTCAATAATTTGGCAAGGTTCTTGACTGCAGACTTTCCTATCCCCACATGACAAACTTCTCCAAAATGCAGTGGCTGAAACAACCCTGATTTAGCCCCAAACTGTGTGAGCCATGAGTCAAACCACCTGCTGGGTGATTTGTGGGCTCACTGGGCTCCATGTGTGGGAAGCGGGGATCAGCTGGTTGGTGAAAGAAGTGTCTCCTACTGTCAAGGTCTCCAGGGCAACAAGAAGAGAGGCCAAGCTCCAAAGGCTCTTCTGTCATCATGAATCCTATTGACCAAGGTGAGATTCAAGGCTAGCCTAGAATTCAGGGGTGAAGAGAGGGACCCCACATTTAATGTGAATATAGCTGAGGCACTCTGCTGAGGGCTGTGGGTGTGGAAAGAGATGTGGGGATGTTTCTAACACACCTGATGCGTCTGATGTGCCCAAGGTTGTTATTCAAGGATGCTCTTCCCCAAGACAAAGAGGGGACATGAGAGGAAAACCCAGAAGCACGGGGGTGGGGGGGGCAGACAGCAAGATGTTGTTGTTGTTGTGCCAAATATGACGCCCTCTCCTGTGCCTTCCTCACCATCTCTGATATACGAGAGTCCACTGTTACAGTGACTGTGTCAATCCATTCTATCGAGGGGCCTTTCCTCTTTCTTATAAAGGAAGATTAAAAAACAAGCCAGGGACTTGAAGCTGGCCCCTCCACTCTCTGGCTGCTTTGCAGTCAGTCACCCAAAAAGCCTTTCAAATACATTCCTCCATAAACTAGCCAGGGAGCTCTGGTGGCCTAGTGGCAAGACGCTCTACAACCAAAGCCAGAGGTCCTGAAGTTTGAACCCACCAGGTGCTGCTCAAGAGAAAGATGAACAGAGTACTGGTGGGCATATAATACAGCAGTGATTAGTTCTCTAAAACATAATGCATTGGATGCAGCACAACGTGAGTGGAGAATGGCGTGAAACACAGTGTATATGGACTCTGTAAGCAAACCAATATCAAATTTTAAAAGATGACCAGTCTCCTCCTGTGGGATTCACAGTCTCTGAAAACCCACTGGTGGGTCGGCTGTGGCTCAGTCCTGACTCGACGTCACACAACCACAATAAGGGGGGAGCTCTGGTGGCCTAGTGGCAAGGAGCTGCAACTACATTCCCAGAGGCGAACAGTTCGAATCCACCAGATGCTCTGCTGGGGAAGGAGGGACGATCTCCTCCT
Source organism: Elephantulus edwardii (assembly GCF_000299155.1). Lineage (NCBI taxonomy): Eukaryota > Metazoa > Chordata > Mammalia > Macroscelidea > Macroscelididae > Elephantulus > Elephantulus edwardii. The sequence goes on along the minus strand of NW_006399839.1, from coordinate 7,624,044 downwards.
GTACCAGCCAGATCTGATTTGACGGTACACACAACAAAAATAATAATAATAAAAAAATTTAAAAATAAAAATAAAAACAACCACAATAAGGTAGGCTGGGCTTCTTTGTGACAGAGAAGCTGGGCTCAGCCACGCGTGAGCAGCGGAGGCCCGGTCCCTTAAAATGGGACTCAAGGCTGAAGAGCTGGAGAACAAGGTGGGAGGGAGATTGGAATGGGCTCCCTTTTTACCGTTGCTTTGGAAAAACCTAGCGACTGTGTTCCTTTTTAAGAAGCCCGCTGTGGTGTTGGAGAAGAGTACTGAATACCCAATAAGCTGTCAAAAGAACAAACAGGTCTGTCCTGGACACGGCGCAGCCAGGGTGCCTCTTGGAGGCGAGGACGGTGAAGCTTCATCCCGCATTCTGTGGGAAAGAGACATCAGGCTTGGAAAGGTGGAAGGTCCGTGAAAGAGAGGGAGACCCTTGGCGAGGCGGATTGATAGAGTGACTGCAGCATTGGGCTCGGGTGTGCCGGGTGATAGGGAAGGCTCAGAATAAGACAGAGTTCAAATCTGTTGTTCACAGGGTCGCTGTGAGTCGTACTTGACTCATCTGCACCTAACAACACCACCACCAATAACAGCAGAGGCCGCTCCAGTGGCTGAGTGGTAAGGAGTTACGCGGCCAACCCAAAGGCCCGTGGTTTGAATCCACCGGCTGCTCTGTGGGAGAAAGATGGGCAATCTCCTCCCATGTAATTTACTGCCCCCGAAAACCTGCTCAAGGGTCAGGATGGATTAGTTCCAATTCGATGATATGTAGCAGTAATAACGTCAGTGCAGTGGGCTGGGGAGGTGCAGCTGAGGGAGGCCTGACTGGAGAGCAGGAGTGGGCTGAGCGAAGGTGGAAGGGCTTGGCTACAGCCCATTGTGACCTCTCTGACTGCCAACTAGGCCTTTGTGACAGTGGCCCCAGCCAGACCTGAGCTATGACACCTGGAAGGTGGCAACTTGGGCTCAGATCCAGAAAGTGGACCTGGGCTCAGGAAGGGGGTCACAGGGAGTCATGAAGGAGCCGAAACCTCCGGGCTCCTGTGGCCTTCCTCCGTGTTCCTCCTCCCCAGCACCAAGACACGGAGGATGCCTGGACCATCCCTGCCAGGGATCTGTAAGGTGGCCCTGCCTGGTCCCCCACACCTCCTCTCACCCAGTGGGCTCTGGGAGGAGCTAGCTAGCCAAGGGGACAAGGCACGGGTGCCCAGGGTGGGGATGTGAATGGTCCAGGGGTGTCACCTCTGGGGAATAGAGTAAGGGATGCAGGGCAACTGAACTGGGACACGCCAAGAAGTGGCTTCAGGGCTGGGGTGCAGCCTGCCCCCCCAGGCTCAAGGGGAAGCCAGGAGAATGTCCCAGCAGGGGAGGTTCCCCAGCTCAGAGTCCAGACCCTACCCTCTCCTATAGCGGGTTGAGGGGCCCCAGCCTCACTTACAAAGCCCCCTCCCAACTCCAGAGTCCCCATCCGATACCTGCAGACCTGCCTCTCCGTCATCTGGAACAGGAGAATCGATACCTGGTGAGCATGCGTGGCCGGCTAAGTCCTGGGCACGCCCCAGGCCACACCCCCCTGGGTCTTGCAGCCCTTGCCCCAGTCGCACCCCCTCCACAAGGCCTCCAGTCTGGCTGCCCTGATAGGCGATCTTGTCTGTCTGTCCCCACTTGGCAGAAAAGACAGAATCAGGACCTGCAGAAGCAGCTAGTGACTCTTATGAGGCCAGGACATCATTTCCTGCCCCTATGTCCCGAACACGCAGGCTGCAGGACTCTGGCCTGGGTAAGCCAGAAGTGGCCAGGTGGGCTGGCGGGGCGGAGGCATTGTGGGGGCTACCTCGGCCCTTCTGCTGACTCCTGGGCTCCCCGCAGTCCCCCGAGGCAGCGCAGGGCCCATGTCTGGAGGCTAGGAGCCCTAGCCATATGCTGAGGCACAGCATGTGCCGAGAACAGGAGGCCTTTGTACGGCAGTCGCAGGTGAGTCCTGGGCCCAAGAGACAGAGAGGGACACGGGAGAGCCGGGCAGGGGTGCCCACGCATTGGTTCTGCCCCCAGAACGAGCTGCAGCAGATCCGTCTGTCCTTCGAGAGGAAGAAGATGGCCATCACCGAGGTGCCCGCCAGCCTGGGGTGGAGGGGCAGGCCCCACTGGGTGGGAGCTGCTCCCCCAGTGTGAGACCCTGCCTGTCCCTGACCAGGTGTGGGATGGCGTGGCTGAGGTGCACATGGCCCTGAGCAACCAGGCCACCGGGCTGCTGGTAGGTCCCCGGGGACCCAGCCTGAGGCAGGGCGGGCCTGGGCGAGAGCAGGGGGCGTCGGACCGGACAGGGGGTGCTGACTGGAGGGCGCGCCCTCCCCTCCAGAACCTCAAGAAGGACATCCGGGGCGTGCTGGAGCAGATGGAGGACATCCAGCTGGAGATACTAGGGTGACATACGGGGCTTCAGGCTGAGAGACTGTGCCAGGAAAGGGGTGCTTGCTCAGAATGGGGGCACTCAATCAGAAAAATGGTGCTTGGTCAGGACTGGGAGTCAGAAAAGGGGTTCTTGGTTAAGATTTGGGGTGCTGTCAGCATAGGGAGGTGTTCAGTCAGGAATGCGAGAGTGCTTGGTCAGGATAGGGATGCTCTGGTCAGGATGGAAGGTACTCCAGTCAGGGTTTGAGCATTTAGAATTGGGGTGCTTGGTCATGATTGGGGCACCTGGTCATGATGGGGCAAGTGATCTGGTCAGGATGGGGGTGCCCTGTCAGGACGGGGAGGGCCCGCGGGCCATGCTGTTAACAAAGGGGAAGCCAGGCTTGGGGGTCATGACCCTGACATTACGGCTCCCCAGGGAGCGTACCCAGTGCCAGTCCCAAAGCAAGAGCAAAGAGCCATTACCCTGCACAAAGGTGAGTTCCCACCTCACGCCCATTGATCCCACACTGCAATCACGGGGGGGGGGCGGGGTGGGGGGGTGCCTTTGCAGGGAGGGGGAAAAGGGACCCTCTGGAAAGCCAGGGGACCAGAACCACCCTGGTGCTCATCATGGGGACACAGAGGTGGGGAGACACGCAAATGGGAGGGCACAGGGGGCTAGCCCCTGCCTTGACCAGCTTGGAGTCCTCTCAGCACTGCCCCTTACCCAAGGCTGTCTCTGATCCGGCCCCCTTCCCAGCAAAAGCCGAAGCCACAGGTCGGCTGTTTGGAGGGCGTCAAAGGTCAGCTCTGGTAGGTCATGGGCAGGGCATGGTGTCCTCTCAACCCCCTCTCAGACGCCCCGTGCCCCTGACTCTGCTGCTGGGTCAGAGGCTGTCCCTGGGCACCCTGCTGTCCCTGGGCACCCTGCTGGCCATGGACGCCCCGCTGGCCTGTCCACAGGCTTCTGGGTCTGAGGCTGCCCCTGGGTGTCCTGCTGGCCTCCACGGCCCTCACCCCGCTGACTGCACGCTGCTGGGCCTGAGGCTGTTCCTGGACGCCATGCTGGCCTGTCAGCGTCCATAGCCCTGACCCCATTGCCGGCAGGCTTCTGGGTTTGAGGCTGCTGCTGGGCGCCCTGCTGGCCTGCATCACCGCCTACATTTATATGGTGGACCCTGTGCCCTTCGGGAGGCTGGTACCGCCCATGCTCAGCCGTGCAGCTGCCTGGAGGCTCCGGGCCCTGCTGGGCCCCTTCCTGCGCCTGGAGGTGGATGACTTCCTGCCCTTCTAGACCAGAGGCCACGGCCCAGCGAGGAGTCCAGCCATTGCCGCTGTCCCTAGTGCATATTAGCTGCTCTGACTCCTGCACACTGCTACCCCCCACCCCTGCCCAGCCCAAGTGGTCGGGAGAATGGAGGCGGGGTCTGTCCTGATGGCTGAGCCTCCAGGCCTATACAGTCGTGTTATTCAAGTCGTGTGAGCGTGTTTCCATGAAGATGCCCCCTTTTCCAGGGTGGGGTCCCGCCCCGCCCACTGCCCGCCTGAGCTCGGTCCCTCTCCAAGTGTGGGTGGGAAGCAGCACAGGAGAGTCTTATGACACACAGCAGAGGCAAGTGGGGGCCTATGGTGGACACAACCTGGGGGCCCAGGACATGGAACCCGATGCTGATGACCCCCTGCCTGACCTCACACCTCTCAGGCCCACCCTGCCCTCCCAACATGTCCCCCAGGCTCCTGTCCCTTCCCCCAACGCAGGGTCCCCACCCAGTCCCTGTCCCATCTCCTGGCACTGTCCAAAGGCTCAGAAGATGGGGGACCGTGTTGGTGGACAGAGCCATGGAGGTAGACACCAGAATTTTTATTTGGGGAGTTGGGTGGGGAGTGTGTGTGTGTGTGTGTGCATGAATACTCTTTAGAACAATATAGAACAACTTTATCGTTTGCTTGTCCCCAAATGGTAAGAGATTTGCTGTCTCCGGGGTGGGTGCCCAGCCTTGAGCCAGAACCTGAGCAGATGAGGCAGGGGCGCCCTGTGGGGAGAGGAGCTGACCCCAAGCCCTGCCCTGCCTTTTCTGCCCAGGGGCCCGGCTGCAGTCCTAGGTGAGCCCCTCAGATGCGCCATCTTCAGAGCTCAGGCCAGGCATCCAGAGGGGAAGGGCAGACAAGGGGCCAGCTGTGGAGTGCTGGGGTCGCCTCCCAGGCTGGCAGTCGGGCGGTTAAGGCATCTGTTCATGTGTTGGGGTCAGAGGACAGAGTGGCTGTGGACAACCTGAGAGCCCAGCCCACCTGACCGGGGGTCCAGGGAGGAAGTGGTCTTTCAGGGCAGGGAGGCTGGGTGAGAGATGAGACGCCCTAGGAGGACTGCATTGGGCCCCCCAAGAGGGGCATGGCACCCCAGCAGCAGGTGGGGACTTCCTGAGGTGGATGGACACGGGGTTGTGGGCCCTGCCAGGCTGGGGACGGGGAAGGGGCAGCTGGTGGCAGAGGAAGCCCCCAGCCCACACCCAGTCCTACCCAAGGCCCAGGGTGGCCTGGCCTCCTCGGTCCCAGCCGGGCCCGGGCTCCCTACTTGGTGTCCCGCTCCGGCCATGAGAAGCTGGGGAAAAGGCTGGAGGCGGCTGAGTGGAGGAGGCACACGGCCCCACGGGGAGGGCCCCCCACAGCCGAGCTCCAGGGCGCCCGCAGCGGGGCGCGGTCCTCCTGGTGGCCGAAGTGGCATAGGTGCAGACCGGGGGGCACCCTGGGCTGGCCACGCCGGCCCCATCCACGGCTGCAGGCGCTGATCCGCCCTCTGAGGGCCGCCGTGTCCCATGAGAGAGAAGCAGAAACACGGAGGTCAGAGCGGGGTTAGGGCTGCCCGAGCCAGGTCCAGCCTGGGACACCGGGGTGGGGGTGGGGGGGTGCACTCTCTGCCTCCCAGGCCCCCATCCCCACCAAGGCAGCCTCAGCTCTAAGAATGGCAGCCTCCCCACGTCCCTGCCACCCCACATTTCCTTCCCACTCCCCCAGCCTCCACAATCTGCCAGGAGGAGGTGGGAAGGCAGGCCCGGACCATCTCCAGCCAGCTACAGCTGCAAGGAAACAACCAGCAAGGGGCCTGGAGCCAGCGGGTGGCCCGCCGGAGCTCCACCCGGGCCCTTGAACCCGAGGGGCCCTGGGCACAACCCCTGGGAGGCTGCAACCCAGCCTTTCTCCACGGATCCTGCCAACTGCCTGGAGAGACACAGCAGGGCGCTGGAGCCCAGGTGGGTGGGCGGCCGCCTCTGTCACTGCCTGGCTGCGGCCTGAGCCCTCCCACCGTGCCATGGCCCCATCTCACCACAGCCTGGCCTTGACCAAGGAAAGCATCCGAGTGGCTTTTTCTTTTTTTAATAAAATTATAGATATATAGATGTAGATATAAAAACATAAAACAGACACAACGCAAGCGGACGCTGTCGTGTGCTTACTCTGGGGGCCCTGGCGCCCGAGAAGCGCTCGCCCCCCCAACGTGCTCTCTGCAGCCATGCCCACTGGCTCCGTGGGGCCGCAGGCCAGGCCCGGGCATGCCGCGGGGGCGCGAGCTGTCTGGACTGGCAGGGCAGCTGGGAGGGTTGGGATGGGACCCCTGGTCTCGGGAGTCTGGGGTGGCAGCGGGCCCCTCCCCAAGCCCGTGCCAGCCCCTTTGGTCCCCACAAGAGCATAGAGCAGCGGTTAAGGCTTCAATGGACGCGGTTCTGGGCAGCGGGCAGGACAGCGGCAGCCCGGCGGGGGCACACTGGACGTGGCAACGGCAGCTCAGCACACAGACACAGGGACACACGCCCGCCAGGCGGGGGCGAGACTGGACATACAGCACAGGGACCCTCGCCAACAGCTGGCCGTCTGTCTGTCTGGCCGTCTGTCCACCCATCAGAGCCCAGCACCGTCCTGGCGCCGGTGAGCTGAGGCCTGGGGCTGGACTCCCTGCTGGGCCATCAGGCTTTCCCAGCGCCACGTCTCCAGCAGGGTCCACAAAAAGGCAACGTGAAGAACAGTCGGGCGTGTGGACCCCACCCTGCAGGCTGCAGGCCACCAAGAGATGGTGGTGGTGGGGGGGGCCCCAGGCTCTCCATTCTCCCTGACCCGTCTGTAAGGACAATGGGACACACGAGACTGACAGCCTGAAGGAGGGGACGTGGATGGTGGCAACGGAGCCAAGACTGGTGGAGGAAGGAGGCCCCGGCCAGGGTGGGGTCCACAGATCATCCCCAATAGTGCACAGGTTTGCCTGAAGCCCCGGGGTCAGACTTCCTGGGGTCTAGCTCCCCGGTGAGCAGCTGGGATCGGGGGGTCAGCCTGGGCAGGTCCTCTCTCCTCCGGATGTGTCCACACCAGTCGGGGGCAGAGAAGTCGGGGTGGGCTGCTGCTCTGGGGTCCCGGTCCCCCGTGGCGCTGTAGCAGGCAGGCAGTGCTGTCCTCACACTGAGATCTCATACGTGGTCCCACCCACGCCGGACACCTTCTTAACGAGCGTGTGCCGGATGGGGCTGGCGGAGGGCCCTGGGGGGCCGGCAGCCGTCCCCAGGCGGGCCAGGCCTGGGGACTGACCGTTAAGCTTACTTGGGGGGTTCTTCAGCTGAGGGTGGTCCCTGCAACAAAACAAGCACACACACACAAAGACATGCACAGTGAACACGGGACCCTGGCAGGGACAGGCAGACGGGAGGCGACAGGACGCCAGATGGACACAGACACACCCCCAGGTGGCCCTGAGCAGCCACTGCCCTGAGTGTCAAGGTCTCACCCAGAAATGGGAGGGGCTGTGCTGAAACAGGACAGACAGACAGACAGATATCGCTCAGTCTGGCGTCTACAGAGAAGTGTGGCGTGACCAGTAAGGACCTCTCCACGACTTAGTGACCCTCCTGCCCGACTCTCCCAGCAGCCAAGCACCCTGCTGGTGTAGAAGACCAGGTGGGCCTGTCCTGGTACCGAGCTGAGGGTCCAGAGGTGACCCTGGCTGATCCCTGCCCCACCACCTCTTTGCAAACCGAGAGGGTGCCCTCTGGCCTGCCCAGCACTGACCAATAGGATCTCAACTATCAGGGGTTCCTGGAACCCCTGCTGCCCCCTCGGTGGGTTCTCGGCCTCCCTGCCTGTCATGCCCACCACAGCCACCTCCTCCCACAATACCACCGAGAAGGCCACACTTCAGCTGAGCCACTCAGAGCCCAGCCCTTCTTGGCCATGTGGCCTGGGCAGGGGCCTGATGGTCACATCCTCCCGTGCTCAGAATGGCCAGGTGGGGAGAAGCCAGGATGTACCCTGTGTGGTGCCGGGCACAGTCCTGACACTGAAGGCAAGGAGCCTGCCTTTCCCAGCCTCAGTTTCCCCTTCAGCAAGTCTCTACTTTCTAGGGTACACTCCACTAAGGGTGTGGCATCCGTAGGCCCAGCACCCGGCATCCCCAGCAACGGCAGAGCAGGCCCGTGAGAGCCCCAAACAGGCTGACCTGGACATGGACAGCCTGGCAGGGAGGACGGAGGCCATTATCAAGGGAGCAACAGCACCCCATCTCTACAGGGAGCTGTCCCAGCTCAGGAGAATGTGGGCCCTGGGCTCAAGACACACCCGGGGTGTCCCTGACATGCGGCCACCCTCTGCCCTCCGCCTGTCCGTCCCTCACTGGCAGCTCCCAGGCTGTCCCCAGGGGCAACACTGGACCTCCCAAGGCCACCCTCGAAGGCCAGGCTGGAGAGAACCACAGGCTGGGCTCCGGCCTGACGCCCACCCCCGGTCCCCGGCCCACCCACCTCTGCACAGCCAGCGCGGGCGGTGGCTCGGGGAGATCCGTGTGGATGAAGGACACAGCTTTGGAGCCTGCATAGGAGGGCGAGCGCGGGGTGCTGGGCGGGGAGGGTGGCCCGTGGCGAGCCGGCGACCGGTGGGGGCCGCTGGCCGGCCGGGGTCCCGGGGCGTGGCTGTTGGCCAGGTCGGCCTGCAGGGAGGAGGAGGACGTCCTCGGGGCCCGGCTCACCGAGCTGGACAGCGAGGACATGGAGGTCTGCAGGGCGGGGTTGCGGGCGCCCCCAAAGCCGGGCCCTGACACGAGGTTGTCCCGTGAGCTGTAGCGCATCGGGGGGCCACGGGGCCCCTCAGAGAGCGTGCTGGCCTGCTGCAGGCTGTAGGAGCTGGGGGCGTCGTAGACCCCCGAGTCGCCAAAAAGCGAGTCGGCCTGGGAGCGCAGCAGCCTCTCGCGCTCCTCCCTGTCCTTGTGCTCCTGGATGGATGCCATGATGGTCCGCGACAGGTTGTCGTAGCGCACGGGCGAGGGCTCCCGCGGCCGCGGGCCAAGGACGGGGCTGAAACTGCGGGGTGGGGGCCGAGGCGGCTCGGCCGCTGCTCCGGGGTGCAGGTAGGGTGAACGGTAGCCAGCGACCCCGGCCGAGGGGTGGGCTGGGCACGTGTGGCCCCCGGGCGAGCCGGGGTTCAGGAGGCTGTCGTAGGACAGGCTGCCGTTGCGGTTGGGCAGCGCGTGCGGGGTGAAGAGGGTGCGGTGGGGGGTGGGAGGCCCGCCCTCGGCCCGCAGGGGCTGCAGGGCCACGTGGTCCCCGCCACGCCGGCCTGCAGCCTTGAGGCTCAGGGTGCGCAGGGCGCCCGAGAAGGCATCGGCGGCGCTGAGCGGAGGGGACGGCGGGTAGGCCGCGTGCAGGCCCCCCGGTGGGTAGTCGGAGAGGTCCAGGCTGGGCTCAGATGTGAAGTCCAGGCTGTGGATGCTGTCATCCCCCAGCGTCAGGGAGTCTGGGCCTTGGACCTGCAGGGAGAGAGAGGGCACGTCCACTCGCCCTGCTCAGCCAGATCTCCCCTGCTCTTGCAGTCAGTGGGCACTCTAAGCTCATAAGGGGGAATGTGGTGGAAAGTGTGTGGCCTCTAGCCTGTCCACTCCCCCTGCAGCTCCCTGAGCTCAGGACAGGGCAGAGTGGACGGAGGCTGTGCCCTATCTGGAGGCCTGGTGGCTGTGTGCCCTGCAGCAGCTGTGCCCAGAATGCAGGAGTGACCACACCTGTCACCTGCCGCCCAGGGGCCTCCCAAGGACACGCTGCAGCCCTGTGGGCCAGCCTGGCAGCATGAGGACAGGGGATGGCCGTGCAGCAGGCCCAGGACCCCCTCCTCCCCAAGCTCACAGAAGCCACAGTGTATAGGGCGGGGTCCTGGCCTCTACGGGATTTAACACACACAGGCCTGGGTGTGGACCAAAATACAGGGAGTCTCAAATTCTAAGGGGACAGGGCTGCAGAGTGGGGGCAGATGTGGCCTCAGCACCCTTGGCCGAACAGCTTGACCCCTCTGTGGAAGCCAGGACGACCCCAGGAGGGAGATGACGGGAGAACTGGCCATGTAAGGCCCTGTCCACTGAGGTTCACCAGAGGGGCTGCACCCCTGCAGGTGCTGTGGATAGCAGCCGCCCACTCACTGGCCTTGAAGGCCATGGGACACACAGGGACAGACCGTTCCCTAAACACCCCCAGCACAGCCCACTGCTTCACAGGGCTCAGGACTCAGGAAAAAAAAAACGCTCTTTTGCAAACAGATCTCAAATTCTCCTGAAGTCTTCCCGTGGGCCCTGCAGCATGACTAGGGGTGGAATTTCAGGCATCTTGGCGCACGGGGCACGGGGGCAGCTGCCCACTAGGCCCAGACCCGATACTTGCCAAGGGGACGGCAGAGCTGGCTTGCTGGATCTGTCCACTCTCCACTGCCCATCACAGACCTACTAGTGGGGCCCCAGGGTCACCCACAGCACCTTAGCTGACCAGGGCCAGCCCCTCACCTGCTCTGCCTGGCCACAGAAGGGCGGCTTGGGACCTGTGGAGAAGGCAGGCCGGAACTTGTACATGGCGGGTGTCGGGGGACTGGTCCTCTGGACAGATAGGGCACTCTCTGGACAGATGGACAGTGGTCAGGCTGAGGTGGACGGGCTGCCATCCCACATGTCCCCGTGGTTTTTAGGTCATCCCCACCTCACCGGCACTGCCCCGGCGCGGCGTCTGCAGGTCACTGCTGAAGGTGCCGGCCTCCACCTTTGGGGGAAGGGGTGGCCCCAGGTCCATCGGCTTCTCGTCCAGTTGGTCTAGGCTACCCTTGGACTGGTGGGGGTTTGGGAGGGATCAGTGACAAGTGGAATGAGAGGGAGGGGTGGGCTTAATAGGGAGTCCTTCCCAAGAGCCACCCAGCTCCCTGCTCTGCCATCGTCCGAGTCGGCTGGCCCGCTGGCCACCCTGTATCAACAGGGCAGGACTCTGGTCTGCTGGGTTCTCAAGTCCGCGGGAGCAGATCACCAGGTCTGTGGACCCTCCAAGGCCCCTCTGGGTGGGATGGAAGTGCCAACCTTTCCAGAGCACTTAACTGTTTATACCCTTGGGGGCTCCCCCTACCTCTCCTAGGCTCCCTGCTCCCCACTCTGACCCCCAAACTGCTGGGCTCCCCACCTTGCTGTGGCCCAGGCTGGCCTTGAGCCCATTGTCACTGAGCTTGACCTTGAGCGGGGCGCCTCGCTCCAGGAGCTCTGGTCGCAGGAAGGGCGGCTTCAGGCTGATGGCAAGTGGCAGGCGGGGTGGCTCCACCACGTACCTGTGCGGGGCGGTGGTCAGCACCATGGCAGGCATGCTCGGGGGTCCCAGCTGCCCACCCACCCCACCTCTGCCCGGCAGAGGGCCCTGCCATCCTGCCTGCTGCCCTCACCGGGGAGCCAGAGGGCTGCAAAGCACGTGCTCCACGTTCCCGTAGCAGCCTCGGGTGAAGGGGTTCACACCCCCACGGAACTTCCCTGTCACCTGCAGACATGGGAGTCCTCAGCCAACCTGGCCCCTTGGAGCTGGGGGCCGGGGCAGAGGGCAGAAAGGGCAAGGATGCAGGGGGATTGGCATGGGGTGTCTGGCTGCATGGACACTACAGCCAGGCTTCCACAGAGGAGCAGGGCAGGCAAGGCCCCACCGCAGAGTCTTCTGGACAAACTACGTGCAGAGCCGGCCACCTGAGGGCAGTCCCGCGTCCCTCCCCTGCCCTCCCGGCTGGCTGGGGACACTTCCCAGCCTCATCAGCAGTCTGTACCTGCTCATTGGTGGTGCGCCCCCGCGTGACCAGCACCACGTGGAAGCCGGTGAGGCCAATGACAGGGATGAAGAAGAGGCCAGCCACACACATGACCACCATTCTGGACCGTTAAGTTGTCCAACAGTGCAAGGGAGACGTGGCAGAACCCACTGAGGGTGGGATGCTCGGAGCCCGCAGGTGGACAGCACCCCGCCCCACCCAGCTGGGGACCGGAGACCCACCCGCTGGGGACCCCCCACCCCAGCTTTGGCTGCCCTTGGAGGGGGGCAGGTGTCCCCCGGCCCAGCACTGGCTTCACAGTGGAGGGCGCGGGGGCCAAGGATACGTGATGGTGGTGTGGGCCGCGCCCAGGCCCTCAGCGTGGTTCAGCACGTAGACCAGACCGAAGGCCACCACGCCCACCATGTGTGCGCTGAGCGACAGCAGGAACAGGAAGAAGTAGCGGTAGTTGCGGCGGCCGATGCAGTTGTTGACCCAGGGGCAGTGGTGGTCAAAGTCCTGGCGGGGAGCAGGGCGTCACGTCGGGGTGGGCGGGGGGTGGGAGACGGAGGGACCCCAGCAGCCGGGGCCTGGAGCGGGGCGGGGGACAGGCGGTCACCTCCACGCAGTTGTCGCAGACGCTGCAGTGGGAGCAGCGGGGTGGACGGTAGAAGTGGCACGTGGCACACCACTTCATGCGGACCTGGATGCCCCTCACATCCACGTTCTTGTACAGGGGTGCCCGGAAGTCGTCCTCCTTGTCCTCGTCCTCGTCCGCTGCAGGCCAGGGCAAGAGGGCAAGGCAGAAAGGTGACTTCTTTGGCTGGGGGGCCTCTCTCTCTCTCTCTCTCTCACACACACACACAACACACACACACACACACACACACACACACACACACAAACACACACTCTGCTAGGTCACCCCCTAGGTCCTGAAGGAACTCCCGAGCTGGCCGGCCACTTAACACTCTGGCAGGAGGGACCAGCGGAGCTCCCAGGCGCAGGCCTACCTCGTGGGAAGACTCCAGGGTCCATGAAGGTGGCCATGCTGAAATTGGCCAGGACAAAGAGGAAGATGATGCCATTGTAGACAGGGACTGCTGGGGACACGGCATGTGTCAGCCACGGGCACCTGTGGTTGACAGCAAACCAGAAAGCCAGGCTGAGGTGGGGTGGACAGAGGCAAGGACACATGGGGGTGTGGACAAGAGAGTCAGGGACACGGGGGAGTGGACAGGAGAGGGAGGGACGCGGGGGAGTGGACTGGAGAGGGAGGGACACAGGGGAGTGGACAGGAGAAGTAGGGACACGGGGGAGTGGACAAAGAGGTAAGGGACACGGGGGAGTGGGCAGGAGAGGGAGGGACATGGGGAGTGGACAGGGGAGGGAGGGACACGGGGGAGAGGACAGGAGAGGGAGGGACACGGGGGAGTGGACAGGAGAGGGAGGGACACGGGGGAGTGGATAGGAGAGGAAGGGACATGGGGGAGTGGACAGGGGAAGGAGGGACATGGGGGAAGAGGACAGGAGAGGGAGGGACACGGGGGAGTGGACAGGGGAAGGAGGGACACGGGGGAGAGGACAGGAGAGGGAGGGACACAAGGGAGTATACATGGGAGGGAGGGACATGGGGGAGAGGACAGGAGAAGGAGGGACACGGGAGAGTGGACAGGGGAGGGAGGGACATGGGGGAGAGGACAGGAGAAGGAGGGACACGGGAGAGTGGACAGGGGAGGGAGGGACATGGGGGAGAGGACAGGAGAGGGAGGGACACGGGGGAGAGGACAGGAGAGGGAGGGACATGGGGGAGTGGACAGGAGAGGGAGAGACCCGGGGGAGAGGACAGGAGAGAAAGGGACATGGAGGAATGGATAGGAGAGGCAGGGACACAAAGAATGTAGAAGGACTTGGCGTCAGCTCTGCAGCTGTCATGGGAGTCTGGGGCCACCGTGGCCCCACCGAGAGCCCTGCCTCGCTGGCCGCCAGCATGAGCTTAGCCACTGCCGGCGGCCTTTGTGCCTGACCTGAGCAGCCACTCTGTGAGGCCACAGTCAGTACCTCAGCTCACAGGTGAGGAAAGTGAGGCCTGGAGACCATTCAGGCAGGGTGCCCACAGCCATGCCACCTCCCTGAACTCTCCAGTCGAGCTGTGAGTGAGTCCTGGCACTGGAGGGGCAGGCTGGTGGCCCGCCTGGGCTGTCAGCGCCAGGCCTCAGCTCAGCAGGGGCTCCTCTCCAGGAAGATCCTGAGGTGCCCTGGGAGCCCCCTCACAATCCTTGTTCAGTATACAAACGGGAATGTCATCCTGTCGACCCTGAAGGACCTTGACCGCTGGGCACGTCCCTATCAGCCCCTCGCTCTCGACTGATTCTCCTTCCTCTCCTGAAGCCGGAGAGCAGCAACCAGTGACTCTGAAGGAGCTCACCCTCCCCTTTCACATCCTCATATCACCCGGTTCCAATGCGCTCCCTCTTCCAGGAAGCCCTCCTGGACTCCCAGGCATCCTGGTCCACCGCCCATACCGGCCTGGCACAGCTCCCCGGGAGGGTCCGTGCAGCTCTGCCCATTGCTCACACCCTAATATATCTGCCCGGCTGAAGGCTGTGGGGGTCCGTTCCCCGCTCACATAACCACGGCGGCCCCACGGTGGGGACACGTCCGGCACATGTTGTCCACGCTGGTGCCTATGCCTGCCTTGGCCAGGAGCCAGCCGTGTGCCCGAGCAACCAGGCTCCACGCAGCAGAACTTCGCTATTTTTAGTGGGAAACAAGAGACTATTTAAAGATTCCGCTTCCCACGGCAGCACACCCGGCGGGGCCGGAGCCAAGCCCGCCCTCCTCTTTCCCGGGGCCTAGACCCAGGAGGTGAGCACACACGCGGGGCTGCGGGGCTTTACACACACACACACACACACACACACACACACACACACACACACACACATATACACGAGTCCCCTCTGCCAGGGCGGTCACCGCCTTCTGCACCCCCTTGGAGAGCCCACGGCAGGCACCTGTCCTCGCTTCCTGTCCCGAGGGCCTTGTATACAGACGATGCTCAGAACATGCTCGAGGCAACTCAATAAGGAGAGACTGGGAGCCCTGGGGTGGCCCGCGTGGCAAGGTGAGGACACGCACCTGGCAGAAGGAAAGACACCCCAAGAGAGGACTGACCCCAGCTGGGGGCGGGGATGAGTGTCCTACAAGCTCTTCTGGGAAGGATGGTCACAAAAAATAAGGCTGTGGGCCACGCACAGAGACACCGCTAAACCTTTCAGGATCGGGACTAACAGCCACAGGCTGCCCTGGTGGAGGGTGGGACGGACAACCATGGGCAGCTGGAGGAAGGACACACGGTGGGAGAAGTGGCCAGCATGACACCGCTCTTAGCTTTTCACGTGCAACATGAGACTGGTCCTGTATCCACTCAGACCTGGCCCTCTTGTCCACACTGTGCAGATGAGAGGCGGAGACTCTGAGGCCTTGGACGTGTGTTCGAGGCCGGAACTAGACCCTTCCCCTGCTGCCTTCACGCCCCGGCTTCAGGTAGACCCCTTGGGCCCTGCAGCTGAGGGAACCAGACTGTTTGCAAACCTCTCTACCTCAAAGGTGATCAGAGCTCTCCCCAGGCCACTCGTGTGCCTCAAGTAAGTGGGAACTGAGGCCCCGCAGACTACTGGTTCTACACCCTAGACCTTCCCTGAGTGTGAGGAGGAGGACCCCTGAGAAGCCGAGGGCCACCCCGAGCAGAGACTGAGCAGGGGTAGAAACAGGGCTGAGAGTGGCAGAGGGAGGGGACCTGTCTGTGTGTGACCACGTGTCACATGCGCGAACATGTCTCCCCGTGCATTTGCATCACTGTGTACAAGGTTGCATGGCTGTGTACGTGTATGTGTTCCACTTGTGGATAAGAGTGTGCATTCGTACATGTATACCTCCTGTGTCCACGTGTGTATGCGCGTGTGCACCTGCACTTACAGTTCTCGTGCACGCCTCCTTGAACACCGTGTTCCCGGGCATGCACATGTATGTATGTGAGCATGTGTGTGCCACGGTGCGTGTGTGTGTCCAAGTGCGTGCACATGGCTGTGTGTGTGTCCCTGTGTATACTCGTGTTCATGCGTGCACGTCTCTGCATGTTCACACAAGCGTGTGCTACATACAATCATACGTATATGGGTGCGTGGCTCTGTGTGTCCCTGTGTGTATTCATGTTCACATGTAAGTCTGCATTTTCGTGTGTGTGTGTGTGTGTGTGTGTGTGTGTGTGTGTGTACCTGTGTCCACTCCGAACTTACCCCCTTTCTTTTTCCCAAGGCAACTGAATTCTGGGCCCCAATAAGGGTGGCTAGCACTCCAGTTCCAGCGCTGGGGGACCCCTACCAGAGAGCCCTAATATAATATGACATCTTTGGGGCAGTCTAAGAGGCCACCAGAGAGGGAAGGGGGTCATACAGAGGGGAAGCACCTGATCCTGGGCTTGGGGGGCTGGAGGTAGGGGACAGCGGCTCAGGCTCCCGTCAGAAAACCTGCAGCCCCTGCCCCGTACCTGGTGCCCACCGTGGACAAAGGCCACCCAGTGCCACAAAGCAGATCTCGAGTGGTCACCATGCGCATTTCCAAACCTGGCCTGTTGCTGATGTCCAACTGCTGCCCTCCTTTCCCGAGGGCATCTCGCTCAGAGCTGGGGTCCAGCTCTTCTGGCTAGAGGGGTGAAGCCAGCCTCAGGAAAGGGCGGTAAACAGAAGATGCCTGCCAGCTGTCCCAACTCAGGCTGTCACATCCAGGTTGTCAGAGAAATGAGGCCGTGCGTCCTCTGACCTGGCAGTGGGGCACCTGGCGGTGGGGCACCTGGCCTGCATGGTGTGCCCTCCATCTGAGGAGCTCTTCTGGGCAGCTACAGCCTTCTGCCATAACCCGCTGGGCCAACCCACACTGCAGGCCAGAGGCGGACTGGGGTTGGGCCTGACAAGCTGAGGAGTGCAGGCCTGTGGCCCCTGGCCTTCCCCTCCCTCCCTCCCTCTCCGATGTCAGGGCCCTGGGCCAGGACACGTGCCACAGGCGTGGGCCCCACCCAGGTCTCGGCCCTGCATCCCGCCTGGGCTGGCAGGGAGACACCACCCAGCTGCTGGGAGGGGTGGGTTCCGCGGGGCAGCATGTGTGCGGCAGCTAAATGTGGAGTGGAAAGTTTTAAATCAGCCGTTTTCATTTAAAACGGGCTTTTTATTAACACAGTGTTTGAGGGTGGCACTCGCCTTCAGGGGCTGCCCGGAGGGATCCCTGTCCCTTGTCCCGGCCTAGCTGGAGAAATTGGTGCTGCAGCTGCACGGTCACCCCTCGCCTCAGAGGGCTCAGCACACCATCAGACCCCTAGGCAGAACCTGGGCAAGTGGGGAAACTGAGGCTCAAAAAGGCCATACACAGCCAGGCCTCGCTGGAAGAGTCCCTGAGCTCCATATAGTCCAGTTCACAGCTCTCTGATGGTCCCTGGGGTTAGGGAGCACCTGGAAACCAGCCACACCATCCTAGGCAGTGGCCAGCGAGTAAAACAGCTTAGCCTGATGTTCACACCAGGGTCCCCATCATTCTGAGGGGCTCTGTGAGTTGAGGGGACAAGGCACAGAATCAGCCTGGGGACCCTCAGACTTTACCCAACACCGGGTCCAGGCTGATAGTATACACAGTAGGGGGGGGCACGTATTTGGGGCCCAGATTGACACTAACCCCACCAGGAACCCAGGAAGGCTTCCAGGAGGAGGCGGCTCTCTGGGCACCAGCCTGGCAGCATGCACACACATCCCGAGTACATGGAGTGAAAGCAGGAACAATAGAGGCCTTTTGGGGAATCCTTCTCATGTGTCCAGCCTCATCAAATCCCCTGTCCCCTGCAAAACCCTGTGACAATATACTCCTCAACACACAGAAGAGAGCTGGGGAAAATCAACCTGTAAGCACGGGAAGACAGGTGATGAGACCTGGAAACTCTGGGGACAGGGTCGGGAACGGTGGCAGGTTCCAACTTGGTGTAGCAGTGAACACCCTTCCAGCATCCAGCCCGGCCACAGAAGGTGGCTGCCGGGGTGAGAAGAGGCTCACTCCAAGCAGAAGGTCTGAGACCGACAGCCTGAACTGACCTAGGACCTATAGGTGTGCCCAGTACCCACAGACTCGATAGCCACAGGCAGGAGAGCCCCATTCTCTGAGCCGCCTCACAAGATAAGAGTGGAAGCAAATTAGGATCCCCAATAACCATCTGACCAGCAGAACTTGGGAGGGGGCCTAGAGAGCTGGCCTGGCTGGGAAGCCCTGGATTGAGGGATTAGCGGGACTCTGAGGGTTTGCTGCATGGCTGCTGCGCACCGGAGCCCCAGCTCCCTAGAATGTGCCAGCCAAGGTCAAAAGCAGGTGCACACAGTCTGGGTGACACTGAAGCCGAGGAAGGACTCCTGCAGCCCCTGGGGAACCCCTGTGCCTCACCAGCACTGCTGTTCTGGAACCCAGACCCTCCACCTTCCCGGCACACACAGAGAACTGGCACTTGGCAAACGGGAAGCTAACCTTGGCAGCCACTATCGGGGTAAATTCGGAGGGAACACCCACATCTCAGGCCCCATGTTTTTAAACATCACAAGACACAAGAAGGGCAAGTGGGCCATCAGAAGCTCAGCGAAGGAGGAGGGGGCCGCCTACGGGATACCCATCTGGGGGCAGAGTCGGCACCAACCTCTTAAAAAGTCTCATCAGTTCTCAACAGACAACCTGAGTTACTTTTAAAGTCGGGGAGGGAAAGAAACAGCCCAAAGAGAACAGTACCGAGACACCCCCTCACTGAGACTCCCACACTCCTCATCCATTCACCGGGGAAATCGAGGCCAGCGTGGCAGGGTCAGCATTGGGTGGGACCTTCTCCCCCAGACGCCCCGAAAGGACACATCCCCCTTAGCCTACACCCCCAGGACAGCTCCCCAGCCAGGTCCATCCACCCACCGGCCTTCTCTTCCCCCGCCTCCTGCGGCCCAGCAGCATCTGTGTGCAGAGGAACACGCCTGCTCGCCCAAGCCAGAAATAAGCCCGTCCACACAGGCCTTTTTTAAACCCGGCCCGCAGGCTCCAGCACCCGCCCCGGGGGCTCCTACCCCATGCAGACAGGGCTTCTCCTGCCCCAACAGGTGCCCTGTCCTGACTGGCTCCTATTAAAGTGTAAGGAGCGGACCCACCGTCAGCCCTGGCTGCTCCCAGCCTACTCGCCATCAAGCCCGCTGACTCAGGACAGCACTCTCCAAGATGGGGTCCCCAGAAAGTCTTACCAACTGGCCGAAGCTGTCATCCTAGCCGCTGTGACCCCTGGGCTCTGCCTCAGATGTTTGGAAGGAAGAGCCACATGACAAAATCTGGGGCCCCTTCTCCCACCCAAGGGAGCCTTGGGGCAGGTGAACCCCACAGAAAGAGGTCCATGTTGTCCACACAGCACCCTGCCCTGCCAGTCTGCCCACTGTTCAGGTATGAATGTCAAGGCCGGATGTCCCCGTCTGCCTTCTATCCTACTTCTGATTCCCAGCTGTGCAAAGCTCTGTCCCAGGTGTGGCCTGGCCCTGCCCGCTGTTGACCTCACCGGATGGTCCATCCAGCTTTGCCCACGACTGAGGGCAGGCAAGTGGCGGCCAGGGCAGGCAAGTGGCTGCCAGATCAGGCCAGACCAGGCCACACCTATATGGGATAACAGCTGGGCTCTGGCCCAGGCCCCATGGCCCAAAGGGCTCCTGGTGGGGTGAGGTGGGCTGGTAGCTCTGGGCGCCCACGTTCCTCCGTGGCCCCCATCGGGTTTCGGGAGTTACAGCCACACCCTGGCGGCCTCCGCACACGCTCCCGTCTGGCCAGCGCCTCGCACTCAGGACCTGTGTACCTGGCACGCTGAGAGGTGCCCACCACGCACGGCTGTAAACCCACCCGGCCTTGCTGGCTCTGAGGCTGCTGGCAGGGCGCACTGGGAGCCCAGCCTCTCAGCCCTCCCACAATGGGGACGCAGGACCCGATCGCTAAGCCCGTCGCCCACCCGGATGTGCCCGCCGTGGCCCGGCGGGGACTCACGTGAACACGAAGAACAAGGTGCTGGAGCCGACCAGCAGCGCGGCGGCCGTGGCCACCGGGATGTATTTGGCGGGTTTGAGGCGCGTCCCGGGGCTGCGGGGCATCCTGGGC
>NW_006399839.1:7594356-7603904 GCF_000299155.1 Elephantulus edwardii | reverse complement strand
AGACCTCGGACATCGGCCAGGCCCGGGGAAAGCCCGCCCTTTGCCATCGCCTCCACGGAAGGCCGTGGTCCTGATCGCCCGCCGCAGGGTCACTCCCTGCCCCGGACCCTACAGCCAGGCGGTGGTCAATGACTCCGAAAGCACGCGCGCCCACCAGCTTCAAGGCACCCCCTGGGCCATGCTGCTCCCCTAAACTGGGCCAGGGGTTTTCTGCTCTCAAGATCCCAGGAGTTTACCAGGGCGTCAAGCGGTATGACTGGGCAGGGACCCCTGGGTGGGGTATCTCACGCCCACCTGAGAGGAAAGCTTTTTAGAGCTTACAGGTCTCTCGTTGGACCAAGTGACCGGGTGCCCCTCTCCCCATCCCGCTGATAAGAAAGAAGGGAAGGCCAGTAGGAGGTCTTAGTGTACTGTCCCCGCTACCGCAGTAGTCCTGGGGGGAATGTAAGGACGTCCCCATCCTCACTGAGGAAGCAAGGGCACCATGCCCCCACCCAGGAGAGACCTAGCAGGGCAGGCCTTTAACAGGAAATCCCACCTTACTGCATCCCTAGCTTAAGGTGGACCGGAGGCCTTGCCAATGCAGGGGGGTGGGGGGCAGAGGCTGCTGATGGAACAACAGGGATGCCTGGAGCACCCCCACCCCACTTCCCATCAGGTGGCTCTGCGGTGGCTCCAGCTGTGGTTGAGACTGAAGGTCAAGTCTGCAGCTACTCTGCCTGGGCTGGCCTGTTACCATCATCTGCCTCAGCCTGACATCCTGTCAAGTCCTGAGGCCCTCTAGGGACCCTCTGCTCTAAACCTCTAACCCTTGGGAGCATCGCCCTCCCTGACCCTGTTCCTCTGCAGCCATGACCCACGTGGCCACAGGCGCCACTCCACTCGCGTGCAGCATGGGGCTTGCTCCTTGCCTCTCGGGGGCTTTGGGACGCTCGCAGCCCGAGTTCCTCACAGCAACACAGGGCCCTAAGCCACAGGCACAAGAACAAGAGGCATTTGTTTCCCCTCACCCCCATTACACTCTGAGTTACCACCACTCCATATTCCCTGGAGACTGCCCACAGGCCCCCACCAAGAGGCCTGCGATAACGGGGAACTGAGGCAGTGGAGGGCCAAGGACCAGATGAGCTAAGGCCATCTGATGCCCTTGAGATCTGGAGCCACTTAACCAAGCCCTCCCACTAACAGATTGGACTGAGGACAGCACAATGGCCACCTGAATTCATTCTTACACCCATCCTGCCAGCAGCCAGGTGCTCACAAGCTCCAGGTCGAGACTAAATGACCTGGACTCAGCCCGTGGACCACATCTCCCTGTGGGCTTCCCATGAAGACAGGGCTGTGTCAGGACAGGGGGCAATCTTCCTCTGCTGGCTTGGGGGCCCGTGCTCCTATGAAGATCGGCATACATGCCAGCCTGGGGAGAACCCTCTCCTTGAGGCAGCTTGCCTGGACACTGAGGGTGGTGGGTGGGGTGCGCACGGTCATGACCATTACTTTCCTCATCCAGGGTCATGGCTGGAACTGTTGGACAGCAAGGCTTGCCATGACCCCCAGGGTTGGGCCTTCATAGCACCGAGTGCTGCCAAATCTAGTCCAGAGACCGTGAATCCTTAGCCCAGGACCAAGGAAAACCCAGACCAAGGTAGTATTCCGAGAGACAAGGAACTGGAATGGAGACGGTACAAAAAGCTCACTTCCAATCCGTTACAAGGTCCCAGACGGCTGCTAGCAACTTTCTGGGGCATCACTGCCCCCGTAAAGCACCATCCCTTCACAGCCTGGGACGATTAGGGGCCCGGTCATGTAGGCCCTTTCTACAAGCTATTCAAGTGTGCAAGAGGCAGCAAGCGTGTTACACGACCTGACTTGGTCCCAGCCGCTCCAACGGTCAGGTCCCTTTCTTAGACACATTTCCCCTCCCCAACAGGAAAGCAGTCTGCAATTTACATTATGTGACATCAACTTTTATTGGAGTCCAGGAAAAGTTACAGCGGCTCTTCTCTGCCAACAGGGATGTTAAAGGTTCGCCAAGGTAATTTGGGATCCTTTCACATCGATCAGCAAAGCCCTCTCCCAAACCCCAAGTTCCCACTGGTTCATGGCACAGCAAGTCTTCAAAGAGTGTGAGTGGACATTGACAGGACAGAGCACCCCGATTCCACATTATTAAGACAGCAGAGCCTCCACGCACCCGTGTGAGAGCCCACGCTTGTGGGGAGCACAATCCACGCTGGCACGCTGGGGGGAAAAGGGGCACCAGGCCGCAAGGCCAGAGGTGACACCGCAGAGCAGAGGTAGCCAGCCTCATCTTTGGTTTGGTATTGAGGACACACAACAGACCCCTGGTAGGTGGTGATGGTTCACAGGTACAAGGAACACGAATGACACACACAAGGCCCTCTGTCTACAGCAGGCAGCTCGTGCTAGAAGGCAGGTCCGTTTGTTCCTCAGAAGCCATCCCTGCATGGTGCAGCCTGACCAGGAAGCACTGTCACACCGCCACAGAACCAGTGTCCTAACCACGTCAGCCAACGACACTGAAAACCATTCTTGACTAAAGATGCTCAGCAAGCAGGTGGCATCCCAAGTGCAGGCCAGGCGCGCAGACAGCCTGGGCTGCCAGGGGACAAGGGTTTTTTCTGAGGATGCTGGAGGCTGCAGTCTATGTGGTCAACGGCCCTGGTCCGAACAGGGGAGGTGCCAAGGCGCTGATCAAAGTCAACGCGGCCCCGGCTGAGACACAGGCGCTGTTAGCTGGATTCTCTCTCCCCAGGAGGCCAACCAACACCTCCCTGCACCATCAGTGCAAATTCGCAGGCCCCCAGCAGCCCCACTGGCACGAGGCTTAGTCACCACAAGTGGGAGCATGGCTTCAACCAGCTGGCACGCCACAGCACACCTCAGCAAGATCCTCACCTCACCTAAAAAGCGGACCTAGACACAAGCACGCACACACGGACAGGGGCCAACCAGGCCGCAGCACTACGCCGCAACACACAGTCCTGTCCTCGGAGGCAGTTACCAAATGCGGTTTTTATTCTCTATTTTTGATGACTATAAATAAGTGTTTCCACTATGGAAAAGAAAGTTTGCACAGTACATTTTCATGACTGGGGAATGAGTTTTCAGAAATTGTCTTCAATAGGACAGAAACTTAGAAAAAACAACCTGGATGTTGGAATTCAAACTGCTTTATATAAAGTCCCTTGTAAACAAAAACAGAATAAAAATAAATCAAAAAAATAAAGGAATGGGATTCAAAAATAAAAAAGAATTCAGAAAAAAAGGAAAGGGAATAAAAGAAAGTAACCGAAGACCATTTATTGCTTTTCTTCCGCCTTCTCGGCCTCCTCGCCTTCAGACGCCTGGACCCCGGGAGCCTCCTTGCCGTCCTCCTTCACCGAAAGGGCCTCGAGCTTTTCTGCCACCTTCTCGGCGTTATCGTTCTTCCCCAGTCCTGCAAAGACAGTGAGAAGTCGCACGTGATGGCAGCAAGACCTGGGACAGCCGGCGGCTCAGCTCACGACAGGAGACAGGGCCCCTGTGGCACAGGACGGGGGTGGTGCCTCACCCCACCTCATCTAATGGACCCTTGGGGACACTGCTGACCCTGGGGATAACTTAGTAGTGGCTGGGGACAGATTCCCTACAGGCCACCTCTCTGCCATCATCCTGGTTTAAGGATTTGGGGCCCAGATCACCTCAGAGCCGAGTCTGTTGTCTTTTAAGGCTTCAAATCAAATCAAATCAAATCAGTCCAGTAACTCCCTCATGCCTACCACACCCATGCGGGAAAGGTGGGATTCTTTCAGTCACTCCCTGGCCTAAAGTGAAGCAGCCGCTTTAGCTCTGATGGGACTGAGCCAG
Source organism: Elephantulus edwardii (assembly GCF_000299155.1). NCBI lineage: Eukaryota > Metazoa > Chordata > Mammalia > Macroscelidea > Macroscelididae > Elephantulus > Elephantulus edwardii. The sequence continues at coordinate 7,600,034 of NW_006399839.1, read as the reverse complement.
ACTGCACCCCGGAGTGAGTGTGCATGGGACACACGCTTGTCCCCCGGTAGCGGCGTCCCCTCAGACAGGCTGAGGGGCTCACAGCAGCCCGGAAGGTTTCTCTGGCAGACAGAAAAAGCATCGGGCCTGGGACTGCAGCCAGATGCAGAGTGAGTCTGCGAGGAGGGCTCCCACCACCACGCCCCCCCACGGTCACCTTTCTTTTCTCGCTCTTCAATCTCTTTCCTGCACTCTTCAAACTTTGTTTTGAATTTCTGTGCATCTGAGGGAAAGAAAAAGCACATCTTAAAGAGTCCTTGTAATGGAAACAGGCTCTGGATAGTGCTAAAAAAGCAAGACCCTCCAGGAGCCCAGCCCGTAACTGGTGACCTCAGAATCAAACTGGGTTAGCAGACCCTGACTTAGGCTTTCACGTGGACCATGTGTGAACCATGTGCCGGCCCTGCTTCCCCTCATTAGATTTTAAACAACTCTACACCAGGCTTAGCAGAGCTGACGAGACCACAGGCCCCATACCCAACCCACCTGATTATGTCATGGCCACAGTCCTGAAAACCCAGGCCAGAAAATCTAACAGAAAAGACCCTCAAGCCAGAGGTCACTCTGGGCCTACACATGTGTCAGCACAGCCTCCAGTATCAGGTGACAGTTCAGAAGATGTGCTACTTGACCGGGGCCCATCTATGCAGTGACCACAGCCCCAGCCCAGCCTCAGCAGGCTAAGCCCACGGGAACACAGAAAAATGTGCAAGGGCTGAGGAGCGGTAGGAAGTCCCTGGGGTTAGGCTTTTGCAATTGGATAGAAACTACAGCTTCAACAGCAAACTGCATTGTCTCCTTGATCGTGTTAAGAGTGAGATGTGGGAACTATCCTGATGACCCCATTCAGAATGATGTGATGCTCAGACAGTTTAAGGTGTTAATGACAAGCACATGGCCCTGAGAGGAGGTGTGCTCCACAGCTCAGATGACCTTCAAGCCCAGCCCTCTGGGCCCCAATGTCCAGCAGAAACCTGGCCACCCTCACACACTTCACTGAGGTCCCCAAAGCAGTGCTTTTATTTGCAACCAAGACCTGAGAGGTCAGCCTGGTAGGCGCCAGTGAACCCCTTTCTTCCCACCGTCCCACTCACTTTCAGCATTTAGGAACCGGATGGCAAGCAGCTCTGGCTTGGGGTACTCGTCGGCGAAGTCGGCATGGGTGTTCCAGACCCAGGCTCGGTCACTGCCTGCGTTCGGCTTCAGCTCCATCAGTGGTGTGACTGAGGAGAGAAAGGTCCAGTGAGACCTAGAGACCCCCCCAGACCCACCAAGGCCCCAACTTGAGGCAACTCAATCAATCAGGCCCAGACCAAGTTCCCTGAGATCCAGTTCTGACCCAAACATCTCTAAAACATCCCCCTACTCCTACTCACTCTAGTATCAGGACTATGCAAAGAACAAGAAGATAGGGAAGCTGCTTCTTAGAGTATCTCCTTCACCAACACTCAGCGTAATCCAGAACACGACCGTGTAGCTGCTCCATACCCCGCCCAGGGACTGCATGCCACTGAGCAGCTCAGAAGCCCCCTACAAGCTATGGTCACCCCAGGGAGGGAGAAGACAAGCGTGTCTGGATACACACATCCCCACATCTCCAGTGAGTCCAGGGAAGAGGAGACGGAGTTGCACCAAGACAGGAGCTGCCTTGAGCTGCATCCTGCTGGGAACCACCCACCAGCTCGGCCCCTGGAGGACAGGAGCATCGTGGGCTCTGGGTGCACTCATCGCACCACGTAATGAAACCAGCCTAGTCCCTCCCCAAGGCTTCGGGGGAGTCCATGGAGTCTCAGGGAAGTCACTGAGGATAAAGTTGGATGAGTGGCTGGCTAGTGCTAGGCTGGGCCTAGGCGCAGACAGGCTGCGCAAGTGGGGCAGGGGCGTGACCTCCTGAACACAAACCACATCCAGTTAACAGGCGCTACTATGCTGGACCCAGGAAGTCAACGTCTGCACTGCTTCTAAAGGCATCACCATGCATGCAACAGCAGAGCCTGAGATCCTGCAGAGAAAGCTGGAGGCCAAAACGAACACCACCACAATTCAGAGCACCCCAGCTCCTCGGGTAAGCCCCGGCTGTTGTCATGTCTGGAGTCCCCTCCCCTGGCTCCCTAGCGTACACCCTGGCTGGACCAAAACCAGGGCTGAAAGGCTGACTCCAGGGTCTGTTGGCAGCCAGGCAATGTCTTAGTGAGTCGTGTGTATAAGCCCTGCTTTCAGAATGCTCCTAGCTCAGAGGCACACAGGAAAATGACGTTTTCTGCTTAGTATCAAGGGAAAAATGAAGACACACCACAACCGTGCCTTCCTGTGAACACACCCCCCTCCACCCTGCCCCCCGGCCACCCCGGGGGACCTACTGTAGTGGTTGGCACAGATCTTCAGGGTCTTGTCCCTGCGCATGAGCAGACGGATACTCCCCTTCTCCTTATGCTTCAGGAGCTTCACGTCGCCAGTGCCCCGCTCCTTCCACTCGGGGAGATCGTTTTCAGAGGCAAAGCGGTATAACTTTGCCCGCCTTCGAGAAAGGTCAGTAAGTAAGTGCTCAGACAGATGGATGAACAAAGAGAACAAAATCTGAAAATATTTTAACCAAGTTCAAAATACCGCCAAAAGTGGCAAAGAGCGACAAATTTCGGCTCCCTTTTGTGCCATGATTAAAACCAGTGCATCAGGTGTCTGTCTAAAGCTAAGCTGGGAGTGAGTGAGGCGTGTGCTCCCTACCCCAGATGGCGACGGAGCAGCATGGAGACAGGCAGGGGGAGGCTCCAGCAGGCAAGATGACACCTAAACGTCACCCACAGGTCTCTGGCCCAACACCCAGTTTTCCTTCCTGCCTACAAGCACCACCTCACAAGGACACATCTACTTTTACCCATGTTTGGGCCCCAGTTCCCCAACACAATGAGGACCTGTAAGGCACCCAGCAGTCTGGTCTGAGGAATCACACCAGCTCCCTCCCTCCCCAGTGACCACAGGTGCATGGCCACCGGGCTCCCTGGCCACAGGGCAGAAAACTCTGCTCCCGTCAATCCCACCAAGGGAGCACGAGGTTTCTGAACAAGACAGCCCCTCACAGCTTTACCACAAGAGTCCAGGGGCCAAACTGTAAGAGCTCAATTTGCTGGCCTCACCTTCCATGGGAGGGTCCACCCACCTCCAGAACCCAGCACCCCTGCAGATAAAGGGGACCCGGGAGCTCCTCCTTTCCAGGCCCACGGGAGCATCCTTAGGTGGAGGGGGTTCACACTGGCCATGGTGACTGCGCCTCTGCTTCCTTCCTCCTAGTCGTGGGCAAACTGGGGGGAGGATCCACCGAGAGGGGAGGGCGAAAGACTACACCTTTATTCTCACTAACCTGTGAAGGCGTCTAAGGTTCCTGTGATTATAAATGTAGGTCACAGGCCCTATAGGCCTGCATCCCGAGTCATATTAACGCTACTCCATAAAAACACCTGGCACTGGGGCTGCATGGCCAGCACCAACGAAAAGCACGTGTCCTACCTTCAAACAGGGAATCTTGACGACTGCCCTCAACATCATGCATTCCCTTCCTAACTCCTCTGGGCATGGCACTCTGTGCTTCCAAAAACATTTAGTTTAAATTGGGAATTCACTTCTGACTTTGAGACTACCCAAACAGATAACCGTACTTTGGTTCTGGAGGAGATGGGGAGCCCTAGTGGGCACAGGGGCGTTGATGGGTCAGCAAGGAGGGCTGGACATGGACTAAAATGAATGAGAAGCTCTGACTTTGCAATTGGGATCAGTCACTGCACAATCCAGGCTCTTTCCTCAGACATCTGTACGTCCAATGGAAGTCCCTTGACACTGATAAAATACCAAAACTACCACCTGCCTACTTACATTTTAAAAAGTTCCTCTTCATCTTCCTCCAGCGTTTTAATTTCTTGTTCAGGAAGGGAAACTATCGGCTCAAACTGGGGGTCGTGGTTGGACTCGTCGGCATTTTCAGTGGTGTCCCGATCCTCATGAGAATCCTGTGGAGGCAAAAGGCGAGGCCCTGGCTGCTGGCTCGCAGTCCCCGCCACCCCAGACAGACGCCTTCAGAAACATGGATGGGCCTCATTCAAAAGCAGGAATGCAGGCCTGCGGCCTTCCACACCAAAAAGGGTTAGTGCTTCAACCCAGCTCCACAGAATCACCACATGAGTACGTGAGCCCCCTCCGCTGATGCACATGGACCAATCAGACGGCAGGCAGACTCAGGGAGCCCCCTCATCTCCCTGAGCCTCAGTTTCCTGTCTGTGGGATGCAGACAGTGCAAAGGACAAAGAGCACAGGGATGGATTGAAGAGGGCCTTGATGACCAAAACCACTCTTAAAGCAAAAAAAAAGGAACCCCTTTCCAGAGTGTTTAATCTGGACCCAAAGCCATTCATGCTCTCGGCTTACTAGTAAAGGTGTAACCAGAATGCGTCATAAAAGTTGGCCTTTTTCCTCTAAAAGGAAAAAAGAAAACAAAAAGTTATTTATATGGACTTCCCGGCTGCCAACAGCTGTCATTTCACCTTGTCTTAGAAAACTAAGTAGATACACCAAATCATATGTTGCAGCAAGAAAAGGAAACAATCTATGAAACTAACACTGGCCTTTGTAACATCCTCAGCTGAGTGCAGTAAGAGGCACAGTTTGCTCAGAGTGGAGCCAGTGTGAGACGGATGTGAATCTGTGTAGATTCATGTCACCCGGGAGAAAAATCAAATCAGATGACCTTGTTTTGTTGTGGTTAGGGGTCCTTCCTCCCTACCCCAGTCCGTCCTGGTTTATAGAGACTCCGATGGACCACACACTGCTGCAGCCTCTGTCACTGCACCACGGGGTCTCCCTCTTCCTCACTGACCATTCCTTTGCCAAACATGACGTCCTTCTATGAGGACTGACAGGGAAGACTGGGAATCAAGTCAGCTGAGACATGCAACCCTTTATACACTCAGCTGCTAGCCTTACTGGCTGGCAAGTCAAAGGGATCCCAGAGGAGCCTCGGAAGGACTGGGATCTATTTTCCAAACACGAGCCGTCCCAACCCCAGCACAGCACAATCCTACCCTAACACACAGGGGAGTCGGCATCAATCAAAATGGATTTCATGTCAACTTTTTTTTTTAAAAAAAAAATACACACACACACACAAAAATACACACACATATAAATATACACCCGGTGTCTTTCAAACCTGAAATAAAAGCTTTAAAGTGAAGACGGGGCGTTTGGGGGGAGGGGAGGGAAGATCGTGTATAAACGTAAATCACGGGATTTGGACCCAACGTGGAGATGGGAGGAGGAGGAGGAGGTTAGATGTGGCTGAAGCTCCAGTTTTACAGGGCACGGGATGTGATGGGCTGGATGAAGGATGGCGAACCTGCAAAAAGCAAGCCGATCCTCTGGCTACTGTCCCTGCGCCGCGGCCAACAAAGCCGCCGCCGCCCCCCGGGTCGGGCGCGTCCGGGGGGCCCCCTGCCCCCCTAAGCCCCACGCGCGAGCTTCCGCCACCAGGAGCCCGCGGCGGGTCGCGGCGGCGGGAGGAAATGAATGGAGCGCTGCGAGGGCGACAGAAAGGGAGGGATGCTGGGTGGCGAAGGGGAACTCCCCGCGAGTGGGCTGAGCTGGAGAAAATC
>NW_006399839.1:7552616-7594111 GCF_000299155.1 Elephantulus edwardii | reverse complement strand
TTCTTGTTCAGGAAGGGAAACTATCGGCTCAAACTGGGGGTCGTGGTTGGACTCGTCGGCATTTTCAGTGGTGTCCCGATCCTCATGAGAATCCTTGGCGGCCGCCATGGGGGCGCGGCGGCGGCGGTGGCGGCGGCGGCGGCAGCTCGACTGGTTCGTTCGTGGCTGGCTCCGTGGCCTTTCAGCGGCTGCTCGGAGATCTTTCCCTCCGCGTCTGGCGCCGGCGCCTCTCACCCGCCCGCTTTTTCACTCCGCCCCACGACCCGAACCTCGACCCCTGACCTCAGCGGCGGGAAATGCGCCGCGATTCAAAACCAGCGCAGCTTTATTGACTCCAGCGGCGGACACTTATTGTCCGGCCCGCCCCGCGCTTCCCGCCAAAATGCGCGCGGCGCATACCCGGCTGGGAGCGCGCACTCCCGGCGGCCCCCGCGCTCACTTCCGCCCTGCGCCGAGCACGCTTCGCACAGGCTCCTGGAACCCAGGGTCGCTACCGGCTGCTGGTGATTACGTAGCCGGAAGCCAGAACGATAGAGATGCGGCGCTGGCAAAGCGAGCCGACTGGCTCGGGCCCCTGGCGGGCGGGCGGGCGGTGCCGACCCACCTCGGAGACTCGGACCTAGGTAGTGAGAGTTCGAGTCTCTTCTCCGCGCGCGTGGATCGGGTGCAGCTTCACGGGGTTGCTCCACGGCTCATTGAACTTCTTCCATAAGCCAGGCAGATCCGAGACGAGACAGCCCTCGTGGGGCTCCCAGACCGGGTGGCGGACTAAGAAGGATGAGTGACAAGCTTGACAGCGAAGTAAAGTGGAGGGAGATCCGGGCGTGGGGAGGGAACGCGAAGAGCAGGGGGGAAGGAGGAGATGGGATGAAGCTAAGAGATGTGGACCAGATAGGCTAGAGAAGAGGGGCTGTGTGCGGGATGAGGGAACTTATGAGCTGGTCCAAGCCCTTGTCTGTCCTCCCCCCAGGGTCCCGAGCCCATGGAGGGCTGCGACCAGGACAACAGCAACACCCCTGGCAGCCCCGAGGCCTCAGCCCCCCAGGAGGAAGAGGGATCTGGGGCGTCGGGCGGGGCGGGCCCAGGGCCTGGTCTCTACGGCTACATCAGGGAAGACCTGTTCACCTCGGAGATCTTCAAGCTGGAGCTGCAGAACGTGCCCCGCCACGCCAGCTTCAGCGATGTCCGGCGCTTCCTTGGCCGCTTCGGCCTGCAGCCCCACAAGACCAAGCTGTTCGGGCAGCCACCCTGTGCCTTCGTGACATTCCGTAGCGCCGCCGAGCGGGACAAGGCGCTGCGTGTGCTGCACGGGGCCCTCTGGAAGGGGCGCCCGCTCAGCGTGCGCTTGGCGCGACCCAAGGCCGACCCGATCGCCAAGAGGCGGCAGCGGGAGGGCGAGCCACCAGTCACACACATCGCCGACGTGGTGACGCCGCTCTGGACGGTCCCCTATGCCGAGCAGCTCGAAAGGAAGCGAGTGGAGTGTGAGCAGGTGCTCCAGAGGCTTGCCAAGTGAGTGCCAACTCCACCTGCCCTGGCACCCGCTTGCTCAGCCCACCCTGTGCACCGTGCAGAACATGCCACCGGGGTGCATGCTGTGTATAACACTGGTAGTTAGACCCTCGTGTCACCAGCAGGGCCAGTGAGATCCTGAAGGAGGCACGCGGGCGTCTGGGCGTCTGAGCGTGGCCAGGACTGGGTGGCAGGTGGGGGAGGCTGAGTCCAACTGCAGCTACACCTCGTCATGCAGGGAAATTGGAAGCACCAACCGCACCCTGCTGCCGTGGCTGCTCACACAGAGACACAAGCACAACAAGGCCTGCTGCCCGCTGGAGGGAGTCAGGCCATCGCCCCTGCAGGTCAGCCCAGCTCTTGGGTCCTTGATTGGCTGCTTTTACCTGCCTGCCCAGCACGTTTCTTCCCAGGGCTCATCACCAAACTCTAGCCTTTGGTTTTGCCCCTTAACTATTAACTCTGGGGAGGCTTCATCTTGCTTTACTGTGGGGTCCTCTCCGTTGGCGGGTGCTGGCCAGCCAGATTGAGGCCACCGGGGTGTGTTTCTCTCTGCTTCCTCTCCTGCCCCACCCCCTCACATGCAGACTGAGTATCGGAACAAGTGTGAGTTTCTGGTTGGCGTCGGGGTGAACGGAGAAGACAACACAGTGGGCTGCCGGCTGGGCAGGTACAAGGGCGGGACATGTGCCGTGGCCGCCCCTTTTGACACCATGCACATCCCAGAGGCCACCAAGCGAGTGGTGAGGGCCTTCCAGGAGTTTATCCGGTGAGGACCTGGGATGATGGGCCTGCCCCAGCTGGATGGGGGGTCGGAGTGGGGCAGCGGTTTCTGGGAGGGCCGGAGGAGAGGAGCAGGGCAGGCCACCTCCCCGGTAGGTCGACACCAGGGACGTCACATTGGCTCAGTGTTGCTTTTGGCTCCCACAGGTCCACCTCGTACTCAGCATATGACCCGGAAACATATGAAGGTTACTGGAGGCAGCTGACTGTGCGTACCAGCCGACGAGGGCAGGCCATGGCCATCGCTTACTTCCACCCCCAGGTGACAAGTGGAACCACTTTGCCCTTCCTGGGCCCATGCATCCTGAGGCTGCTTGGGTGGACAGCAAGAGTCCGACAAGGCATTTTTCTCTTTTGTTCTCCAGAAACTGAGTCACGAGGAGCTGGCGGGACTGAAGGCTTCCCTCGCACAGCATTTTGTGGAGGGGCCAGGCAAGGACAGTGGTGTGACCTCCCTGTTCTTTGTGCAGGAGGGACAGCGGTGAGGAGACCTCAGGGGGGACAGGATGGGCTCTGCCAGGGCTGGGGCTGATGACAGACCTTCTTCCACTGTCCACAGAAAGACTCCCAACCAGGGGGACCTGCCACTGGAGCATGTGGCCGGGGACCGGTACATCCATGAGGATGTGCTGGGGCTGACCTTCCAGATCTCCCCCAACGCTTTCTTCCAGGTAGCTAGCCCTGCAGCCATGGGGCCAGAGCGAGGGTCTTGACGCTTTCTCGGGACAGGACAAGGGCAGATTGGGCTAAGGCGGCAGAAAGGGGTTAATCTTGCGAGATCTTAGGAAGAATGTCCAAATGAGGGGCTGCGTGGTAGGATCATCTGATGATGGAAGGTTCTCATCTAGCCAGATGCAATTCAGGAAAAAAGGTCTGGCACGCCCATTCTTAAGAAAACTGGCCCCTTGAATTTTTTATTTTATTTTATTATTTGTGTGTGTGTGCACCGTCAAATCAGATCTGACTGGTACAGGAGGAGATTGTTCTTCCTTCTCCAGCAGAGCATCTGGTGGATTCGAACTGCACACCTCTGAGACTGCAGTGCAGCTTCTTGCCAATAGGCCGCCAGGGCTCACCAAATAATTATTATTATTATTATTATTTAGTGGTCTGATTGGTACAGGAGGAGATTGTCCCTCCTTCTCCAGCAGAACATCTGGTGGATTCAAACTGCACACCTCTGGGATTGCAGTGCAGCTTCGTGCCACTAGGCCACCAGAGCTCACCAAAAACTCCTAAGGACCATTCTGCTTCAGACCTATATGGAGTCACCGATAGAGATGGTGCCACCCGGGGGCTTTTAACCAGTATAATAATCTGGCAAACCACCAATGATCCGTTTCCATGGGGACAGTGTTAACACACCCTACTCCACCCTCTCAAGTTGCCTCCGAGTGCACACAGCAGGACGGTGGCCTTTGAGCCAGGTGATGCCAGTAAAGGCCCCACTGTTACCAGGAGACGTGGGCCAATGGCAAAAGCAGCCACCTTGGAGGAAGTACAGGGTCAGTGAGGAAGTGTCAAACACCCTATTTTGGAGACAGAAACTTGTAGCGCCTGCTGGAGACCAGATGTGGGGCACAGGGGTGAGCCACGAGGCCAGTCTCCAGTGGCATTGGGAGCAAGAAGTAGGGCCGTCGGCCCGGGTCTGACCCTCAGGAGAGGCTCCCTGAAAATGAAGGGAGTGGGGTTCAGTTTGTTGTTTTTGTAAATTTTATTATTTTGTGTGTGTGTGTGTGTGTGTGTGTACCGTCAAATCTGACTGGTACAGGAAGAGATTGTCCTTCCTTCTCCCTGGGGTTCGGTTTTAAAGCCAGATGGGGAAGGACCTCCAGCATCTTGTGGGCAGCAGGGCACATCAGGGACTGGCTCTCGGCCATCCTGTCAGAGGTAGGGCTGGAGATGGGCAGGAAAGAACTGAAGACAGGCCACGGAGACAGTGGGGTGTGTATCCGAGGAGGGGCTGGTTGGCAGCTGCTCCAGTCTGGCTCTCCAGACCCGAGGGAGCCGCTCTGACATCTGGGCGATGCCGGCCTGCCCTTCAGGTGAACACACCAGCAGCTGAAGTGCTCTACACGGCCATCCAGGACTGGGCTGAGCTGGACGCAGATAGCACGGTGCTGGACGTGTGCTGTGGCACCGGGACCATCGGCCTGGCCCTGGCCCGGGTGAGCTCTCCCCACCCCTCTGTGCATTGTCACACGTCCCTGGGGAGGCTTGGCTTGAAAGCAGATCCCCTGCCACGTGGGCGCTGCTCTGCCCCGGAAAGCCAGCTGAGTGGGTACCACGGTTCTGCCCTTTTTGTGGTTTCAGAAGGTGAAGAGAGTCGTTGGCATTGAGCTCTGTCAGGAGGCAGTGGAGGACGCCCGGGTGAATGCCCGTGTGAACGGTGAGAACTGGCAGAAGCGCTGAGTGGTGGCAGGGCCCGTGGATCTGGGAGCAGTAGCTGAAGCTGCCACAGGCCCCACCCTGTAGACGTTAGATCTTGGGGTCCTTGCCTGGGATAGATGCGCTCCCCACAGAGCTCCTTTGCCTCTGGAAGACACAGGCCATCAGCCAGCCTTGGCCAGTGGGTTTTCCTAAAGAGTGTGTCTGTCTGCCATCCAGGACTTGCCTCTGGCCAGGGGCTGTGGGTGGGTGGATGGGTAGCTAGGGTCAGGGTGCTCTAGGACCCCCCTGCAGAGCCTCCCCCATCTTCTAGAGCTGAACAACGTTGAGTTCCACTGTGGGAGGGCAGAGGACCTCGTGCCCACCTTGGTGAACAGACTGGCCTCCCAGCAGCTGATCGCCATCCTGGATCCCCCTCGTGCTGGTCTGCGTAAGTGGCCAACATTTCCATGGGAAAGGGCTAAGGAGGGGGTGCTGGCTGTACCCTGAGGTGGGAGCTTGCAGGCATCGGCCTTGCTGACTTGCCCTAGATTCCAAGGTGATCCTGGCCATCCGCAGAGCCGTGAACCTCAAGCGGCTCCTCTATGTCTCCTGCAACCCTCGAGCTGCCATGGGCAACTTTGTGGAGTAAGTGACCGGGGGGGGGGGTGGAAGCAGGGAGGCTCCTACCCACAGGAGCCCCTCAGAGCTGTATCCATGGGCCTCTGACCTGGTCACACCTTCCTCCCACAGCCTCTGCAGAGCCCCTTCTAACCGTGTGAAAGGCACCCCCTTCCGGCCAGTCAAGGCCGTGGCTGTGGATCTGTTCCCGCAGACCCCACACTGCGAGATGCTCATCCTGTTCGAGAGGGTGGATTACCCCAACGGGGCAGGGGCCCTGGACTCACTCACCCCACCCACACCCTCCCCACCTCCACCAGGACCGCCAGACGGTACATCTCAGGAAGCTGGGGCCCCCACCTCTCCTGAGACCTCTGCTGACACCTCTTCAGAGCAGAAGCCAGATCTTCCAGGGCAGGGATAGCAAAGGGCCCTTGGTGCCTGTCCAGGCCCGAGCATACAGTGTAAAGTCTGGCTGTCCCGTTCCTCAGTCCGCAGGGCCCTAGCATGACGGCCACCTGCAGCTACCTTGTACCCTTGCCCCCCTTTTTTAATAAACAGCTGTTGAACTGAGGACTGTTTGTGCGATGAATCCCAGGAGCTCTGCTTGGCCTGGCTACCGGGGAAAGCCCAGATCCCCCACCAGGCACAAGAGGGAGGCCACCCTCACACGTGTGTGGCCCTGTCTTGGCCCCTGACCTAGCACAAGTGGGACTGCAGCTGTCAAGAATGCTGAGCATCGTGGCCACCTCATCTAGGCAGAAACTGCAACTTAACCTGCTTTTACAGTGTCTCAGATTTTATACTTTTCTGAGCAGCAGAAGGGAGAATCGTAGGAGTTGGTGTGAAGCTGGCTGGTGCGCATCTGGCTGCCCCAGTGACAGTGTATACCTTCATTCCCCCTGCTACTTACAGGGGGCAAATTCCTCTTAAATCTCGGTCCCATCTCCAACTTGACTCCAATCCCCGAGGAGAGAGACCAGCACACTTCCTCCCCAGGTGGCCCCCACCCAGTTGAAGTCCTCCAATCTCCTGTGGTTTAAGGAAAGAGACAGGAGCCATTCCCTTGTGGACAATTGGTTTATGCATTCAGTAATCAGGGCTCATCCTTGCAGCTGGGGCCCGGGTGCCACCAGGGGGTACACAAGGGCGGTGCTGCACAGAAGTCTACCCACCTCTGCCACTACCCGCCCGCCCGCCCCCCAGCAGACGCAGGCCTCTGAGAGACCGCCCCTCAAGCTCGCCTCTTGGGAGACGTGCACAAAGCTTTGGCTCACCTTGACTCATCTGGCTGTTCTGAGACAGTCAGGGTCAAAGGGTTATTCACAGCTGCAGACAGGAGGCAAGACAGATAAGCAAGTCTCTGGATTGCGACAATTTGATTTGGGGAATTTTGGTTAAAAAGAATCATACAGAAGCCACCTTCAGTCACAGAGGTGATGAGGGTGGGAGCCAAGGGGGGCCCAGAGTCGTCAGCCTCCTGTCCTCCAGAAAACAAATGCCATCAACAGCATCTGTGGGGCACCGTGGTGGGCACAGGCATTCCTTCATGGAAGAAAGTGCAGCCCACCCCAGGCTCCTCTCCAAACGCGCACTCAAGTAGACACGAACTGGACAGGAAGCTGGGAGCTGCTCACCACCACTGCCCGCAGGGGACATACCGAGGGCCTGCGTGTGCACACACCCTGCACTAATGGAGGACCACCCAGACCTCAGGCTACCTGGCCTCTGGGTCCCTGCTGACAGGAGCCCTCTGGCCACTGCACCCCCAGGAATTGATTTGCAGTAAGGATGGACTTTGATAAAGGTCCTCTTTTCCACTTTTTAAAACAAGTTCATTTGCTAAAATGCCTTAATTGTTTCTGTTCCCTATGTTACTCCAAATCTACATCCTACGCACTGCAAAGGTTTCCTTCCAATTGCTAAAATACCATAAATGCTTTAAAAATCAACAGGTGGACCGGAGGATTTGTGCAAAAAAAGTTAGTAAAAACTTGCCAGAGGCAGCGAAGGTTGCGAAGCAGCCTCGGTGTCTAGGAAGCTGTGTTCTGGGGCGCTGAGACGTCATCAGGAGATGAAACAGTCCCACGGTGCTGGTGACGGAACCGGACGGCGGCCTTTGTGGGATTTCACACCAGCTAAAGAATCGACTGGAGACCTCCCCTGTCCAAATCCATGTCACACTGGTGTTCTCTTTAAATCACTGAGGTCTAGACTAGGCCTTTCTAAGTGTTGAGGGGAAATAGGAGGCAAGGTGAAGACGGGCTCCAGCAGGCCTGCTCCAGGCTTCCGAGGTGGGTCCCGGGGAGGCCCGGGACGACACACGGGCAATGACAGGCCACCGCCAGCTGCAGCCCACAGGACCGAGTCACTATTTTCTCAATGCATCTATCAACTCAGTATCATTTCCTATGTATACACAGTGTCTACTGCAGATGCATCAAAACTTTCATTGATAATTGGGATCAGGGCGTCTAATGTGTCTCCCGACAGATTGCCTTCCATCTGCATGGCTCCAAGTTGATCCTGAAATGTGAATTCTTTCAGACGTGTGAACTACTTTCAAGGAGAAAGTGCTGGCTTGTCACGTGTCCTGTGTGGCCATGGCTGCCCAGGGACCAGAGCCGGCACCCTTCCGGCCCTGGCCCTCAGACACACTGAGTGAGCAGGGGAGCTGAGGCTGGAGGCCGTGCTGCACTCAGGGCCACCCTCGTACCCCCGCCACACTGGTGCTCAGACATCCACAGTGCACAGGGGCTCGCCGCCAGGCTGGGCAGATGCCACGATCGTCATCTTGGGCTTTTTCCGCGTCTCCTCCTAGAATAAAAAGCCATGAGATCACCAAGGTGGCAAGGATAGGTAACTCAGAAAGGGGGCTGTGCTAAGGAGACCCCAACAGACCAGTGCTAGCAGGGCTCCAGCAATGATACGGGGAGGAAGAGGGGGTGCCTGCGAGACGGCAGAGTCAAGGATGTGGTCACAAGCCCACGTGTGTCCACCCAGGGTGGTTCTCCATCTAGGCCTTATTCTCCTGCAGTCAGTGGGCAGTGTCCTGGTCCTCCCTGCCCACGAGGCCTACGGCCTTCTGGATGCCAGTTCTACACCCAGGGATAGTCTGAGTGTTCCTGAGAACTTGAGATGGAACAAGGCCCGCCGCCACGTGAAGGCAAGCGAGAGGAGCTGAAAAGACCACAGAAACAAGACAGTTCTTTCCTGGGGTTTTATATACACCCAGAGGAAGCTCTGGTGGTGTGGACTGGAGGGAGCTGCGCTAATCCACAGCACAAATCCCCGACAGGATCACGGATACGACAAGTGTCTACATGCCACCACGGTCTGCTCCTGTTAAGGGTGAAGACACCGTGGCTGGCGTTAGGGACCCTCATGCTGGCTCCCGACCAGATTCCAGTGGGGGGTGTGGACCTTATGAAGACTGACCCCCGTGATCTAGCACCACTCATCACAAAAAGAACGTGAGGAAGAAAGAGGCCCAGCAAGGACAGAGTGTTCTGCCCCAAATGACGGGAGAGGAGAGGAGGCCAGTGTGGGTCACACAGAAGCTGGCAAGTAGGCTACCCCTGCGCTCCAATTAGTGGGTGCCCCAAATTAAGCTTAGCCTGATCACACAGCCAGGCTGCCAGCTCTCCAAGTTAACGAGAAAATAAAAGGGTTTGGAATGTATCAAATCCATCGTCTCAAGCAAAGCCAGCTCCACTTGGAAACACTGAGGGTTCGCTGGAGAGGGGGCCGCTTTAGGGATTTTCAGGGGCTGAGCAATCAGTGAGGGTTCTCAAGAGCCTGATTTCCTCCACAGCTGTTTTAGGGGCCTGCCATGTTCTCCTCCCATCAGAAAGGAGGTGAGAGGAAGCAGGAGACCAGACTGGGGGGACAGTGGGTCTGAGACATGACAGTGCCTGTCACCCATGGAGGGACGTCCAGGTGTGGCTGCCACGCAGGCCCGCACAGACCCCCAGAGCATACACACCCGCTCCTCAGCCAGCTTCTTCATCTCCTCCTGGAGCTTGTTGAGGATGTGGAGGTTCGGCTTGTTCTTCTTGGCGTACTGCTGGAGCTCAATCACGCTCTTATCTGAGGTCTCCTGGGAAAGCACAGAAGACGTGCTCGCTGGGACGCCCGGGCTGCAGGCTGGGTCGGTGTTGTCAGGCCCCCCCGTGGGCGAGTGCCCACCTGAAGCCAGCGAGGTGCACGTGGAGCCAGGAGGCACAGCCACGGCCCCGCACCAACTCAGCACACACTCTGCCACACCCCCTCCCTGCCACCATCCTCGGAGGGCGGGAAGCCACAGACATCCTGCCAGCCAGCTGCCTCTGCTCCTGCGCGGGGCAGAGCAGGGGGATCATTCAGTCCGCAACAAGCACTGTGGGGAGCAACATGGGGTGCAGGAGGCTGGCTGATGCTGTGTCCACAGATGCTCAACTGGAATGCCTGGAGACCACGCACGCTGGAGGGGGACACACGTCCCGCACTGGTGACCAGCTGGAGCCCTCACTCTGAAGAAGCTGAGCGCTTTACAAAATGTCTTGTAACTTGTAGACCAGGATCAAGTTGTCCTCGGCCCGTCCTCGCTTAAGAAGGCCTCCTGAGGGCACTACCGGTGACCTGTCCTCGCCCAGCACCTGTGCCCGCGCTGGGTCTCCTCACGGCCTACTCTCAGGGAAGCTTCCTGCCCAGCCCTAATCACCATCCTCAGTGATAACCCAACACACATCCTGAAGTTTTGGAAAGCACCCCTGTGGTCATAATGTGGTCACTGTGCCCAGGGTAAGGGCCTCTTCAGTGACAATAAGATGCCACAGTCCCAGGGCCCTGAAGGCAGTGCTGTACTTCTCCTGGCTGGAGGCCTAAACCTAATCTGGGGGTCACTTTACCCTGTGTACCTATGACCCCTCTACTTCCTAGGACACCAGTAACCCAGATGGTTTCTGTAAACATTAGGGGCAAAATTAAAACAGCTCGTACCCAGTAGTTCCCTTCACCACAAGAGAAACACAAACCTACAAATACTGGACTGAATCTTGAGATTTTGGCAAAAACAACAGAAACTAAACAGATGCCATGCACTTCTTATTTTGTTAAAGGTTAAATACTACCCATCACGAATGTAGCAGGGAACTCTGGTGGCTTAGGGGTAAGTTTTGCTGCCAACCCCAAGGTACATAGTTCGACTCCACGAGCTGCTCCACTGGAGAAAGATGGGCACCCTCTCCCTGTGCAACTTACGCCTCTGAAAAGTTGCTGAAGGGTCAGCTGTGAGTTGGTTCTGCCTGGAAGTGCAAACACCACTTAAAGGAGTGGCCTATGTGTCCTAATCTCCTTCAAGTCTGGCTGAAGTCCTCACATAAGCAAAGGGCTTCCGCCTGTTTCCACCAAGCGAGACTGAGCTGGGAAGGCACTTACAGTCAGGTCTGCCTGTCACAGCATCGCCTCGAGCTCGGCCACGTCCCCACAGGTGCAGGGGCGTCCCGCATCGGCTCACACCCCACAAGGTACCCACAGCTGGGACGACAGGATGGCTGCCGAGCTGCACAACCACCTCATTCCCCCCCAGACACACGTGTCACAGGAAGTCAGCCCCAAGGCAGGAAGAGAAGCATGAGAGTCGCCGGCTGCCCAGGATCTGAGGAAGCACCATTACCTGTTTGACCATCTTGCTGCTCTCACGGCCATACATGCGCAGTAAGGACCCCCAGTTCTTAACGTGGGGGTGCAACAGCTGTAGGATCTTTTGGGAGGCTAACTGCTTGCCAACTCTCTTATTCTTACCTGGGAAATAAGACAGAGAAAGCATTATAAAAGTATTAGCTGCTAACAGCCAATGGGTCCCTTGCTGGAAAGTGTAGGGGACACGCTACCTACGCACTCAGGAGCTGATGTTCTCACAACCCCGAGGTCAGGAACTCCAAGAAGTAGGGGCCATGTCCAATGTCACAGTTAAAGAAGCCCCCTCCACTCCTCCCATCTGCAGGTGCACACAAGCTGCCATAATGTACGTGGCTTGGGGCCCTCACGGGCAGATGCAAGTGAAAGCATAGGGAGAGGGCCTTCCAGCACCAGGCCTCCTCAAGCAAGAGATTCCAAGGGGTGTTTGTACTTGGACAAAGTGACCCCAGGCAGAGGGACAGGGAGCTCAGGTGGGATATGGGCTTGGAAAATGGTACATGTCAGGAGAGGACTGGGATGTGGGAGCTCCCGGACAGCTATGCCTTCAGGGACGACCCGCGGCCGCACAGCCTACAGTCCCAGTACAAGGGGTCCTGCTCAGTGAGGGCAGGTCTGCAGTGGGGAGGGAGCTCAGGCTGGGCCTCCGGTGGAGGGAGAGCACAGAAAACAGCCAGGCCTGAGCAGAGCTCCGCAACCTTCCCTGGGCTAAACTGTGATAACACTGTACTGGCTATGCATTTACAGTGACTTACGAGGCTTTAAAAGAAAAGGAAATAGAAGAAGTGGTTACTTCAAAAACAAACATTAGGTAAAGCATACACAAGAGGAAGGGGCATGCAGGGGGCTGGGTCGGGCAGCAACCCATTCCCCAGGGACAGATCAGGAAGGGCTGAGACCTCAGGAGACGGGAGCGATATTCAAGAGGAGTCCTGCCTCAGGACGAATGGTCTAGATTTTGCTAATGTGACAGATGTAGAGGCATGACCATGACTTCAGATCACACACATCTGGTGCTTAGGAGAGCCACCAGGGCACAAGGTGCTGACAACCCGTGCCTGGAAGTGGGCAGGGCACACAACAGGAGCAGAGGGGAGGAGCAGAAGACAAGAGGGTTCTAGAGAAACCCCAAAAGGATAGCAAGGGAGAACTCTCTGGTGGTCTAGTGGTAAGGAATTGCACTGTAATTGCAAAGGTATGCAGTTCAAATCCACCAGTTGCTCAATGGGAGAAAAAGAAGCAATCTCTTCCTGTGTGATTCACGGCTACGGGTTAAGTTCCAACTCAAGAGTACAGAACCACCAGGCATTTCAAGCAGCTGTCGCCCCACATGTGACACCCAGCAGTCCTCGAGCACACGCCGCGCCCACAGGGATGGGGGAGCATCCTTACACCACCCTCGCACTGTGTGCTTGCCGCAGGCCATGACATATTCACTCTTCTGGTTTTTGCCAGGAACCACCTCAAATTTGATGGACGTGTCACCCATTCCATGGTTTCTTTAAAAAAAGACAAAGATGGTATAAGTTTGACTTCATGGTGACGTACCCTGGGGGAGAACGAACGACTGTTTCTGAGGAGGGCTGCTTTGGGGAAGCCCTGCAAGGCTCCCTGAAGGAACGCCAACCCCTCTCAAACATCCTCAAATAAAGAAGGTTCAACCCCTAGGCTCTTAAGTGCCTCTTAACTGAGGGACTTGCACACGTGCAGGAGAAACAGGCAGAAGCCTGTCATTTAACATCACATCTTGGATTAAAACATCTGGATGTTCAATATCCAGAGAAAAGTTCCCATCACCTTCATCACAGAAGGAAAGGCCCTTCCGGGTCCCTTACCTTTTAAGGCACTCGTGGAGGATCTGATATGGAGACAACAGTCCAGCCTTACTGGTCAGCTCATAGACCCGTGAGTCCTCAATACTGATGTGGTTAAAATACTGCAAAACAAAGCCAGTTGTGACTAAGTTCGGGGTCACTCACGCTGGCCTCCAGTTCTGGTTCCCAGCTGGCTTGCTTTTTTCACGTTGGTTTACTGACCTCTCTGTTACTTCATCCCACCTCGATATAGACAATAAATATTGAGGTCCTACTGTGCACCTCACCCTCCTGCTGCCCGTCGTTATACCCCACCATGTCCCGCTCCTCTGGGGCATGAAGGAGGAACTCTATGGGAGGGACTGGGCTGCACAGGGACCAACCCTGGTGCTGGGCAGTCACTGAGGCAAGGGAACACTGCTGAACCAAACTGTGGATCAACAAGGGACAATGAGACAGAAATCTAAAAGCAAATAAGTCTAAGAGGAAAATCTTGAAGATCTTAAGTACAATTATACAAACGATAAGTTAGTTCTAAAGCATGAGCTTTAAACAGACAAGTTCTCTACAGGCTGAGTGTCCATCAGCAGAGAGCAGGTCACCAAAGCACAGGGTGGGGAGGGCCCTGCCGGCACCAGGGATACAGAGTCGGAGGGCTCTGAAATCAATCCGTTTTTTAAAAAAATGTTGCAAAATATTTCTTTTTCAAAAATCAATCACTTTTGACTAAATAACAGGTAGGCCAGGGCTTCAGAGGAAACCAAGTTAATGAGTATTGGGGGTGAGGTGGAGGAGGGAAGCCCGTACCAACAATGTTCGGTGAAGCTAGAGAAGAAAACTGCAACGCGCTCTGGACACAGCAAAACCCATCAGTCGGAGGTGCGGAGCCAGTTATGAGTGTGCCTCTTCCCTCGAGAAGGGCTGGCACATTGGGACACCTTCCTGGGGGAGGGGAAGATGCCCAGCCACCCCATTCAGGAGACAACGACCAACTCCCTCTTTCAGGTTCTGACCAAACGTGAACGTTGCTCAGTTGGCGAGGAAACATGAATCAGGAGTTTCCATCAGCTATGGTCCTGGGGGAGGGGAAGATGCCCAGCCACCCCATTCAGGAGACAACGACCAACTCCCTCTTTCAGGTTCTGACCAAACGTGAACGTTGCTCAGTTGGCGAGGAAACATGAACCAGGAGTTTCCATCAGCTATGAAACAGGTGGGCACACCAGTCAAGAGGGCACCAAATGAGCCCAAAAGGTCCTTCCCAGAGCGCCGCTCACCAGACCTCTTGTGGAGACCGCCAGAGAGAACCGAAAGCTGAGAATTGAACAACTTGAGCATCTCACTTCCGGGGTCCCACAGGAAACCCAGGACTTCTCCACAAGGCAACGCTGCAGATAAGGTGGTCACCTGGGTGGGGAGGCGTGGGGTGTCTCTGGACAACCTCACTGCCAACATTAACGGGTGTGGGGCTCCTCTCCTCAGAACCTACTTCAAGCTCGCAGGAGATGCTCTAGGAGGAAACATTACCTGTCACGGGAGTCAGAGACAAGGAGGAACTGTCTCTCACGGTTATTGTTTTGTTGTCAAGTTGAATATGACTCATAGCGACCCGATGAGTAACAGATCTGGAACCTCTTCTATCCTGCACCATCCTGACAATTTCTTACACACTTGAATTCACTGCTGCAGTCTCCGTTAAGGGTCTTCTCGTTTGCTGACTCTCCACCTTTCCAATCACATGATGGCCATCTCCACAGAACAGCCTCTCCTAGCAACATGTCCAAAATATGTAAGACAAAGCTTTGCCTCCAAAGGGCATTCTGGCTGTGTTTTCCCCAAGATACGTCTGTTTGTTCTTGGGGCAGTCCATGGGATGTTCAGTGTTCTCCAACATCACAGCTCAAAGGCATCAATTCTTCTGTCATCCTTCGTCACTCTACCCAGCTCTGAAATGTAGAGCAGTGACTGAAAAGGCCATGGTCCAAACGAGGCACATCTTTGCCTTAAAACTGACATCACTGCTCTTCAGTATGTGGAGAAGACTGCTGAGTTGGGACCTCCACTCAGAATCACCTGTATCAATGTCAATGCAGTATAAGCCCACTAAAAGGTACTTATCTAGACATTACGCTTTAGAAGCATCTTTTCTAGCTGGGTAGGCAGACAATAAGCACTATCTAGGTCTCTCAGCCTGTGAAAATCCAATTGCTAACTAACTGGGATCCAGACTGAGGAGATAGGGTTGAGCAAATACGATGTACTATACAATCGACAGGTTCCCAGGACCCTTCCCTAACATCTGAAGCCAAGGCACACACAAATCTGTTGAGAGAACATACTCTCAGACAAAAGTGATCCAACAGGTTCTGGTGAAAGAAAGAGAAAGACATCCAGACTAGAAAGGTCGTGTGTAGAAAATACAAGGAAATCCAGAGGACAAACGAGCTTATTAGTAAAGTGACAGGATACTGGTATTAAGTGCTGTCAAGTCAGCTCTGTCTGACTCCCAGAAACACTAGGGCTTCATCCTGAGCCATCGTGTCATCTCTGCAGGATTTCCAACTCACTGTGACAGCCACTGCGTCAACCTGTCTTAGATGCAAGATCCACACTAAAAAAAAATTAATTGCACTTCTAAAATGTTAACAATAAACAACAAAAACTGAAATGGAAACACCACACCATTCATAAAAGCACACAGTACTTAGTGTGTCACTGCGGGGTGCCATCTAGCTGGCTTTCAGTCGTGGGGCCTGTACACATGACGGAACACATCCTGTCCCACTGCTTCCATGGAGTGAGTGCACTGCTGTGGCTACGGCGTCAGTCCACCTCTTTAAGGGCCTCCTGTACCAAGCGGGACGCCCTCCTTTTCTAACTGGTCACTCTCCTCACGGTATGTCTAAGTAGGTAAGATCCAGTTTTGCCATTCTCGCCTCTAAGGCACATCCTTCCTCCAAGAGTGGTTTGTTCGATCTTTCTGGAAGTCTGCTCACTAATCGTCACCAACATCACCACTTGATTCTGTCAATCCTTCAATCTTCCTTTGCAACTGTCCAGCTTTCGCCCGTGCAGGAGGCAAATTAAACCGTTGGGCCTTGGGTCAGGTGCACCTTAGTCATCAAAATGACAACCTTTGCTTTTTAGAACTTTTAGAGGTTTTTTGCCACAGATTTTCCTATTTCAAAATGTTGTTTGGTTTCTTTACTGCTAGTTCCACAGACATAAATTGTCGATCCCAGTAGAATGAATCTTTGGCAATTGCAAAACCTACCCTACCTAAGATACCATTATCCGCCATCCACTGTGAGTCACACCCAGCTGAAAGGAAGGGTCTAGGTTCCTGGAATTCTTCCATAAACACATCTTTCCCACAGCATGAGTCACTCAGGAAGAGAAATTTTAAAAAAAAGAAAGAAAGATGACCAAAGTGTGATTTTTTTTTCCCTGAAGGAGCTTATTTTTTTTAAAACTGTGCCAGGTCTGAGAGGGGCTCTGCATTGTGCCTGTGGCCTGTCCGTAACAAGCTTAGTGACATAAAGTAAATCCGAATGCAACTGATCATGGCTGTGGACAATGAAAGGAAAATTTTAGAAGAAAAACATGTTTTTTGTTTTTTTTTAGGGAGCAGGGGTCACCTTTAATGAAAAACATGTTTTAAGAATAAAAAAAATTCTGGACCTGGGGGGAGGGATTGTAAAACAATGAAAGAATTTTTCTTTTACTTTTCCAAGAGGGGAGTGAGCTGGAGGGGAGGGTTGGGCCGGGAGAAAAGAGCAACAGTGAATGACTGGAAATCCAAAGTCTCTGTAAATTTTCATTGAAATTAATAATAAAAAAAATTTTTTTAAAAGAATAAAAAATTTTTTTACAACAATGGAAGTTTTTTTTCAAAGAGAAAAGCAAACTGAGCAGGGAGGAAAATGTGCAACAATGAATGAATGAAAATGCAAGTTCTCTATAAACTTTCATTAAAATCGCAATTTAAAAAACATTTTTAGATAATAAAAAATAATGTGAATAATCTTGTAAATAAATCTTTTATTTTTTTTTAAAAAGAATAAAACACATTTTAAGAAAGAATTGAAAAACACACCCTGAAGCACTCGTAAAAGAGAGTAAGAACCTCTGAAAACCAGTTCCTTCCTAAAAGAATACTAGCAAACCTGTCAAAATCAAATGAAAAAAGGCTTACGACAATCCAAGGATCACTTAATCATGAAAAGCAGCTGAATCTCAGTTTAACAAGCAGCTTTGTGCTGTTTTTCTTGGCCAGTCTTACTTGCCACTCCATAGTTTCATGGTAACCTGGAAGCTCAGAACCCTCAGAAACACAAGCGGTTAAAAAAACAAACAGCCACTGACGAAAGCAGAATGGATTTGGAGTTCCCCAAAATCTCCATCCCCAGAGAACTGTAACTTTTCAGCCTGCCAGCAGCTCCCTAAAAAAAAAAAAATACCCTTTTGTGAGACCTGTCTTCACTGAACCCGACTCAAGATCTAAGTGTAAACAGCCCTAAACCTCCAGTGAGTTTCCGTCAAAAATAATCTGATGCAATTGCTTTACATTCACAGTTGGGTGAGAATATGGACACCAACAGGGCCAACAAGAGGCTTGCCAAAAGCTTAAAAAAGAAAATCTGGAGGTTGATATGTCCACAGGCGCCCTGAGAAAGCTCCTACGAGGTCACAGGGACCTAACTGGCCATATACCTGTGTCGCTGTCGAATAAACGCTGAGAAGGCTCTAATATTTCACCTCTCCTTAACCCAAAGGCTCTGCGCAACCAGGAAGTGAACCCTGAAGGCATGCTCCACCCCTAAACCAAGCTCCTCAAAACAGTGGGAGACTGACTGATTTCTTCAAGGAAATCTCATGCCTCTCTGACCACTCAGCTAAGGGAACAGTGACGTCAGCTGCTCCACAGGACAAAGGGAGATCTCGTTCAGGAAAGTTACGAAATGGGAGCAAAACTAAATGCAGACACACAATTTCTAATTCTCGTGGGCTCCCGACATTCTCCAGCTGTAGAAGCTGAACGAGGACACTCTTTGGACCTTGAGTCAAAAAATATCCCCTTAGGTTTTCTTGAAATCAAACAGGTTTTGTTTAATTGGTGGGAAAATGTCAGTCTTAAGCATTATGCTCTTGTGGAAGCAAACTGACAGCAGCAACTTGAAAAATAGGATAAGAAACTTGTGGGGGGCAGGGGTGCAGAAAAGGATGAGATGGCTGAACAGCTCCACGTGTGGAACCAGTACTGTGGAGCTGAACATATATACACCTGCTGAGACGTATGTTCTGCTGCACTAAATACATAAACAAACTCTGGAGTAAGGAGATTTCCAGAGTTGCCAATATATAGAATGTTCAGTTTCCAACCAAAAAAATGATACAGACACGCAAAAAAATAACTAGAAAGGTATAGACCGTTCACAGGGGAAAAAAGCAGACAGTGGCAACTGTACCCAGAAAGTCACCCACAGTCAAACAACTAAAAGACACTAGGACTTAATCAAATTAAAGGAAAGTAGTAAGACACAATTGCTTACCAGATAGAGAACATTAACTGACAGACAGAAACAACTAACCAATCAAAATTAGAAATGCTGGACTGGAAAAGTATAGGAACAAATGCAATATCCACTAGAGGGGTCCGAGAGTAAATTAACACGTAGGACAATCAGTGAAGATAGGTAAATCCAGATTATGCAATCCAAGATGCAAAACTATAAAGGAATAATAAGCAAAAAGAGCAATGCTTCAGAGGCTTTTGAGACATCAACTGTTGTTATGTACCGTCACCTATGACTCATAGTGACCCTATGAACAATAGCTCAGAAGCCTGCTCTGTCCTGAGCCAACCTTATTGTCTCTGACACACCTTACCTCCATTATCCCAGACACTGAGTCAGTCCATCTCATCCAGGGTCTTCCCCTCCTGCACTGCCCTCCACCCTCCCAAGCATGATGTCCCTCTCCAAGGATTGGGCCCTCCTTACAACATGTCTAGATTATGTCAGTCGAAGCCTCAGAATCCTTGCCTCCAAGGAGCTGCCTGGTTTCACCCTCTCTAGGATGAACCTGTTTGTTTTCTTAGCAGTCCATGGTATAATTCAATACTCTTGCTCAAAGGCATCAATTCTCCTTCTAGTATCCCTAGTCACTGTCCAGTTTTCTGATGCATACCAAGTAAATGGAAAGACCATGGCCTGGATCTGGTGCACCTTAGTCTCCAGTCTGGCATGGTTGCTCTTCAGTACTCTGGAGAGGTCCCTGACAACAGACTTTCCACAATGCTATTCGTCTTCTAATTTCCTGGCTGCTGGTATCAAGAGTGTTGACTGTGGAGCCAAGCAAACGGAAGCTGTTTAACAATCTCAATGTCTTCACCACTCATCATGATGCTGCTAATTGACCCAGTGGTGAATATCTTTGTTTTCTTCATGTTGAGCATCAGTAAGTATACCAGTATATACAATGTAAGTCGATAAAGAGAGGAGAGAAACTAAGAGTATCTGAAGACATAATGGCCAAAAACTTCCAACAGTTAATTACAGATTCAACAAACTCCAAACAGAATAGCCTTACAGGTTCACATACAGATATATATGTCAAAGGTTAAAAAACCAGAGAATCTTAAAAAACAGCAAGGACTCTTAACAAAAATAACTGCTACCTTCTCATCAAAAACGATACAGGCATGAAAGCACTGGAATGACAAAATTCCATTATCAAGAAAAAGGTTATCAAATGTGCAACAATGAACGAATGAAAATCCAACCCTTTCTGTACATTTTCATTAAAGTCACAGTAAAAAAAAACTAAAAAAAAAAAAAAAGGTTTATCAATCAAGAATTCTCTAGCTAGCAAAGTTTATCCTTCAAAATGAAATTGTGAAAGACATTCTCAGAGAAACAAAAGTAGGAAGAACTCAGTCAATAGATCTGCCCTCTAAGAAATACTAGAGGGAGATGCTCTGGTGACCTAGTGGTAAGAAGCTGAGCTGCAATCCCAAAGGTGTGCAGTTCAAATCCACCAGATGATCTGTTGAAGAAGGAACAGCAATTTCCAACTGTGCCAATTGGAGCAGATTTGACCACACATAAGAGAGGGGAAAGACTAAGGGGAATCTTTCTGGCTGAAATAAAAGGTCGCTCACTAGGTAATAACTTGAATCCATATGAAGAATGACAAGGCAATTTTAAAAATAAAAAAATGAATTGTAAATATGTTTGGTTTTTTTTTTAATTTTTTTTATTATTATTTTGTGTATGTGTACCGTCAAATCAGATCTGACTGGTACAGGAAGATATTGCTTCTCATCAGAGAGTTGGACAATGACTAGGGAGGACAGAAGGAGAGTGGATGCTTTTGAGCTGTGGTGCTGGAGAAGGGTACTGAATGTACCATGGACTGCCAGGAAAACAAACAGATCCATCTTGGAGAGGATTAAACCAAGCTGCTCCTTGGAGGCAAGGATTCTGGGGCTTCATCTGACATACTTTGGACATGTTGCCAGGAGGGACGGGTCCTTGGAGAGGGACATCATGCTTGGGAGGGTGGAGGGACAGCGCAGGAGGGGAAGACCCTCTATGAGATGGATTGATTCGGTGACTGGGGTAATCGGGATGGGTGTGTCAGAGGCGGTGCGGTTGGGGCAGGATAGAGCAGGGTTTAGAGCTGTTGTGCATAGGGTCGCTATGAGTCGGAAACGACTCGATGGCACATAACAACAACAATCTCCGGCAGAGCATCTGGTGGATTCAAACCATGTACCTCTGGGATTGCAGTGCAGCTTCTTGCCACTAGGCCACCAGAGCTCCCCTGTAAATATGTTTTTGTGTACAATCCTTTCCTCTCCTATCTCACTTAAAAAACAACTAAGTAAAGCAAGAATTCTAAATTCTGTTGATGGGTTTCCAATGTGTAAAGATGTACTTCTTTCCTTGATCATAACAGCACAGAGGAGACGTAGGAGGAAACAGGGTTACATTCAAAGTCCTTGCATACTACTGAACTTGTCAAGTCTTAACTTGTCCCAGGTTGGTTTGGTTTGTGTTGGGGTTTTTCAGGGCATTCTGGTAGTCTAGTTAGTAGGGAATTGCACTGCTCACCCAGAGGCCACACATCTATCTAGTGGTTCAAATCCTCCAACTACTTCCAATCTACCAGCTGCTTCATAGAAAAAAGACGGGCAATTTCCTGCAAGGCGCTTAGGAAGCCACTGGAGGGCTAGCTAGAAAGCAGTTTGACTCTGGCACAATGAGGAAGTGAGGTTCTTTTAAGTTTAAATGTTAACTAAAATTCCCAAGAGCAACCACTAAGAAAATAACTCAATATGTAAAACAAAAAACATAGGAATTAAAATGGTATGTAGGAAGATAATACAAAAGAAAGGAAATAAAAGAACAGTGTGAAATACAATGTGAATGAAGAATAATATGGAATACAATGTAAACAAACTTTGTAAGCAAACCAACATAAAATTAAAAAAAAAAAGACAACAACAAAAAAGAAGGGAATAATAATTATTGGGAAACAAAAGATACAGAAAATAAACAGGCATACATAAAAAGTTACATAAAGTAACTACATTAAATAAGGCAGTACTCAAAAAAGAAGAGACAACTGGAATGACAAAATCAACGGTATCAAGTCTATAGAAGACATATTTTTAATTCAAAGACATAGTCTGAAAGTAAAACAATGGATAAACATTTACCATGCAACAGTAACCAAGCCTGAGATGACGACACCAACATTAACCAAGATAAAGCTTGTTAGAGACCTGGGTGCTGGGAGAGGACGAACGTCTGCACTTTGCTCCAGGGCCGGAGGACAGGAGCACCGATTGCCAACAGCACTGGGATGAGCTAACAGGCCAGGCTGCACCGAGGCCACAGCTCTGAGCAGCACCAGACCACAACACTCACCTCAAGTTCTTCACTGTCTTTGGGCTTCTCCTCAGAGGTCTGTTTAACAAAGTCAGGGATGAGGATTTCCAGTGTAGCTCGGGCTATAAAAGAAAAACCCCAAGGATGAGGGGTTGGATACAGCCATCTTCCCAGAGCTTAGACGGGAAGGCAGATGCCCCACCACGTTCTCAGTGTGTGGTGTGCTGGCTACCACGCAGGGCCGAGGGGCTGTTCCCCATCAGGAGGGAAGGTGTGTGCACAAGGTTATGACAGATCAGAGGGGCAGGCAATGGTCTTTTCACAGCAGCAGGGCTCTGGAGGCAGGGGCAAAGGGTGGGAAAAAGCACAGGCTGAGAAAGGACAAAGTGGGGTAAGGTTCAGGAGGCCTCAAAGACACACTGAGCCGTACACACTTGTAGTATTTGTAGCAGACAAGGGAGGGTAGATGCACATTTAGAGGAATCATTTTGGTGGTATGCGAGAAAACAGTTCAGCAGGACCAAGACTAAGCAGCCATGTACAGCCAAGCACAATCAATAAGAGTGCATCTAAATTCCAAAATCAATCTCCATAATAGTCTATGTGTTTCCTACTGCCAAAGGGGCCCTTTAGAGTAGTGAGAGAAGATCTTCACCCTGAAACCCACAGCGTCCCTTTTCAGCAGGAAGTAGCTAAGAGAATACGCCATCCCCTTTTCCTTATGACTCAGGGTGAAGTCTCTCTCAGGGAGGAGTGATAGGGAATGGCAAAGGACACACTGACAAAGAAGATTAATCAGAACTGGCTTTGACAAGCACTGTGGCATTTGGACAAGAACAAACTGGGAGGAGGGTAGAGAGAATAGTGCAACAATGAATGAGTGGAAGCCCAAAATCTCTGTAAATGTTTATGAAAATTAATAAAATATAATTATAGAAAAAAATATAATAAAAAAAAAAAGACTAAGCAGCCGAGAGCAGACTGCCATGGGTGTCGAGGACCAGCGGTTAGTGGTCGAACAGGCTGTGCTCAGAAGGGACTCTATCTGATGGACACTCTGGAAGAAACGTGGCCTGTGCACAGCCTGGAGACGGCTCAGATGATGAGAGCAAAGACTGCCACCCACCAGCAGAGCACAGGACACTGAGGGAAGGACAGGCAGGCTGACGGCTCAGCAACAACCTGCAGTTTTAAGGGTTAACAAGGCAACTGAGGCCCGATGTGTACAGATGAGCTAGTATCCAGGCTTGAGGTAGGGGGTATGTTTGTATTCGTGTGCACACATCTAAACAGACGTAGAGGGCTGGGAGGGTGTGTGCGCGCGTGTGTGTGTGTGTGTGTGTGTGTGTGTGCGCGCGCGCGCGTGTTCGTGCACACATGTAAACAGAGGTAGCGGGGTGGGATGCTGTACGCACGCATGCATTTGCGTGTGTGCTCGTGCACACATGTAAACAGAGGTGGAGGGGTGGGAGGGTATGGAGGGGGTGTTCGTGCACACATATGTAAATGAATTCCAGCAGGTGAGGAGAGGGCAAGTGACCCCAAAGAGGGACACACCAGTACCAGCAAAGTCTCCAGGACCCAGGACATTGCTACCCACACCAGAACCCATTCCGAAGGTTATCTGTGCCCCAGCCTTGGTGATGTCTGTCTGCTGAACTGAGGTAATCTCCTGAACGAGAACAGCAGGCTTTCCTAACGACGGGGGGTCGCTTCAATGAGCCAACCCAGGAAACACTGCAGAGACTGCCAATCAGCCTCCCCAGGCCCCACAGAAGGCCACTCTGATTTCAGTAAGAAAGACTCCCCAGACCCCACAACGGATGCACTTCACACACTGAAATGGCAGGGCTGCTCTGGGAGACAGGGTCGTATCAGAACCTTCAAGAAACACATCAGTACAAAGGCTTGGGGGGCGGGGGGCACCCATACCCATCCTGCAATGTGGCTCGCTCCTCAGAAAAGCCTCAAAATCCCTGATGGACGGACAAAACCTGTTAGTGCTGGACACAGAAGGGAGCACAAAGGACACAGTGAAACACCTCCAATGATCTCAACCAGCATACAAGCTATACAGAGGCTGAGACACCCTGTTCGATGAGTGCGATGCACACGTGTTTGGGGAACTGGGGAATCTGTCTTCACTGATGCTGAAACCATCCAAGGAGCAAGCTGAGAGCATGAGGAGTCTCCTGCCTCTCTCTCATCTTGCAGCGCATCCCGTCTGACGTAAATCAAACTTTCTCTAGGATGTGTCCCCGTCACTGACCCGCTGGCCCTAGCGCAAATCAACAACCCTGTGTAACTGGGAAAAGGGTGGACGAGGCATCCAGCCCTCCGTGGGTCTTTTCCCACTTCACTGCTGTTGCTACTGCTGGGCCCCTCCCTGACCACTGGCTGTGAGGCCAACATAGACAGGAGAGACAGAGAGAGACACAGAACGGAAGTGTGTCTTTAAGATACTGAGCAAGTGTATGTGTGTATACACATAAGTGTATCTCTGTGACACCGAGCGAGCGCACGCGCACGTGTGTGTGTGTGTACACAGTGTCTCTGTGATACCCAGCAAGCACATTACCAGCTTTATTCTTCGCAAGTTTTTTGCTGCTTGCAGTCCCAGATCCGTAAGTCACACCATCAATGGTCACCGAGGCACCAAAAGGCTCACTTGGGTTCTCTTAAAGGTAAAAATTACTTGTTTTAAAACACATTTGGCAAAAGCACTGACTGAAAGTATGTATGCACACACGTGTACACACTCTGTTCACACCAAGACAAGCAGAAACAGAAGTTTCAAAAGAATCCGCTGCTGCAGCCCCAGGAATACGGGAGTCACTGAGGCATGGAGTCAGGGTAGAACCATCATGAGCAACGGGGCACTACAGGGCAGGGGATCTGCAGGGGAAGGGGGAGGCTGGGCCACCACGGACACGCACCAGTGTCTTCAGAAGACAAGTCGGTAGAATTCACACAGGAACGTCAGGGGCTGGGATGTATGAGACGGAGTAGAGGAAAGAGTAAAAACAATGACCAAAGACATCCCAGGTTTCTAAGGTTCTGGTTTCAAGACAATAAAAGGATCCCTCGTGGCTTAACGTGTCATACATCTCAGGCTTCTAACTGAAAGGCCAACAGCTTGAAGCTACTCGTCACTTCACAGGGAAGACAGGTAGCTCCTGTCTATAAAAGACCTACAGACTGGGAAATCCATCAGAGGGGCGCTGAGCCCTGAGAGCATTGAATCTGAATTTCGTAATGGTGAGATGAAGATGTTCATGGAAGCAAGAATTATTAGGGAGTATGGGCCTGAGTACTGGAAGCAGGAGTGGCATCCACTTCCGTAAACAGCTTGCCTCCAGAAACCCTATGAACCTGGAGAAAGGATGAAAGTCACACACCCAAGTGTCAAGGACTTTCGTTCATAGGGTCGCTATGAGTCGCCTACGACTCAATGGCACTTAACAACAACACATGGGCCTGAAGACCTTTCATCGTCCTGGGAGACTGAGCAAAGGGCCTGGCGTACAGCCCAGGAAGGAAGGCCATCCTCGGAGAGAGAGTGTCCTGGACAATAGGGGTTCGAGAACCAGCCAGGCAATGGGGCAGAAACAAGAGGATAGCTGGGGAAGGGGCATTTGTGTGAGACGCCATGAAGGGAAAGGCAGAGTTGTCACCCGCAGGCTGGCGCACCGCTGTGAAGTGAACCACCAGCCGCAGCCCGCTCCTCTCCGCCTTCCCCTTTCATTCCTAACCCATCAAGAGTAGGATGAGTGGGTCGCTCCTGCCCCTCAGCCTCGAGCAAAATGATGCCTGGGATTTATGACTGAAATGAGTAAAGGCCAAACTTACCACATTCAAAGAAATTGTACACGGGGCGGACCTTGAGGACACGCTGCATATACTCGTGCAGAATGCAGACCTCGGATTTGCCGTTGGGATTAATGACGAACTCTGCGCCAAGAAGGAAGAGCTCAGTAACAGCCCGAGGAACCGTGACAGGCTGGCGCTCAGAGACCTGGCACCACGCGTCTCACTGAGTCACTTCATTACAAACCTGTCATCGTGACTGTGGCAGACCTCCATGTTTGTAAGAGAAACACAAGCTCTGAATGCAATGTAGGACACACACACACACACACACACACACACACCCCAAACACTCTGACATCACCAAATTAAAAACAACAGCAGTTACCGGTACTGCTAACAAGTCACAAGTCGCCACTCACCTTTCTTTGTGGGTGCGTCCTGTACAGAGAGAGTAATGAGCTTCTGATTGGCCGGCAGGATGGGCCTCTCGGACTCGGCCTGTTTCCGCTTCATTTCTCGGTTGAACTGTCGCCGCTCAGCCCAAGTCCTGAATTTTTTCACAGTAACTTGCTCAAAGTCAAAACGCTTCTCCAAGTAGTTTCGAAATTCCTCAAGATCTGTCCAAGATTGACCAGAGAGGCACGTTACCACTGTCCTCTGTAGGAGATCCCCGAACAGGTCAGAGCCATGGGGCACTCATCATTCTGTTCCTTCAGGATGGAAGGGACAGGGAAGAAACACGGCTTTCTCTCTGCCACCTCGAGAGACGCTGGCAAGCCCTAAAAGGTCAACTTTTGGACCATCCTTTTAGCTTAACCGAGGGAACAATACATTATAAGACGACCTTCAGAGCCTACGTCAACAGCAGCCAAGGACGGAGTGTCTACGGTCAGCTGCCCACACTCTGCTATCCACACACGTGGACAGAGCATCCCCCACCCACCTTGCTCTCTCTTCTCCAGCCTCCCTGGCCACCTCTGTAGCTGGCAGCACACCTGGTTGGCTCTCTGCCACAAGGCCTTTGCAATCATCTCACCTCTACTAACGCAAAGTTGGACCGTGCATATAAGGCCTGTAGACCACTACATGGGAACTGGTCAGTTTTATCAGCCCAGAGGCAGAAAGTAGGAATCTCACTAAGAAGAGCCATGTGTCCTTTGGAACCGAGAGCCCTAGGCTACAACTTCCTGGAACCAGGAGATAGAGAGCTATAAACACTGGAGAGACGGCCAGCTGTAGTGAAAGAATTGCAGCAGGGGGAGCAGTGGGGTGCCTTCTGGTCAGGAAGAGGCTTATGGTGGAGTAGGATCCTCCAGGCATCTGTCAGGAGCGAGGTTTGCTGATAACAGAAGACTTGATGTCTCTGAACTGTGGTGCCAGAGAAGAGGACTGACTTCTCTTGGATTGCCGTAAGAACAAATAGGTCTGTCTTAGAGGAAATGCAACCTGGGTGCTCCTTGAGGCAAGGGCATGTTGTCAGGAAAGGTTAAATCCTTGGAGAAAGAGATCATGCTGGGAAAGGTGGAGGGTCCTACCAGGCGAAGTCAGCTCGAGAACATGAAACAACAGGGCTTCTGATCCACAGAATCAGAGCCAAGCTCCCTCCGGCTTAGACCTGCCTCGGAGAGTGTGATGGCTGGGCGAGAACCTAAAATGACAGAGCTCAAAGAGCTCTGTGACACTTGCTGGGACATGACAAAGGTCAAAGTCACAAGGCTGAGGCTGAGGAAGGCCTGGGCACAGAGCAGCTGGTGGATATGAACCGCGTGCTTGGGGATTGCAGAGCAGCTTCTTACCACTAAGCCACCAGAGCGCCCTCTTGTGAAGTATGTGTCTACAAACAGAAACACCCCAGTGACGTCATTTAGCACTGAAGTCAGGGTGGACATGACTGTTCATTCAACAGCCACCCTATGGGAACAAGAAAAGTCTGCTCAGAGCTGCTGCTGCAAAGGGGGTCCTGATGGGAGTCAGTCAGCTGAGGAAAAGAATCTCACAATGAGGCCAAGCACAGGGGAGCCGGGACAGTCCCCGGGCCTCGCCCTGGGACACTGTGCAAGGTGGGTCCTCAATGTTTTAAGTTCCTTTTAACTAGGCTCTCACTATCTAGTAGCCACAAGCATTTTAACTGACACTTCAATACACCCAGAAATGGCCGACTTCATGTGAAGAACCACAGAAAGTGGGAGCAATCAGAAAACGGCTTCAAATTACGTATTTAACTCTCCAAGGTCAGTAAAAGGACTGCTGTTACTGCGTGCTGTGAGTCAGAACCGACTCACTGCTGAGCCTCCAGCAGTTTTCAGGGGCAGTAAATCACACAGGAGGAGCCTACCCATCTCTCTCTCGCAGAGCAACTGGTGAACCTCAACTGTGTGCCTTTAGGACTACAGCGCAGCTTCTTACCACTTGATCACCAGAGTTCCCCAAAAAAGAATTAGTACCTATAAAACGTTAGTCGTGAACAAGGACAGGCAGCAACATACACTAAAAGCCCACTGCCTTTGACTTGATTCTGAACCACGCTAAATGAGAGTACAACTCCCCACAAGGCTTCCAAGACTAAATTTTCACAGAAGCAAACTCCACTCGCTCCAATGGAGTGAGTGGCTGCGGGTTCAAATCATGGACCCTTTAGTTAGTGGGCACACAGGCCTCCTTAACAGGTATACGACATCCAGAAATCGCGATGCTGCAAAGTCATCTTTCAAAGTGATTTGACAGGTGGGCTAATAGAGGTATGGGACCACCGAAGACAGAAGACTCCTCGATGGAACAGTTAACACCCAACACAGGAGATGCACCCACCATACAGCCAAAAAGCAACTGCAGAATTCAAGACTAGAGAACTGCAGAGTAAGAGTCTCCCAATACAAAGGCCAGAGATGAAAGAAGTCTGCTCAGCACGTTAACAGGATAAACAAAAGGAACTTCACATGAGCACATTCTACCCAAGAAGCAAAACTGTTACAGAACATCTTAAAATCAACCAAAGCGGAAGATATGTCAACAGAGAGAGCAGCCATCCCCAAGGTGACAAAGCTGCCACACACCTGTCGAACCAGGACCCAGGGACAGAGCCCCCAGACCCCGGAGCAGGGACAGAGGCCCCAGGCCCAGGGAGGGACAGAACCCCCCAGGCCTGGTGCAGGCACAGAGCTTGCAGGTCTGGCCCAGGCCAATTCTTGGAAGAGCAAGAGAAAACAGATTCTTCCAGGTTGTCAGCGTGACCTGAGGGGCACATGTCCCTGCTTTGTCACAGAGAACCATGAAGGATGGCCTTAGGCAGAGCAAAGTGGCTCCACGACAGGGGACAGCAGGACTCCCAGAAACGGGCTCTACAGCTCTCAAGGCCAGGAAACTTACCAACTGATTCATCTTTGCACACCTCAACTTTGGCCTTCACTTGTCCCAGGGCCCCAGGTGCAGCCTCAGCCCCCAGCAGGTCCTTCTCATCCAGGGGCCCCGAGTCGGCGCCCATGGAGTCGGGTTCTTCCAAGGGGAAGTCCAGCTCTGCAGCTCGGCCGAGGGGCTTATTGGGTGACACCTCTCCGGTGGGTGTGGAATCCCGGTTATGCTCCCGTTCCTCGTTGTCCTTCATCTTCTTGTAATGGAGACATGGGATGCTGCTCAGAGGAGGGTCATGTTTCTGTAAATAGTGAAATCACAACACACAACACAGATTATGAACATAAACCCAAGAGTCTGAAAATCGGACGCCTTTCCCTTGTCTCTCCTTGACCACAGTGAGACCCATGGTCCTGCTTGAGAATTTATAATAGGAAATTGATTACTGATGCATCTCCTACCCGTATGCTTCCCGTTCCCAGGAAGTATGGCCTGGACCAGGTGACCACCCGAGACTCTCTGTGCAGGTACACGGGGACTCCGGAGTTATGAAATGTCATGATCCATCCATCGGGCAATGGCTCTGTAGGGGGGCGGCCACGACCTTTAGAAAAAACAAGAAAATCCTAAAATAACTTTTAAAAAATGCCCTGTTGTTGTCATGTGCCATCAAGTTGCCTGTGACTCACAGCAACCCTATGTACAACCGCTCGGAACCCTGCCCTGTCCTGAGCCAGTCTCACTGACTCTGACACATCTACCCCCATTGCTCCAGTTACTGTATCAATCCACCTCATCCAGTGTCTTCCTCTCTTGCGCAGTCCCTCCCTCCTTCTGAGCATGTCCTTCTCCAAGGATTGGCCCCTCCTGGCCATGTGCCCAAAGTATGTGAGATGGAGCTTCAAAATCGTAGCCTCCAAGGAGAAACTTGGTTTCACTCTCCCTAAGACAGACCTATTTGTTTTCTTGGCAACCCATGATATGTTCAAACCCCAACTCCAGCACCACAGCTCAAAGGCATCAATTCTTCTGTCATCCTCAGTTATTATCCAGCTCTCTGATGCATTGTAAGTAATTGCGAAGACCATGGGCTCCATCAGGTGCATCTTAAATCTCCTGACTGACATCGGTGGTTTTCAGCACTCTGGAGAGACCCCTAACAGCAGCAGACTTTCCCAGTGCAATTTGTCTTTTGATTTCCTGACTGTTGGTGCCAAGAGTGTTGATTGTGGAGCTGAGTAAGCTGAAATTGTTGACAACCTCACTCTCTTCTCCATCCATCACGGTGCTGCCAAATGGTCCAATGGTGAGAATCTTCGTCTTCTTGATGTTGAGCTTCAATCCACATTGAAGCCTACCCTATTATTAGACATCTTAAAAAGTGTGACGCGGAGCAGATAAAAATAGAAAATCAACTCAGTACCAAAAAGATCATCTGAAAAGCAAGGGAATAGTGGCACCCTCTGGCCAGCATGGCCCCCTCCATCAAAGAGAATTTACCCCAGTTGCACACTTCTGGACTCTGGCTTTTTTTTCTTCACAGGATCTAAGTGCTGCAGAAGCAAGAACCCCACTTGCCTGTCCCCATTCGATCTCCACTGAACAGTGCGTGGCATGTAGTGAAAAGATATCTGCTGAGATAGCAATGAACGGGCTTCTGGAAAGCAGACCCCTGAAACTCAGCTCCTCGCCTGTGTGTTGTGACATGGGACAACAGCAAACCACCGCCCTCGGCGGCCACACTGACAGCGTGGACGTGGATCTGTGTGCCTCCACCCTGGCCAGGGGCTTTCCAAAAGCAGGTAATCTTTGCTGAAAAACTGAATCAACTATCAACTGCTGCTCCTTTCTGGCACCTCTTGATTTGAACTGGGATACACACTCTCACCCACATATGAAAACACTACTTCATGTGAATAAACGTGCAAAGTGGCTGTTAGCCACTTACTCCACTGCCCAGCTTTTTTCAGGTTTCTTTTCCTTATTCCCAACTTTCAGTCACACAATGTCTAAAGAACTTGCTATCTGGGAAATGTAGAGAAAACAAAAATCCTCACAAATGGACAAACTGGAGAAAATATTAAAGTTAACACCAATTTCATTTTCTTTGGATCCACAACTGACACTTCTGCAAGTAGCAGTGAGAAAATCACAAACATGTACTAATGACATTGGACACAAGGACCTCTTTAAAGCGCTAACGACATTGGACACATGGGCTATAAAGGACCTCTTTAAAGTGCTAACGAAAAACTGTCAGCTTCAAAACTGAAGTGTGCCAGGTCCAAGTATTTCCAACTGTTGCACCTGCATGTGAAAGATGGATGGTGAATAAAGATCAGAGAAGAGGTGACGCCTTTGAACTGTGGTGCTGGTGAAGAGCACTGACTATCCCACGGACCATCAAAGGAGCAAACAGATCTGTCGTGGAAGAAGTGTAGTCACTTACACACTGTGAGTATATTTTCAGGAAGGATCAACTCTGGGAAGAGTAGAGAGTCTGCAAAGAAGGCACTCGATGAGTTGGACTGACATGGTGACAGCAACAATGGCTTAAAGCACAGTGGGGTTTGTAAGAAGGGCGCAGCACGGGCCACGGCCTCTCACTGTTGTGCACAGGCTCACCACGAGCTGCAGCTGACTGCACGGCCCTTGACAACAACAATGTACTTGACTCCTTGGCAAACAAGAGTTACTGGAAAATTACACCATCTAAGGATTTAACTCAAATCTGATTTTCTTGAAGATACTGGGAGCAAATTAAATACTTTGAAACAAAAGGAAAAAGTGAAGTGAAATCTGAAAGAAAAATGATACTTTTTTTTTTAAGTGTCTGTGAATGCATAGGAAAGGCTGGCCCTTCCCTGACCATCTCCACCCAGTGGGCCTGGCTGGGGGTCCTGAGTCCTGCAGACAGGACGCTACTGTTGGGAGAGGCCCTGAGCGCCACCTGGAGCCAACGCGGCCGGGCAGAAGTCAGCCGACACTGCAGGAAGCCTCCTCCCCTGGGTATGGTCCAAGATGGGGCTGTCTTACACTAGCTGTGGACTAAGCCAGGAAAAGCAAATGAATGAACTACGGCGCCAGATATAAACTAGAGCCACAGGTTCATATTCAGACCTCCATAGTCGCCTAAAATTAGCAGTCAGAATTAGCAGGGCCCCTCTGAAGAACGCAGCCAATGCACAGCTGTGTCTGTCTGTGAGAAAGAGGCCACAACAGAGCTGGTAGGGTTGAGGAGAAGGGCTGCAGAGGGTAATGACTGGCACGGCAGTGCCCAGGGCAGAGCCAGGGACAAGTAGCTGGCGTTGCAGTCATAACCAGGTCTACCGCTCGCTAGCACAGAGGATAGACAGGAGTTCATCTGCTGAGTAGTATCACCGAAACCATAACATGAAGCTTCCAGAGGCACCAAGGTTCACCCAGAGCCTCCTCTAGAAACTCAGGACCCCAAGTTCACCTGTTTGTGACAACACAAATTAAACACCCTTCCTGCTCAAACAGGAGCTGACGTGGGCAAAAACACGTTACCGTTACTGCATCCACTCAAGAGCCAGAACGCCACAACCTCCCTCCCCTGCTCCCCTTCCCACAGCCCAGGGGCTCAATCGTGTGCCTGTGAAACCCACATGCATCTTTAGCCCCACTCTCTACCACCCAACTCTTCAACCCAACTAGTCCAGGAGGTTCAGGGACTTTCAAGTGAACTAAGGTAACAGACTCCCAACTCCTGTCCATGCCTGTGCCCCATCACCCAGAGCTACAGCGGGAACAAACCTCAGTGCCTCCCAATTCCTCCTCCTGCCATCCCCAAATCCAAGCTGGACACAGGTCCTACTGCCTGCACGTCTGTCCCCTTCTCCTGCAGGAGCTCCCTCTGCCCAGCTAAACTCCACTCCACTCTGCTGGTCACCACAGGAAGGCTTTCAACACATGCTTCTAGCTCCCTTCCCCAAGGAATCCTGGTGGCACAGGGGTTAAGCATTCAGCTACTAATTGAGAGGTCAATTGTTCAAAACCACCAGCATCTCTGAGAAAAAAAAACACCTGGTAAGCTGCTTCCATAAAGTTTATAGGAAACTCTAGTGACCAAATAACCCATTGCCATCACACCAGAAGTAATTCAGGGAGATCCTCCAGGCGGCTGTAAATCGCTCAGGAGGAGACCGCACACCTTTCTCACTCGGGGCAGCCAGTGGACTTAAACCACCTGCCCCCGGGTCAGCTGCGCATCTCCTTACCCAGCAGGCCACCAGACCTTCCTTTTTGTTGTGGCTGGCATGTACCATCGAATGGGAACGGACCCACAGCTGACCCTCCAACAGGTTTTCAAGGGCAGTAAATCACATAGAAGGAGATTGATTGCCCGTCCGTCTCCCGCAGGGCAGCTGGTGGATTCGTACCACAAGGCTTTGGGATTGCAGTGCAGCATGCTGTCAGCTGTCAGGTCAGACCAACTCATAGGTGACCCCCACCCAGTGGGTTTTCGGAGGCAGTAAATTATATGGGAGGAGACTGCCCACCCGTCTCCCACAAAGCAGCTGGTGGATTCGAACTGCATGCCTTGCCGTTGCCAGGGTAGCTCGTTCCCACTAGGCCACCAGGGCTCGCTGAGCTTCCCTGTGGAGAAGATCCACTCTATCCTGTAGGACTGCTGAGTCAGAATCACCTCAACAGCAGCTCCCAAGAGTGGTTCCTACAGTGCAAACTCCACATGGGATGCAGACCCTCACCATCACCTAACCCCTCACTGGGCCTCCAGCCTTCTCACCACTCAGGCTCAGTACCAGTACCCCTCACGGTGATCCACTCTCAATCCCTCAGAAGCCAGCTCCTTGGGCTCAACGCCAATGCCCCCCCCAGGGGAGCTCCCTGCTGACCAGGTTGGAGCCTGTACTGCTTCTCTGCATGACGGCAGAGACGCTGCCATTACCTCAGCACAGACCTCAATCTACAGCGGGCTCTCGTGTGCTTCCAGTGCTCTTCTCTGTTTTCCCTTCATCAGATGAGAGGCCTCAGAGGGTCCAGCCTTGACCATCCAAACACCTGCTCGGTGCCTAGACCTCTGCCAGACACCCAGAGGGCTTACAAAGCCGACCTGGACCAGTGCTTCTGCTGACTTCCTTCTTTGTTTTTTTTAACCCCACCCCCACCCCCTGCTGACTTACTTTTGAGCACAGTTTTTATCTTGGTCATCATCGGCTGCACACTGGTCTCGCCATCCGATGGGTGGTCACTGTCTCCTCCGTATTTTTCCTCCATTCGCCTCTTTTTGGGAGCACAGAGGCCCTCTTCCAGCAGAGCATCCACGTCATTGTCAAAATCGTCCTGCAAAATATACTGATAAGCTATCGTGACCCCAGGCCGCTGTGCGTCGAAGATGGAGGCAGGACCTCCTGCACCACGGGCAAGCCTAGCAGCGTTAACGAGGCCCTCTCAAGGAGGGCCTGAGCTGAGCCCCAAGGGCCGTGGCCGCCTGAAAAACAAGGGGAGTGAAACCAACAACTCAAGTCAACATACCCAGGTCCAGGTGTGCACACCCCTGATCTCAGCACCACCTTCCAAGTCAGGTGTGGGAAAGGCGGTACAAAGGCAACTTATCAGCCCAAGCTGTCATTATAAATGTTTCAAACACAAAGCTCCATTTCTCTTTCCCACATTAATGCTATTTCATCTCATTTTTTCCCCTCTCTCAGCAACATCAGCTTTTGAAAGATGCTGTGATTCCCAAACACCTCTTTTTGACTTTTGCGAAAAGCCCTCCAGAGGAGGGGTTACTGACATACCTCGTAGGAGAAATTCAAGGCCTCTTCGTCCACTCTGTCTCTTTGAACGATCGCTTTAGCCGTGAACCCGCCTGCTCCTTCTTCATCTAGCTCCAAATTGTCAGTAAAATCTTCTAACTCATCGAGCACTGCATACTCCACTCTCTTTTCCTGATCCAGCTCATTCTCCTCATCCTTCTTATCCGTACTCTCACCCCCTAGGCCTACCCCGTTACCGACACTCCCGCCAAAGGGACAAGCATGCACGTCTCCACTGATGGGACTAAGAACGAAACCGCACTCGGCCCGGGCGCCGCGCTCCGCTCCTGTGTACAGCACCTTCCTGTCCTTACTCCTGCAGCTCTCGGTAAAGCTCACGCTAATCTTTACATCCTTAAGCAACTTAAGATCAGGGGAGAACTTCCGGACCGCGGGTGCGTGCCGGGCAGTGCGCGGGCTGTGGCCACTACAGTTCGGGTCTATGAGAAGGCGGCCCTTAGAGAAGGGTCCTCTGGAGAGAAGAGACGCTCCGTAGAAGTTGAACGGGTCCTCAGCAGGGGGTTCGGACTGTCCATCACCACCAGAGCCAACGTCCATTACCTCTGCATCACTGGACGTTTGCAGGGGAGGTGGTGGAGACTGTTCATGGGGCAGCGCTGGGAAGGGGCAAGCTCGGTTCTCCATCATCGCTTCTCCTGCGGCCTCACGCGGGAGAGGAGAGGGACTTTCATATGTCTCCATATTTAAAAAAAGCCGTAAGACTATTTTAAAAACCAGAGTTTTAAAAACCCTTACATAAATCTACCAGCTAACATGCACAAGTCCGTCGAGACCCGGGTGCCGTCCTGCCCGCGCTGCGCACGCTGGCGGCTTAGTCAAGCTGGCCACATTGCTCTTTTCATTAATGTAGACAGCTTTTAGAACCACTGCCTCAATTATTGGAAATCACAATGCACTCAGCTTAAAGGACTGACGACTAAGCGAGTCTGTCTTCAAGCCAAAGTGGCGCCTTGATTCTTCCACCTGCAAAGAAATTTAAAAACACCGTCACAAAATGACAGAAACCTCTGGCTTCCTGGTACTGAATTAAGAGTCAGGTACTCGTGACAGCTTGGTCGGTTAAAAGAGCGCTGCCTGAGGGGCCTGTGAAAGGGATCTGAACAAACTAGCTGTACTTTTCGCCCTTCAGAATCTAAACTGGAATCTAAGTTCAAATGTAAACATATTATTATCCATTTTAACCTCTACTTCCCTTTGAAAGCATAAAAACAATAGGATATCAAGGCTCAAAAATGCTTTTTTAAAACGACACTCCGCCTCACTGACTCAGTGTTTGAGGGCGGTGCGCATGTGGTGCTAGGCCACCCTCTCCACGCACACAGAGGTGCCCAGCCCCTCGGGCCATGAGAGCGACATCAATCTACTCACCTGCAAGGCCTGGGTCAGTCAGAGGGCGAGTGTGGGACCCTCAGCTCAGCTCTGCGGCACTAGGGGCCTCAGAGGTACAGCCAGGCGCTCTGCTCCCTCCCAGGACCCCAGGGCTCTCCTGGGCCCACAGGAGTGACACACAGATGAGGGACAGTGATGCAGAGTGCTGAGATCGCCAGAGGTAATGGCATGGGCCTGTTCCCAGCAGAAGGGGGGCGGGGGGAAGCTGGGGGAAAGGTCTGGCGGGAGCAGGCGCAGGGAACAACCGGAGCTAAGGCAGGGGCGTCCTGAGGATCATCCAGGCCTGGCTCCATCCTGGCGCAGTAAGGGGCTACCAAGGGCGCAACAATTGTGGGGCTACAGGTCCCGACAGGAGAAAGGGGAAGGACCGCTGTGCGAGGAGGGCCAGGTGGCACTATGCCTAAGCATGGGAAGCAATCCTCCGGGCCAGATGACAAAGGTGTGAGAGTCTGGCAACAGGGCCAAAGAAAAGGCAGAAAGTCAAGAGTGGAAACAACACAGAACTGACCACACCTTGTTCACCAATTACAATCTGAGGAGAAGAGAAAAATGAGAGCACACAACAAAGCATCATGAAAAGGTTATACAAAAAGAAGAAGGTTTCTCTTGGTATGGATGCACATGGGCCGGTATCTGGGTAAAAGCACTGAGAGGAAGTGGGCAGACCCTCCAGACCGGAGGATCCCAAAGATGTGGAGACCACAACTTCCGAGCCAGAGAAAAACAGCACTGTGGGGGTTACCACCAAAACTACAGGAGGGGGGCCACCCAGAGCGGGAACACAGACCAGGAAGAGGCTTGGTGAGGTCTCTGGGAAGCTTCACAGACAGGCATAAAAAGGGACGACAGGAGGCCGAGGAGGCAGGTCAAAGGAAGCAGTCAGAAAACCATAAAAGTTTCGAGGGAAGGGGAGTCGGGAGAGGGAACATGTGGACTGGACATACCCTCCTCCTCTGTGCACAAACACATACGCATGCACAAGCCATGCACACAAGTCCAGATACACACAGGCATGCCCATACCCAGGTGCAGCGGCTAGATCTGGGAAAGAACGGGACACAGCGGCCATCACACTCTGACAATGTTTACAGGGAAGGGTAGGTATATCGTGAAGAGTACACAATATAGAAATATTTATGGAACATTTGCTCTGAGAGGCACTACCACAGACGTCCCCACCCACCAGGTAGCTGAAGGGTAATGACCACTGGACTGCCATTCGATTTTCTACATTCTACAATGTTCTAGCGTTCCTGAACGCAATAGGAATTTAATGCAATGCCTTGTGCCACTCCGCCACGTGGTAGCCCTGAGACCACAGTGGTTAAGATACAAAACTGCTCATCAGAAGGTTACCAGCTGAGCCCACCAGTACCCGGCAGGAGAAAGATGAGAGTCCGCCTCTGTCAAGATTTACAGACTGGGAAAACCCCATAGGGCAGTTCTAATCTGTCCTACAAGGATTACTAACGGCTGGAATCAACTCAGTGAGTTTCTCGAGTGTTTTGTTTAAAAACTCACCTCCCAGAGAAATACTCATCAAGGGGGCACCTCAGAATTAAGCAAATGCAGCATTTAAATAATGTCATCGTAGGACTGCAGTAAATGTTAGGATGGCTGCAGCTTGACAGGCTAAAAGAACATCAAGTGTAGTGAGGCTGGTTTCCTGGCAACCAAGAAAGATCATTTCTGAGAAGGACAAACAGGTCAGCGTGCCCGGTGCGCCACAACACGGATGAGCCGAGAACGAATCACTGCTCAGTGGATTCAGCAGCTGGCAGGGGTGGCAAAGCCTCTACACAGAGCCAGTCTAAGAGCCAGGATTCTGGGGACAGAAAAAGCTAAAAAGAAGGTCTGATCAAGTGGCAGGATTGGGGAGAAATTATGGTATAGGATGAGGAAGCTCACCACCACAGTAGCAAGCTAAAAAGCAAAGATCAAAGATGATAATAACAACAATAACTAATAGAGTGAGTGTGTGTGT
This sequence comes from Elephantulus edwardii, assembly GCF_000299155.1. Taxonomy (NCBI): domain Eukaryota; kingdom Metazoa; phylum Chordata; class Mammalia; order Macroscelidea; family Macroscelididae; genus Elephantulus; species Elephantulus edwardii. Next base: position 7,556,082 of record NW_006399839.1, on the reverse strand, counting down.
GAGGGAAAACCCCCCATCCCCCAGCAAAAGCTGCAGGTTCAGGGTCCGGTGGTGGGACAGATTACTAATATTTCCTCTGCAAGTCTTCTCTACTCATCCAATCAGTGTTTGCTGGATGACTTCCATGTGACACACACCATGCTAGGTGCTGAGGACACCCCAATGTCCGCACACTCATAGGGCTCATGGTTTTACTGAGAGAAACAAACAGCAAGTAAGAAAAACATGATTCCACTCTGATCTAACTGAAGTGACAAGAACAGACATAGATGTCAGGAGCTCTGGTGGCCTAGTGGCAAGAAGTTGCACTCAATCCCAAAGGCACGTGATTCAAATCCACCAGATGCTCCGCTGGAGAAGGAGGGGCAGGCAATCTCCTCCTGTGCCAGTCGGATCCAATTAGATGGTTACACAGGAACAACAACTACCAAAAATGTAAAAAACTAATTAAAAAAAATTTTTTTAATTTAATAATAAATTAATTTCTTAAATATAATTTTTTTTAAAAAAATAAACACATGCACACCCACGTCCACTGAAGCACTCTTTACAACAGTAAAAAGGCACTGGTGAGTGGGCTGTGACTCAAGGCAACACTAGGGGTCATAGACCAAAACACTCCCCCGTCCACATTGCAACTGATGCTGTGTGTGTCCCTAGTTCTGTAGCCACCGTGCCAATCCATAGCTACCAACTGCTCTGAGCAGGGTCACAACAGACAGACCCCAACAGCAAAGAGAGAGAAATGGGGAAGGGAACCTGATAATTGAACAAACAGAAGAACTCAGGATTACTGGGCTGTTTGAGACTAGAGGACTCTGAGAGGCCCTTTTAACTTTGAACTAGTACCTGAGGTCGCCTTTAGGTTAATTAACAAAATGGCTCACAAAATAATGATCACAGGCAAGGCGGAGTTGCCTGTAGACCAAATGGTTTCAATTACTTGAAGACAAAGATGAGAACGTAAGAGCACAAGGAAGCTACATGGAAACAGAACCACCACAGTAGAAATAAAAATGTTCACACTTTGTGGAGAGCATCAGCAGTGTCAGTGAACAACCTGTGCAAAAGCTTCTGAATGGGAATCTGAACTGCTATGCAAACCTCCACTGAGAGCTCCGGTGGCCTAGTGGCAAGAAGCTGCACTGCAATCCCAGAGATGCGTGGTTCAAATCCACCGGATACTCTGCTGGAGGAGAGACAATCTCCTCCCGTACCAGTCAGATCTGATTTGATGGTACACACACAAAAAATAATAATAAAACTTAAAAAAAATTTTAAAAAAAACCCTCCACCAAAAACACAGTAAAAACCATTAAAAAGAAACAAACATGGGCTGTGTCACCTGCTGAGGAGTGTTCAAGAGAAAATACAGGCAGAAGGCACTGGGACCGGAAAACAACTTCAGAGAGGGAAAGCCCCAAGGCTAGTATCCTTGACAGAGCACTAGAGACTGAGACACAAGTGAGCCCAGTGTGGAGGACACACGAGCAAAGATCTCGAGGTAAGAGCGTGGTCTGTCAGGCTGGAACAAGACGGGTGCCTGGACAAGGGGGAGGGCAAGGCAGGGCAGAAAAGTCAAACCAGGGTGTCCGCTCTTCCCTTTAGAAAGACGGGCCACAGACAGGACTCAAAACAGTGATGTCCCAAGGACAGCAGTCACAGCCAACCCTCAGCCACATTCTCTGTTCTGAGTTTTGTTTTCACTCAACTCCACACTGGGGGACAGGGGGTGCAGCTCAGAATGGGTAAGCAAACTGCCCAAGGCCACACAGCTGGGAGAACTGTTTTGGTTTGTTTGTTTGTTTCTTTGTTTATTAGCTTGCAATTTTAAAAGATCATTTTGTGTCCAGAGAAAATTCAAGAGTGGAAGGAATAATCAAGAATTAAGAGGCTCCCCAGGGGCTTGGACCAGGCCCAAAGGGTCAGATATCAAAAAATAGAAGATGAGGCCAACAGGGCTTCTTGAGGAATAAATGAGACTTGAAAGGGGAGGGATCAAGGTGATGCCAAACTCAGTATTCTGGAGTGGGTCAAGGCTAAGATGTGGCTTAGAAATGGCACACACACACGCGCATGCACACACAATATGAGCCCTAGTGGTAGACTGGATAATGCATAAGATCTAACCAAAAAGTTCACAGTTCGAACCCATCCTCAACTCTGAGGGCAAAAGCCTGAGGCAGTCTGTTTCTTTAAAGATTTACAGTCTCAGAACACCTGGGAGGGTTGCTATGAATCAGAATAGACTGGATTAAGGTTTCAGTAGGCATAAAAATTAATACATGGAGATATGGAAAGTGGCAGTTGAAATGCAATGCTCAGAGAATGCCAGGGCTGGAGGGGCTGAAGCCACAAGACTGCATGGGATCAGACAAGACAAGGGAGCGACAGAAAAGCAGCAGGGCCTGGCCAAACTGAGCAGAATGGCATTCCCCACCCTACGGTCACTGGAGGGCTGGACACAATCCCCAGAAATGTGCCTGGAATTAACCAAAAGCCCTGGGGGGCTGATTTCCCTCCATTCTCCAGTCTCACCAAGGGCTTCAGCTTCCTAAACACACACAGATGCACGCCTGGCCTCATCAACTAGACTGTGAGCTGTCTGCAAAGTCCCAAGCACTGGGTATAAAAGCAACACGCGTGGCCCACACACACTTGGAGTCCACTTGAAGCAGAGCTGGCATCGAGGTGCCAAGTGTGCTGCTGAGGTGCTGTGGCTGCTACCTTCTGGTCAAGCCTTCCTGCTGCAGCCTCCCGCCCGGCCCCGCAGCAGTATGACCTCATCCATTCCCTGTCACTCTCCAACGTGCCACAGAGCTGAGGCTCACGGGCAGCAAGGAGCGCCTACTGGTCACGCACTCTTTAGAGTGAGCTGACAGCGGGGCAGGGCCCGCTCCTCTGTGCCATGTGCGATCAGGCAAAAGAGGACACTTGCCCAGCGTTTGAACCCCCCACCCCCAGTTAATAATCGCCCTCGATCAGACTGCCCGTGCACGGGGGTCTCGTCCATGCAAGCATGCAAGAGAGCAAGTCAAGCTCCTACTCCGAGCAATCCAAGTGCAACTGACACTTGACAGGTACCGCTGTCAACAGGTTGCCAGCTTCCTTTATCGTTTCTATCCCACTGACCGTTACAACACAATCACATCGCAACGATGTACGTGCCACTGAATCGAAGGGTACTGGGGGTGGGGGGTGGGTGCAGGAAAGGGTTCGGGCGACTTCCCAGTTAAAGCTGGTAAGATCCTGGGTCTGCACTGCCCCGCGTCCACGCCTCTCCCGCCTGCAAAGCAATGCTGCCTGCGGCTTCGGGCTCTTTTTACCGGCGCGGAGAGCTACGGGCGCCAGGGCCCTGGGTTCGCCGCCCCCTCTACACTCCCGGCCCCGCGGCGGGGCCCCCGCCCGCGCCCCCGGCCGCCATGATGCCTCACAAAGGCCGGGGCTCCGCGTGGCCGAGTCCGCC
>NW_006399839.1:7540522-7552422 GCF_000299155.1 Elephantulus edwardii | reverse complement strand
CGGAGCCACCGCCGCCCGATCACAGCAGGGAAACCTTCACAACCCGGCCGCCGCCGCCGACTAAAAAATGCATCACCCAGGATCTCTTTCTCCGGTCACCCGGACCCGTCTACCGCGCCGGGCGAGCATGAGGGCGGGCCTTGGCGGCGACAGACCAATCGCGGGACGCCACCGCCCTGCACTGGGGGGAGTCGCGCAGCAAGGCTGCAGAGACCGCCAATCCGACAGTCTGGACGCTCGCGGCTTCGGCGCGCGACCCAATAGCACGGCCGCTTGGGCGGGACCAGGCCGTGAGGCTGCGGCTGCGCTAACGGTCGCCGCCAGGAGTGGGGGTGGGGCTCGCCCGGCGGAGGGCGGCGGCCGCAGGGTGCGCCGGGAATGGGGGAGCGCGAGGGACGCCGGGAATGAGGGAGCGCGGGAAGAGCGCGGGGACGTCGGGAAGGGAGAGTGGGAATGGGGGTGGTCGGCTTCTGGGACTAAGAGGAGCTGCTGGTTCCTGCTGCTTCACCCTACCCGGACCTGTCCATCTTCCATCAGGATCATGCACACCCGCAGGCACGATCAAAAGCATTCGTTTGTGAAACACGATCACTTAAAAATATAAGTAATAGGAGTTGGGGGGAGAGACTGAGAAAGATGGGATAAATTATGTATATTGCATTGAAACAGATCAGAAACTATTTAAAAGGGATATATGATTAGGTATTGTCATAACAGGAGTCCAGAACGAAGGTTGCATAGTGGAGTGGACTTGGGGGGAGGGACTATATAACAATGAAAGAATTTTACTTTTCAAAGAAAAGAACGAACTGGAGGGGAGGGGTGGGCAGGGAGAAAAGTGCAACAATGAATGAAAGGAAGTCCAAAATCTCTATAAATTTTCCTTAAAATTAATAATAAAAGAAAAATATATAACTAAATGGAGCAGGGGTCAACTAACTCTTCCTTGGACTATTGGCGTAAAAGGAGTGATTCGAATAAGAGAATCTACTATTCTGGAATCACATTATGGTAACAATTTTAATAAACAAATCATCCCTGGATGTTAAAATTAGTGGGCAAAGTATGAAAATCGGGTTACAGGACTGTGAAAGGAAAATGAACTTTTCATCGGAAAAGAAATGCAGACACCACCTACCTGCAAATGCATATATGTTGTTGTTGTTGTTGTTGTTTGCCATAGAATCGGGACTGACCCATAGCTGGCCTTCCGGCGAGTTTTCAGAGGCAGGTAATCAATCAGTCACACGGGAGTAGATCGCCCATCCTTCTCCGGTTGAGCTGCTTTCTTGCCACTAGACCACCAGAGCTATGTGTGTATCTCCAAATTTGTCAAATTGTAACTTTGTGTCCATACTTTATTGCTTATACTGATTATACATAGATACATTGTTTCTTGGCACTGCTGTAACAGTAATACTTTGTTACTTACTTAACCACAAACAGTTTCTTTCCCTAGTTTATGAGGTTCACTCATTCACTGGGATGGAGCAGATTCCCAGTCCTAGCAGACATTCTCTCTGGTTTCCAAGGTTGTAAATCACAGATAGGGTTGTAGAGAGGACCCTACCAGAGCTCCCTATACTTGAGGATAATTTACTCATTTTGCTGAACTTCCATTGGAATTGTCCATTCCTGCCACACGGAGATGCTGGTGGATTTGAACTGCCAAAGAGGCACAACCTTGAGTTGAGCACCTACCAGTCGGAAACTATCCATAGCTGACTCTCCAGTGGGTTTTCAGAGGCAGTCAATTAGATGAGAGGAGATTGCCCTCTCCCTGCAGCAGCTGGCAAAAGCGAACCTCCTACCTTTACTTTGACAATGCAATTTCTTATCAATAAGTCACCAAGCTCCCTGACCTTAGAGTTAACAGAGCAATGCCCTACATGCACAAGGCCACCAGACAGCGGCAGGTTTTCCCAGTGCAACACAACTTTTTATTTCTTTACTGTTGTTATCATGGGCATTGATTGTGGATCCAAGTAAAAATTAAATAATTTTTAACTTCTGTCTTTTCTTCATGTGTTGCCTATGATCCAGTGGGGAGGATTTTTGTTTTCTTGATGTTGAGAGGTTTCCTTTATATTGTAGTCTTTGATCTTCTGCAGAAAGTGTTGTAAATCGTCTTCACTTTGAACAAGCAAGGTTATGTCATCTGCATAATGCAAGGCGCTGATGAGTCTTCCTCCAATCTTGATGCCACATTCTTTTTCATAGAGCCCAGCTTCTCATATTATTTACTCAACATACAGATTGAATAGATATAGAGAAAGGATACAACTCTGGCCTGGCAATGCCACCAGCACTTCCTATATATGGAGAGAAAACCTGAATGTAATGAAGAAAGATCAGACAAACCCCAAATAACTTATCAAAAGGGTTCATGTTGTTCAAGTCAGAGAAAGTGACCAACAGCCTGTAGCTTGAAGATGTGATCGCTAGATGCAGTAATGCAATGAGAGGTTTTGACATAAAAAAGATGAGAGGGGCAATTGATAAAAGTAAGTTTGTCTATAGCTTCATTGAAAGTATTGTGTCTGTGTGAATCTCCTGGTTTGTGTTCATTAATTGTGGTGGTGGCTGTTGTGTCCGTAGACTCAGAACCGATCCATAGCTGACCTTCCAGCAGGTTTTCAGAGGCAGTTAATCTCATGTTAGGAGATTGCCCATCTTTCTCCCGCAGAGCAGCTGGTGGCCTCGAACTGCATGCCTTCAGGATTGCAGTGTGGCTTCTTGCCACTAGGCGACCAAAGCTCCCTAACTGTGGTTAGGAAATGTGTTAAAATTAGAGGAAGCTGGGTGAAGGGTATATGGGAGTTCTGATTATTTCAAATTTTTAGTAAGTTGAATTCTTTCAAAACAAAACCAGTTATGCAACAGTAGAGAGGAAGTGGTGGAGGTAGTGAGGTTGGAGCCGCCTCCAGGGGCCTGCACACACTTTCCTCCCCTCCTGCCTCCTGTTGTCTGTAATCTTAACAGACTCAATGCTCAGCATCTCACAGCAGCCAGAACTATGAAAGCCTGGCTCCTGGGCTCAACCAGGGGATGCCAGCCTCCTTCTGGCCAGACCAGCTGCTGGTCATGGCCCATATCATCATCCAACCACAGTGAACCCACACACATGCCTTGCTGTTGGTGAGATGGCAACTTCCCCTGTTCCCAGCCAGACCTAAGACATTGGTCCTGGACACTACAGACAGCTTCCCGTGATGTCTGAGATGAACTGGCTGTGGTTTGAGTGACACAGCTTACTGAAACAGAAGCTGGAACTCCAGTCCAGTCTGGAGCAGGAATCCTATCCTCCTGGGTTCTCTGAACTTGGGCGATATATCTGCAGGCAAGTGGCTGTGAGGCCAGGCCTGCCAAGATGGGACTTGAGTCCACATTGCATTCCTGCGCTGGCCAGGTTTGGTGAAGCTGTATCTACTGGTCAGTCACCCTCCAATCCTTGGGCCTCCCAGCCAGTTCTCCTCAGCTCAGCTTTCTCAGACTCAAAAAGCAGATCTTCCTCATCTGGGAAGGGGCAGATGAGAAAGTAGGGCATTTTCCCTAGCCTCTGTGGGGAGGGAACCCAGACTGGGGTTTCAGGGATCAGCCACTAAAGACTGGGCAAGCCACATCAGAATTTAGGGCCAGGCCTCCCTTGGCCTCCCTGGCTCCCCAGAGCCACTATGACCTTCTAATATGAAAATGGCCTTGCTAAAAGGGACAGAATAAATGGAGGCCTAGAAAGTATGGTGCAACTGTTCCTTTTGCTGTTTGTTTTGGGTAAGAGAGAGAGAGAGTGTGTGTGTGTGTGTGTGTGTGTGTGAGAGAGAGAGAGAGAGAGAGAGAGAGACAGAAAGACAGAGAGAGAGATCTGAGTGAAAGTTTGCAGAGCAAATTAGTTTTCCATTTAACAATTCAGAGATTTTTGGACACACTAATTGCAAACTCACGTTAACAGCACTCTTCCTTCTCCCTCCTGATATTAACCATTTCCATTCATCTTTCTTGCCCACCTCTTCCTGCCTTCTGAACATCACCCCTCAGCAAACAGCATTTCCCTTTGTTGTCCTGTGCCTTTTACACCTGTGTTCCTCCCAGGGTCTCCCTCTGCCTTCATCCCTCTGTGCTGACCTCCTCCTTATTATTTAATAAGCCCTGCTCTTCACCCAAGGAGCCCTAATGATGTAGTTTTTAAGCTATCAGGCTAGCAGTTTGAGTCCACCAGTAAATTCCAGGAAGAAGGATGAGCAGTCGTCTCTCAAAAATAGTTACATCCCCTAGTGGCAAGAAGCTGCATTGCAATCCCAGAGGTGAGCGATTCAAATCCACCAGATGCTCTGCTGAAGGAGGGACCATCTCCTCCTGTACCAGTCAGATCCGATTTGGCGGTACACACACACACATAATTTAAAAAAAAAATTAAAATAAAAAATATATCCTCAAAGACCCAATGAAAGGTCACTAAGGGTCAGAATTGACAAAAGCAGTGGGATCAATTCTCTAGTTTTTCTGTGTTCTCACCCACACTTCCTTTACTGCTGCCTTTCTTGGCATGGTCCTGCTAACTCATTGGCCCCTGTGCAGACGCTTTCGTTAAACCTGGCGTGTACAAGGCTGACTTTCTGCAGACACCAAACAGGTAAGTCTTTTTCATGGCTCAAGTCTCTTTTATTTGGTGGATGGCATCTTGTTCACTGTGTGTCTCATGACCCAGTTGTTGCGACTCATATGCACAGTGGATCTAAACCTTGCTCTATCCTGAGCCATCTTCGTCATTTCTGACAGACTTCAGCCTACTGTTACCCGTACGTGTGAATCTTGCTGAAATTCCTCCTCCCTTATGCTGACTCTCCATCTTTTCAAGCTTGATGTGCTTCTCCAAGGACCAGCCCCCTCCTAAAAACATGCCCAAGGTATGCGAGAGGGAGTCTCCCCAACCCCGCCTCCAAGGAGCACCCTGGTTTCACTTTCTCCAAGACCCAGTAGCACTTGTTTCAAAGGCTCAGCAGCCACTTCTGTTCTGAAGAGGTGCAAACCCAAACATTTATCTCTGGAGATTTCCATCAAGTTGATCCCTACTCGTGGCGGGTGACCCGTGTCTGCAGAGTAGAGAGGTTCCGCATGACTTTCAGACACAGTGACCTTTTGGGAAGGGGTTGCCAGGTCTTTCTTTGGAGGCACTTCTTGGTGGGTTTAAATGCTAACCTTTAGGTTGCCAGGCACTTAACTGTCCTCGTCACCCACGGACCCCTCCCCTACCTCTCCTCTTTCCAAGTCATTTCTGTAACAGTGTGCTGGTGTTTAGGGTTACACATTTTGTCAGAAACAGAAGGAATCCATGCACTGACTTGGCCAATTTGAACTTTATTTTTATCAAGAGAAAGAAAATGCATTAATAAGTAAAATAAATGAAAGGTAAAAAGTGAGTCACGGAAGAGGTCCCTTAAGTGGAGGCAAAGTGAGGAGACAGCTCTGCTTCATGAACCTCCCTGGAGGGACCAGTACCTTTCCTTGTGCAAGGGTTCAGGTCTCCGCTTACCCTGTGCTCACTCAGTCCAAGAACATCTAGGTGGCGATTAATACTGAGACAGTGGGGGTTAGGGGTCAGTAGTTCAGGATTGGGAATGTGAGACCCCTTATGCTCAACCAGAGTGGAGACAGGCATCCCCAAATGCCTGCTCCAAACCAGGGATTCAGCAGTGGATTCTCCTTGCCCTTTGGCTACCAAATCTACCCCTTTCTTCACTCCTTCATTCACCTCCTGGTCCACCAGCATTCTTCTCTCCAGGAGCTCCTGGTAGACCCCGCTGACCCCACCACCCAGAGAGTCCTCACGCTCCTTGGTCAGGCCCTGCTGGTAGGTGCCACGTCCCACACATATGAGCTCTCTGGTGCCCAGCCTCTGGCCAGAGACAGATGAACAGACTGACACACTGGTCTCTATCACAATGCCCAGGTGGCCCACCAGGGGAGAGCAGAGCCTTGTTCTTCAGGCAGGGAGGACCCAGGAGGCTGCCACAAGGCAGCAGGACAACAGGGCACGCATGGAACAAACTGTCTTTTGCACAACAGATTCACTCCAGTTATCACTCATCAAACACATGAAAGATCCTGAAATGCGGGGGAGGGGGCGCAAGGGAGGGAAAGCACTGGGGGAGGGGGGAAAAAAAAAAGAAAGATCCTGAAATGCACATGTTCAGCACAGCCTCAAAGTTTTATTATCAGTGTCTCTCGTCCGGGTGCCCTTTCCCGTGAAGTCTGGCCGTCCATTGAGTTTGACTCCATAAAAGGAAATAATGGCACCAGGCTGAGCATGTGCTCGTGGGGAGACGAGCCCGCCTCAGGACACACAGCCCCTGCTCCCCTGGGGAGGAACCTGGTGGAGGCTAGAGGGGTGACCTGGACACACAGGACCACAGGGCCATGAAAGGGGCCACGTGGCACATGAGGGGGCCAGCACCTAGCCCACTCAGGCTCACCCAGAGCACATGGGACTGCAGACGTGGGACAGCTGGAGCGCACGAGACCTCCTAGAGCACACAGACCATCCCCGGCTCGCAAGCCCACCCAGCCTCCTTGTGGGGCTCCCTACAACAAGGAGGACCCCCAGGATCACACGGAACTAGTGGCTGCCCCAACTGAGCTCTGCTGCTTGGTTTTTCTGGGTCTTCCTTTGGCCTCACTCCAAACATTGTTGGTTTCTCTCAGCGTAGGTCTGGGTGTCAGAAAAAACGGGGTCACCTATGTGTCCCACATGCCTGGGGGAAAGGCCAGCTTCAGAGGAAAGTCTTCGACCAGAGCAAAGACCCACTTGGCCTGGGGCGCATGTGGGGGACAAGAGGCCCATCTCTACCTCACTTATGTGTGAGCGTGTCTGTGCAAGTGAATGACTCTGTGTGTGTGTGTGTTCTGCTGATGCGTATTCCAGTGTGAACATGTGTATGTGTGTCTAAGGGTGTGGCGGGTGTGCATGTGTGCTGTGTGTGTGTGTGTAAGAGTGTGCACTTGGGCATTCGAATGTACACATGTGTACTGTGTGTGTAAGTGGGCACAAGCCTGGGGGGAGCAGGCCCACGTACAGTCATGTATAGCACACTGTGCCTGACTGCGGCAGGGGTCAGACACTTTAAGGAGCTCCCCATTTGGCAGGAGGGCGGATCCAGGTTGAATTCAGGGACACAGGAACTCAGGGCAATATGCAAATCAGAGGGCCTCGGTCCTGCAGGTGCTGGCTGCGGCTCCCGTGGGCAGTGCGGTGTGGACGGAGAGGGTCCTGCCTGGAGGGCGGGGTTAGGTCTGGAGCCTGAACTCGTGGGTGCTGGTCTCCCAGCGGGTGGGGTCCTCGTCCACCATGCTGCGCTCCGTAAAGGTCACATGGCCTTCCGTATCCACGAGGATGACTGTGTTGGTTCTGAAAGACAGGACAGGATCGAGCTGCCCTCTGCCCTGCCCCAGGGGTCAGTGAGCACTGGCAGAGGGCAGAGGGATGCACGGAGGGGTGCGGGGACTGGCAGGTGACACAGGTTGGCAGGCTGGCCTCGAAGCAGAGGAGCTTATCCAAGGGCATCTGGCCATGGAGCCTAGTGATCTAACTACCCCCTTCAGTGTGGACAGTGATGCCTCAGCTGGCCCCATAGGCCCCCTGGGGGCCCACTCTAAGCACTCCTCTTTGAGCCAGGAGCTTCCGCCTGGTAATACTCTCATCTGCCCACACCCTCCCTCTGCAGCAGTTCCCACAGCAACTGGGAGCCAAAGAGGCCACCTCTCAGCTCAGACCCCTTTGGGGATCCCTATGGGGAGAGCTCTACCTGGATCCTCTGCATACCTTAGACCCTCCCTTCTCGCCCACACCAATCCCCCCCCTCCCCGCCCCAAGCACCACCCAGGCTGTGTTCTGTCCCTTAAACAGAGCAAGCTCCTAACTTGGTGGCTGGGTCCCCCTATTCTATTTCAGGAAATCCCACCCTCCCTGCCCTCCTCCCCCCACTAAATGGGCCCCTCCCTTCCTGACACACAGTGAGAGCTCGCCTAGGCCCTGCCTGAGGCTCTGTGGGCTGTCCCACGGTGTGACCACAGGAGCATCTCTAAGCGGACTGAGGGGCTGCCTGGTTGGACCTCAGAACACCCAGTCAGGACTGCATTTGAAGCTGTACAGCAACAGAAAGTAGCCTGTGACCAATGCTGGGCTGTGGGGAGACTGTATCGTATTGTTGTTGTTGTTATGTGCCGTGGAGTCGCTTGCGACTCATAGAGACCCTATGTACAACAGCCCTAAACCCTGCTCTATCCTGTGCCAATCTCACTGCCTCCAACACACCCATCCCGATTATCCCAGTCACTGAATCAATCCACCTCCTAGAGGGTCTTCCCCTCCTGTGCCCTCCCTCCACCCTCCCAAGCATGATGTCCTTCTCCAAGGACCTCTCCCTCTTTGCAACATGCCCAAAGTACGTCAGATGAAGCTCCAGAATCATTGCCTCCAAGGAGCAGCCTGGTTTAACCCTCTCCAGGATGAATCTGTTTGTTTTCTTGGCAGTCCAGGGTACATTCAATACTCTTCTATAGCACCACAGCTCAAAGTAGTCTATTAAAAAACGTGCCAGGAATGGCTACACTTATGCTAAGCTTGTTGTTAGATGCCGTCGAATCGAATCAAGTACGACTCCAAGTGACCCTGTGAACTGATCCAAGTGATCTGAACACTGCCCTGTCCTGTGCCACCCTCATCAAGTCTGACACACTTGAGCCCATTGCTGCGGTTACTCTGTCAACCCATCTTGTTGAAGGTCTTCCTCTCTTTCCCTGACCATCCACCTTTTTGGAGCATGATGTCCCTTCCCTCTCCAAGGACACTATGCCTCTTCTAATAACATGCCCCAACTATGTGAGGTGAAGCTTAACCATCCTTGCCTCTGAGGAGCACTCTGGCTACACTATACTAAATTCATTGAGCTGTTATTTTATTATTTCCCTAGTTTCTTGCTTTAGGGAATAGCTCTGGAATAGACAGACACTTCCCTTTATTGTTTTTAGCCATGCCTGCAGAACCAGTTATGGATCAAGGACGCAATGGACTTTAAACCAAACATTGTGTGATGCTAGTATTTTCTGTGAGCTGGTGTAATTTTTAACTTCACCATATATCTTGGCGTTGTTTGCGTAAGGGGGTAAAATGGTTAGTTCCCTCCCCTGCCCTAAGAGGAATCTCTTCTGGTTCAGTCTGCTGCCGCTGGGCCCTCACAGGGGTAAGGAGTTCCCTTGCATGGGGTTCGAATCCACCAGGTGCTCCTCGGGTGAGAGACAGGCAAATGGCAAACTCCTCCTCTGTGATTTACAGCCTCTGAAAACCTGCTATGAGCCTGTTCTGATTTGACAGAATGTAACTTAAGGAAGAATCTCACAGCTATGCACAGGGCTGACTGTTCTTCAAAAAACCCTGATAGTTGACATGTCCCGAGAAGGCGCCTAGATGTCTGGATCCTGATCGGGCCCTGGGCCTGATCACACATTGACAGGACCCCTGTGCCCCCAAATTCTGGAGCAAACTAACCCCCTGTCTGGGTGTCCCTGAAAGCCCTCTAAAAGGACTGGCTTTGTCTGCCTGCACCACTCTGGTCCTCTCTGGGAGCACTCACCTGGAGTCCCTCTCAGGTCTACTAGTAAAGGCCTGTTCGCTGCTTGAGATCGCCGCTCTCCTTTTTGTATCTAACAGTAACAACCATAATACACTGAATGTCTTTTAGTCTGACTCTGGGCTGGTTGTTCAGCCTTTCTGCAAATACTAATCTTGAAGGGCTTTCCCTCTGGAGAGCTCACCCCAACAGAGACCACGACCCCATGCCCCAAGGTGATGGGAAGGGCCGGTGCTAGTCTAGCTGCCACCCAGGTAGGGCGCCTGGCTTTGCCTGCTGTGCCTGGTCCCTGCCTATGGGCTCTGGAGGCTGTAATTCCTCCAGAGGGCGGCTGAGCCCTCGACCTGCCGCCAAGCAGCCCTCTGGGTCCTCAGGCCTTTCTGCAGCGTCTCTCTAGCTCTGTGCCCTCGCCTGTAAGGTGTCTTTCCTAAGGGTGCTGAGCTGGAGATCTGACCCTTACCATGGCACCCTGTCACCGAGCAGCACATGGCCTCCCCAATCTATGATGCCCCCTTGGGACAGGGGCCTCCCTGGCTGAAGTGAGGCAGGTAACACACACTCCTCCATGCTAGGTGCAGAAGGGAAGACCAGCATCACAAGCTGAAGACTGGCCTACCTGGGCCCAGAAACCAAGCATGTATGTGACACCCTGGAGATGCCACCAGCTAGTGCCTGTCACTGCTCACACAGGCTGCCTGCGGGCCCCTATTTGACAGCAAGGCCCCCGACAGCACGGGCCAGGGAAGAGAACGTCTGCACACACGGGCCCACAAAGCTCACAGAGCGTGCGCGTGGGATCCAAGGCCAAGCCGGGAGGCGTCTGCACGCAGCTGCATTCTCTCCCCACACCAGGGGCAGCCAAGGCCAGTGGCAAGCACGGGTGGGGCAGCCCCCTCCATGCATGAGTGTCTAACTGCAGTGGGCAGGACAAGGGGTGGGTGGCCCCCAGCCACTTCCTGCCCAAGTGACCAATGGCCCTGGGCCTCAGGAGCCTCGGCCTGTTTCTCCCAGGACCTGGTGGGCCAGACATTCCTGCTATAGCACCTTCCCCTGAGACTTCACCAGTGCCATACACGTTCTACCCTCGCAAGACACCAATCTTGCCATCAGAACCACGGTTCCCTCAGCTCCCTCCAGTCTCACAGTTTTCTCGGGCCTGCTCGGCTGGCCAGCCTGTGACCCTGACCCCTTCTCAGTAAGGACGCCATGGCAGATGAGGCCAGCATGTCCCCGGCACTGATTGTGGGCCATGTGCCCCCATGCCCGACCCGATGCCTACTGACCACGCTTCCTCTACTTGTCTCTGTCAGTGGACGCAAGCAGCCGGTAGGGGCCAGAGCTGGGATGGGGACTTTGGGGTCTGCTTCCTACTCGTGACCCTTCAGACTGGTACTTCTCAACCGTTGGTCCTCGCCTGCCACTCTCAGACCCAAGCTGGTCCAGCAGTACCTGTCCTCCCTCCATCCCAGCAACACGGAGCACCCAGCACTGGGAGGGTTCCTCCAGCTGCCTGGACACTTCACCCCTTTACTGGGACACCTGGCATGTGTGACATGGCGTCCGCCCTGGAACACGGGGCTCACACCAATGGCTCATATTTGCCTGAGCTGAGGTAATCTCCCCGGGCTGAGAGTGCCTAACCCCGACCTTGGTCATCCAGAAAGCGTGTCAAGTCCAAGGCCCAGTCACACAGAGAACCAAGTTTAAGGTCTTGCGGTGAGTGAGGGGAAGAGGCACCCACATCTATTCCCAAACCTAAAGTGTGTGCAAACACAAGCGTCCCTGGTGCCCCCTGGTCCCCCTGAGCCAGGCACTGGCTCTTTATGGGAAGACACAGCCCAAGAGTCCTCCTTTCTTATGCAGATGCTATGGAAGTATAAGGGCCTCTGTGCGCCAGTGGGCACCCTGGATGTGACCGTCAGTGTGCCCCCCACAGCTCTCCAGGCTGAAATGGTAGCTGGCTAAAGTCAGGGCAGAGGCTCTGAGTCCAGGCTGTTGGGGAAGCCCCCCTGCCCCAGAGTGGTTCTGGGGCTACAGGAAACCTGGGGCCTGAGCTGGAGGAAGTCTGGGAGTCCCACCTGCACGCGCGCGTACACACACGTGTACCTGGTGCCGTAGTCAGAGCAGCGCACGTGCGCGCACACACACACACACCTGGTGCCATAGTCAGAGCAGCGTGCACGCGCACACACACACACACACACACACACACGCATACCTGGTGCCGTAGTCAGAGCAGCGCACGCGCGCGCGCGCACACACACACACACACACACA
>NW_006399839.1:7537865-7540422 GCF_000299155.1 Elephantulus edwardii | reverse complement strand
CACACACACACACACACACACACGCATACCTGGTGCCGTAGTCAGAGCAGCGCACGCACACAGCCGCGTACTTGCTGAGTATGGGCTGAACGTACTCTCGGCCCTGCTTCACGATAGCTGGGTCTGGCAGTTGTCTGGAAGAACAGGAGTAGTTACCATCAGTCAGCCCCTTGGTGGGACAGCAGGGCCACCTTAGCCATCACCACCTCTCTATCACTGAAGGGCTTGCCCTGTCTCTGAAGGGAACCTCAAGGGTCATTCTGTCCACTCTCATACCTGTCCAGTCTTTGATATATGACTCCATCACTGGATTCCAGCCACAAGGGCCTCCCCTGGACCAGTGCGCCCTGGAGACACGAAGCCCTGGGAGCTGCAGACCCTGCTGACTGGACACACTGGGGGTCCAGCTGGAGCAGAGTGAGGGGCCTCATCTTCAGCTGAAACAGGCCCTCAGGAGAACACACACGCACACTCACACATGCCTCCATGGGGCCCAGCTAGAAGGTGGGAGCTGCGCGGAGCAGGGGTCAGTGATGGGCAGGCCATGTCAGGGGTGAACTCACGCTCTCGAATCTAAGAGGAACCTAGTGGGCCTTCTGTCCCTCTGCCAGGCATCAGAGCCAGCACAGAAGCTGTCAGTAAATGCAGCCTGGGCCTGCCCTCGGGGACCCGCCGGCCACTCCACAAGACATGTGGTCACTGCGTGCGGTGTGACCTGTGACTGCATATGTGGCTGGGACAAGGTGCAGGCCTCCAGCAGGACAAATGGGATGAGGTAGATCAGGACCCCTTCCAGAAGGACAAACAGTCGTGGGGGACAGAGGCTGACGTCAGCACCCAGCGGAGAAAGACTGGGAGAAGGTGGGGAGCAGGGCAGGGAATGACCCCTGCGGGGTGGGCTGTGTAGAGTCTTGGGGACTCAGGAAGCGGCCTTTGGACGCTTCATCCAAGTAGGGGCAGTCATACTCTACCTGCCTTTCAGGAAGGTCCCTTTGGGGATGTGCTGCAGGGAGGGATCTGGGAAGTGGGTGGGAGTGGATGCTGGGAGTCAGGGGATGTTTAGACGGATTAGAGAGGGAAAGGGCCAAGGGGGGACCAGCATTGCCAGTCTGGGCAAGCACTGTGAACCCCCCTGCCCAGGTGAGAGGTAAGATGACCAGGGGACCTGAGATGCATCAAAGGGCATCATTCCCAGGGTCAGGACATGCCCAAGACATCAGGGGCCACCAGAGGCTCGCCCTGAGGTTGGGAAGGCTCCCCCACCTCCACTCCATGAAGTTCCTGGGGAAGGGGGAGTTGTGGTGACTCTGCATTGCAGGGTCACTGGGAGGACACTACGTAGGATGGACAGTCAAACCCCAGATACTGTTGCTCTAACGTGGGCTGGTCATTTCTGTGGTTTGAAGGCCTCAGTGGGAGCACAGTCCAGCCTCCCCTATTGCTAAGTGGGGGGCTGTGGTACCAGATCAAGTTCCTACAGGTGTTAAAAGATGCTATGATTTAAAAAAAAAAAAGATGCTCTGCTGGAAAAGGAGGGGCAATCTCCTCCTGTACAGTCAGATTTGATTTGATGGTACACATACAAATAATAATAAAATATTTTTTTAAAAAAAGGGGAGAGGTTTATCTTGTCAAAGAAGTGAAAAGTTTGGACTTGAGGTGGACAAGTATTGGCTGAGTCAGACCCTCAAAAGCTGTAAGCTTTCTGATGGACCAATCCACAGCCGGCTCGTGCCCATTGCAAACCTGCAATGTGCAAGGGGGTCCATGGGGGTCAGGACGAGGGGTAGGGATCTGAGAGCACGAGCCTTGGGGGACTCCATGTAGAATTCCGGGAGCAAAGTGGAGACTCAGCCACAATCCCCAGGAAACACCAGTGGGGCCCCCTGGAGGTCGGTCACTCTGTACTAGGTGGTCCCTGGCGCCCACCCCGCACGCCCCGGCCCAGGCCAGGCCCACTCACGCCTCCTCGTTATTGAGCACATTGAGGAGCCCGGCGATGAGGGCCTCCTTGGACAGAGCCTGGCTCTGCTCCACCACCTCCTGGAAAAGCTGCTTCCCGAAGCTCAGCTTCCTCCAGGGCGTGTCCAGCAGCGCGTTGCTCAGCCCGTAGGTGCCTGCGCAGAGCAAGGTCAGCCTGGTCAGGACGAGGCTGTCTGATTTCAGGGGGGTGAGTCCCCGGGATCCTCCATTCACAGTGTTTTCAGCCAGGCTCATGACAGCGGAGTGGTGAGGGCACTGTCCGGGGTGGGGGTGGATGTGCAGACGGAGCCAGATCAGAAGCTAAGTCCACGGACACATTGCTTGTATCTCCTGCTACTCATTCCTGACTTGCTTGTCATCAGCAAGAAACCAGGAAGCAGGGGCAACCTCAGGAAAGTGAGGTGAAGATTTGAAACACCCTTGATGGACAGATGATGAGTATGACACAGTCAAGATACAGCTGGGAAAAGCCGAGAGGGAACTCAAACATGTAACTAGCCCCTTGTCTCCCCTCACATCTCATTGTCATAACTGTCCACCCATCCATCCATCCATCCATCCACCCACCCACCCA